>NC_086283.1:9297741-9598064 GCF_021018805.1 Prinia subflava | reverse complement strand
GTCAACTTAATCAATTAAATCTACATTTTTTTTCTAACATCCCGCTGAGTACTGCATCAAGTTATTTATGAGTGGTGTAGTTCTCCAACACACATTTTCAAATAGAGGTATAAAACAACCCTGATGGCAGACATTAAAAATTCATATTTACCAACATTTATTGTAAGACATACAAGACACATCAGGTATTACCTCTTCAAGTGTGTCAAAGCATCTTGCTATATGGCATTATATTGGAGAATTGACTTTCTTATGTTGTAAACAGCATTTGAACTGGTTTCTAACCATAACATGATTAATTCAGTTTATTACCACTGAAGGCTTAAGTGTGGCAAACCCAATATACGGATTTTTGTTACGCAGAATCTTGAGGATTAATGTGCCTTGTACATGCATGCCAAAGCTTAAATCATAGTAACAGTTAATTGGACATGAAATTATATTCCATAGATGGGGGGAGGGGGGAAAGGATGAATTTATTTCTGCTCGCTGTTGTACCTGTAAAAAACTTCAAAAAAAACCCCACACATGTATAATGTATCTAAAGTTTTTTCAAAACTACCTAACACTGTTGTGACCACCAAAGATGCTAGGGGAGGAAACAGCTTTTTTTATACATACAAGAATGAAATTAAAGAATGACACAAATCTTTTTCATGACATACTGGCAGTGCTTTTATATTCCAGGCCATCTATTTTATATTCTCTTATGCTTCATGTGCATCATTAACCAATTTAATCATAATGGTACTACAGAAATATTTGTCTCATTTGACCCATTTTTTTCTTAACTGAGAATGTTACTGTGTACAGTAACATTTTCTCTTAGAATCATTTTCTGTTCTAGATCTGCTTTATTTTAGTGCATGTAAACTTAAATAACAAAAAGAAGGTCTCAAATACAATTTTCTTGCTTTCTTGAAAACTATCATACAAGCTATTTATTCTTTTCTATATCTCCTTAAGTCTTAACCAATATTTAGAAATAATCATGTACTTAGTTTTTCCTTTTTTCCACTAGAAAAAGAAGAGTGGACACTCAGCTAACTTCATGTTAACTCTTGCAGTAACATCGAACATCAAAATGCAGTATCTGTGTGCATAGGCAGAAAAATTAAGATCAGCATGAATCTAAAATACATGTAAACTCCGCTAAAATACAAAACCTATCATCTGACATGCAGTATTTCCAACTGATTATGTTAGCGGTCATAGCAATATTATCAGAGCAATTTTATCTGTATTGTCGTATAACCTAGCAATATTGTCAGTGGATTTTACAACGAAACCTACAAGTAAAATTAAGTTAGTAATGAACAGTGAATAAAGCTTTCAAAACCCTTTCAAGCTCCTTAGCAGAAAAAAAGGCTTTTCAAACCTTAGCAGATCTGTGGAAAACAAATATGTAAGATGTGTAGGAAGTTATACTGGCAACGTATTCAAAGTTACTTATATCCAAAAGAAAAGCCAGTATTCCAACAATAGCAGAATGTTCACAAAGGGAAAAACAAAAGCAGTATTAGAAAAGAAATTAGTTTTGACAAGAGCAATGAGAATCCAAAGCTAAAAAGCATTACAGAAGTATGTAATTGTCCTCAAATTAGTGTCACGAATCTAGGATATTTGAAAGTAAGCTTATATTTCAAGTAAATTTATTAAAATTGAAACTTAAATTTCATTCTGAGGACAGCCAGACAACTTAAACACAACACTGATATCACTCCCAAGTTTTTCATTCCCCATGTTTTTCATGATTTAACATGGATTTTTTGTTTCTTTTCCCTCTAATACAGCACTGCTTCATGCCACTCGCTGAGGTTGCTTAATAATTTAAGTAGTTTTTCCTTGCCTAGAAACAGTGAGTGTTCTTACACCTCCAGCATGAATTATAAATTCTGTGGCTTTATGATACGTATAAAGTGCAATCATTAGGAGATTGAAGAACTGGGGAAACCTAGTTCTCCTGCTGGAATTGTAGAGAGGACCTCAACCTCTGACAGACCCCACAGGAAACTTAATTTGTAAGTAAGAGTCTGCTGACACTGGCAGTAATATCTAGTCATTTGCAGACATTGCACCAGAGAAAATCTTCTGGGCTGGGCTGGTAAAGCAGTATAAATTGATGGCAATAACCCTGCAGTTAGAGAATTGAGCTGTTTTGCTCTAAGAAATAATACTGCTGGTTGTAGGCCTCAGTATACCTAACACTGTCTTGAGCTGCAAATAGCTGGAGACCAGCAGGGTGCTCACCACTCCCATGGTTGTTCTCACCGTTGTCCTGGACAGGCCAGTATCACTGTCCCAAAAGCTGTGATGGCAGTACCACAGCTCAGGAAAAACCCGTGTTCAAGAGTAAACTAGTTGAGCTCAGTAGCAAAGGCTCTGTTGGGTCCAACTAAAAGCCCAGGCTCAGCAGACTCAGCCTCAACATCAGCAGGGAGAGGTGAAAGTGCACCCACCATGATGAGAGACCTGCATTACACCAAGTAATCCTTTAAGACCGCCACAATCCTCACCAAGTCTTATCCTCCCTTAAACTGGGATCTAACACAACTCTTGCCCTACTTCAATCTCCATCTTCTCAGCAACCTGTCCCAGATTGTCTCCTTCCAGCCTTACATGCATCATCCTACACGTAGCACCTTGCCCACCAGAGGAGAGCACAGGTTTTGCTGGCCACTGCAGGCCTCCGGGCATGCCATGCGCACTGATCAATGCCTCAGCAAGGCCTCCACGTAGAGCAGGGCCTCCCACTTTTGGATTCTGCTGAAGGCTTTTCTTTCGTTGACTAGTAGAAGACTCCCTGTTGTTTGGTTTAAAATCTGAGTACAGCAAGTCGTGTTCTTCCTTTTAGGACTCATTTCCACAGTGTTTTCAAAATGTAAACAATTAGGCTATCACAATCCATTTTGTTCCTCATCTGGATACCCAGGACAACCCTCTAATTTTGTTTTGTTTTTACTGGAATGAGAGTTCCAAGTTCCATTTTAGTTATTTTTACATTCAAATACATTTGTATTTTAATGATTGCTTTTCTTCTTATGAATTCCTGTTTCCACAGTGAAGATCCTCCCAGTTCAGAACGCTCAATCACACCAACCACATTATGTAACCCATCTTTTAGGAAGCAGCAATTATTATTGCCATGAAAAAATAGTCACATGCAGTGTTTCTAATGTTTTATCATTAACATATTTCATACTCCATCATAAGATATCTCATTCATGCTTATCCTGCTCACAGTTCAAGACTGCTGATACTGTAGTGCCACACCCCTTGCACCCAAAAATACAGTACTGGAATGAAATATTGTCCAGAAACCCATCATTTAAATTAATAAAGTCTGAAGGTAAAAAATGAACAGCAAGGAACAATGGAAGGCATTCCAGGCTCTCTTCCTGATGCCCATGTACCCTGACATGACTGGATTTAGTCCAGATTTTCACAGTGTCTGTGTAGCTAGATGTTTCCTCTGTGTGGTAGGCCAGACCAAGTCAGAAATTTACCAAAACCACCCACATGTTAGCAGAAGTGACTGAAAATAACCTCTGAAACATAAGAATAATAATAAAAAAGTATCTACCTATGTAATGATAGAATAAGGAACAGCTCAGAGGATTCAGTTTTTCAAGTAATTCAGCTGAACACAGTCCTGGCAGTGTGCAAGTCTTTACAGAAGTAGTTCCCTGAAGTCCCCAGTAGACTGAAGTCCAGCCTCCTGCAATTTCTGGTTTGTAGTTGATTGTCAACAGTGATGGTTTTGTCACACTAAGACACCTATAAACTATAGATAGACATCTATAGACTTCCTCTATGTGAATTTTCCTTCTTCTAATACTACTTGAATTCATTCTGCAGCCTTTCCTTCAGTTCAGGAAGAGCCTCTTTATTTTGGACACCTGCACTCTTGAAACTGATACTTAGCAAATTCACATTTGAGATCTTTAAAACCTTTGTCATGTTTCACTAAAATCAGCTCCAAAGCATTAAAGTTCTGGTAGAGAAGGTGAAACACAGGAGTTTGACTGGGCAAGAAACACATATCCACGCACAAAGTGGTTTGAAAAGGTTTGCTTCCTTTGGAAACTTCTTTGAGAAGGCTTTCAGTTTTTCTGTAATTCTTTTTGTGGGGAAACTCTGGCTTTTTGTGGTGGGTCTGGCCTTTATTTAGTACTTGGAAGAAGCCACCTTGACTGATGTTTCCTGACTAAATTTGGTCACCAGTGCATCAGTGAGCTGAAGCCTTTGCAATCTCTCTCATGGGCTGATAGTTTCGATTTTTGTTTTTAGTTTTTGTTTTACTCTTCACCACTCCAAAAAATAAATACATGGCATAATATCATGGAGGTGCTAATCTTACCACACCCGAACACTTGATCGCTGGGGGACACCTCCCTGGTTCCTTCTGTCCCTGAGGGGTTTTTCTCCACAGGATGAGTGTGAAAGAAAACCAAACCCCATCACTCTTGCACAGCTGGAAAAGCTCCACTCCCTCCCCGTTTTCTCCCCACACCCAGACCACCTCGACAGCAGAGGGCTCTTTCCGCGGGTGGAGGGGCCATGCCGTGTGTGTGTGTGTGTGTGGTGTGTGTGTCTGTGTGTGTATGTGTGCGTGTTCAGGGGAGGAGATGGCTGGGCCCAGGGGGCAGCCGAGCCCCGCCACAGCCGGGGAGGGCTCCGCGCTTCCGTCCCGGCGGCGGCGGCCCGGACAGAGCCCCGGGGAGGGGACAGCGCCCTGGGGCCGGGACAGAGCCCTGGGACGGGACAGCGCCCTGAGGCCGGGACAACGCCCTGAGGCCGGGACAACGCCCTGAGGCCGTGACAGCGCCGTGGGGCCGGGACAGCGCCCTGGGAGGGGACTGTGGTGGCCAGGACAGCGCAAGCAGCGGAGCCATGAGCCCGGCAGGTGGGTGCGGGGCGGGCTGCGAGGGCGGGAGGCTCCCGCACGGTGTTGTGTCCCGGTGCGGTGTGGGGGAGCGGAGACCCTGCCCTTGAAAGCAGCCCTCGAGTGATAGCGGCGTTTAATGCATCTCTTAGGGTCTCGCAGTACCAACGCTGTTTTGCTGAAGAGGAGAAGATGTGGCACAGAAAAGTTAGGAAATTAAAAGACTAGAAATTGTACAATGTTAATTCGGTCCTACATGTGTATCCACTTCGCGATAGTCTTAATTGGCTAATCACGTATTGTGTCATTGCAGGCGCTCAGCTCTCCGTATGGGATCCAGCCTGTAGCACTCAGCAAAACTGCACTAGATTTTACACAGGAATATTAACTCTTTGTTTATGTTTTTATTGGTTTTTATTGCATTATCTGGGTGCCTCAAAACTGCTACTGTGTTTTTTGTTACTTCCTTGGTAATGTTGGAACACATTATCCCATTGACTGGTGGAAAATTTTGATAAAAAGTTAAAATTACATACAAAGCCCTCATGTAAATCAGAGGCAGCCCTTAATCTGAACCAGCAACTTGTGAGTCCATGTCCCTGTGCACAGTCTTCCCAGTCGTGTTCCCTTATTCACAGAAATATTGTCTATTTACTGCTTCCATGTCTCTTTGCAAGGCTCAGCAACACTTAAATCAAGCCAGTGACTGCCAAGCTGAGCAGTCTCAATAAACTCAATAACAAGGAAATGAAAGACATGTAGCCAGACCAGAGGTTTGATTAACTTGCTTGTGGGGAGCTCAGCTTTATTTTTGTGATTCCGTTATTAGGTGGGACAATACTTTATCCTCATTTTCTGAATGAGGAGTCAAGAAAGAAAAGTCTGAGGCCTGAGTGCAAAGGTGACATTGTTTTTCTGTTCTGATTCATCATTTTCACCTACTGCTTTGGATGTCAAGACTGGGTTTTTAGCAAGTAGCTTATATTTTGTATCATTTTATAACATCCGAGTAACTACATTAGTCATTAGTTATCAAGTGTAGCTTTGTAGTGACGTTAGCCTTGCAAGCCATCTTTACCTACTACTCTCATTATACACATAAAAACACTAGGGAAGAAAGGCAAGGTGACTTTTCCAGCTGCTTAGCACTAAGTTAGTTGTAGATAAAATATCAAAAGTCAGTACTGCTTTGTCTTCTACCTAGGGCTAGTGGTGAAATGGGTATGATTATATTACTTTTCTATCTAGAACCAGCTTCCAGCATTGCAAGCTTCTTTAAAGAAGTCACATATATAAGCAAAACTAAATTTAATAGCATTTCCAAATGTGCATATGCTATCCCAATTATTAGGCAAACTGATATTTGTGGATGTGAACAGTTGGCAAGGCAGTATTCTGATAATCACAGAAGTATGCTCAGTTATCATTCCCTATCAATGAAAGGATACAACTGACCTGAGGGATATAGTTTAGAGTCTGGATCTTGGTTAATAAAGGCAATCAAATCCTGAGTATGCATGTGAAATAGCTGGAGTGATTGCTGAGTAAATATGTAAGAACACCAGAGAGGGATGGTTGCTTTCCCGGCTGCTCACAGCCGGTTCCACACACTGGCAGGGGAACAAGTAACAGTAGGCTCAGCCAGCATGCTCTGGTATCATTTGCCTCTGTCATTTTTTCATGTATTTCTCTGCCTAAACCTCATCCACCTGCGACCTCCACACACAAACCTCTCTCCTGCAGGTTTGCCACAGCATCAAACCTTCCTTTTATGGAAAGAGGTCTGTTGTGTACAGAGGTCAGTTCTCTTCTGATGGAACAGCATCTGTGAAGTACTGAAGTTGCTTCAGGTGGGTTGCCCAAGGCCTAGCCTAGCTCAAATATGAAGGCTGTTTGGGATGCTTTCAAATGCTTTGGGGTGGGAGAGACAGGCTTGTCACTTGTCAGGATTCTGTAGAAGACCCTAACCTAGACAAACTTTATGCAAATTCCATTAAAGCTGCTGATTTGGCTAGTAGAGATAGAATATCTGTAATGCATGATCTTTGATGATATCTTCTTTCATTTGAGACAAGACACACTGACAGGATAACTTCATTGCTATGCTGTGTTGGAGTCATCACTCCTCTCCACACTCAGGAATGTAATTATCTTCATTGAGATCTTTTGTTGTGTGTCCTTTATTTACACAGTGTACATTTCTGTGTCTTCAACTGTTTCTGGGTCAATGTTTGTGTAAGTGGTATTCTGGGAGGGAATCTAGACAGTGAACAGACACAAGTAATACTTGATTTTTGTTTTTTTCTCAAGAATTAGGGAGTGCTTGAATTTTTAGTAGTCAGTAATTTTTCAGCTCCTCAACTTCTAGGGAATAAAGAGTTCCCAGACAATGACTTGATTCAAAATTCAAGAGGTCTAGTGGAGGAGTTTTGAAGCAGATTCAGTAATAACATAATAATATTAATCTTAATATTCATATTCAATATTAATTATTAAGTATTATTAATACAATTAATAATATATTAGTAAATTGAGTATCAAAGAAGCCAAAACTGAAGTACCTCAAAGCTATCACTTGCCTTCAGAAGTTTTGGGAAGCTTATTCAGATTCAAAAGTTGATCCTAGCAAGCTTGTGTTCCTTATGCTGATCTTCTCCCATTTCTCTTCTGTTGCAAGCAGCAGTTACTGAAGTTTGCATAGAAGCAATTGACCACCCACATTTGAAAAACTGTGTCACTGTTATCACTGATGTTGTGATAAAGGTGAAAGAAAACAGCATTCTCAATTTCTTAAAAGAAGAACATTTGTGCCCAGGGACCCAAAACCTACAGTGTGACTCATTCCCTGTCTGTATATCTCTTGAAGCTGGTCTTTGAGGATTTGATTAGTTTATATGCTCCTTTATTTACTTGTAGGTAATAAAGAATGTTTTATCTCCTCTAACAAGCTTAAGCACCCAATGCAAACAGCAGCAATAGCTTGTGATGTAATTATATTGCCAAGGGAGGTACAGTGATTTCTGACTATTGTTAAAAAAATAAAATTGTCCTGACCTTTTTTATAAATCAAAATCAGACTACTGCAATGTGAACTGTGATAAAAAAACCTTATGTTTTATTAAATGTAAACAAAAGTAATGATTTCAGAATGGTATTGCAAATGGGTTTTTGCAGCTACTGTGAAGTAAGGAAAGGAGTCACAAAGACCAAGATTTCCTTTTAAACTGGAATCTATTTCATGTAATGATAGTGATGTTCATTTAGTGTTTATTGGCTCCCTGCATTGTAAAAAAGCAAGGGTTTGTATGAAGTCACAGTCTATAATTTATGCTATCACAGGCCTGACAGTTAAAGAAAATTGGTCATACCATCCCCATCATTACTTTGTTTTTCAACGCTGCTGGGAGCTTTTGTGTGCAGTAAGGTAAGAAGAGTCTTGCACATTTGAAATTGAGACAGCTCAAGCAGAGGTACAGTCAAGTTTGGAAAGTACCTGTTTGCATTCAGATCACATGCTTAACAGCTTGAAAGAACTTGAAATTTCACACAGGTGTTTATAAATAGTTGCAGTCTGTGGCTAATGTTTACTGCTGTTGCTTCTGTGAAAGAAACAGAGAATTCATGTTAGACCATGAAGCTGAAATGCAATGCCTTTGTCAAGTTTTATAATTTTTTCTCTGTACCTGCTGGTAAACTTACTTCAAGTGAGTTGCTTAATCTTGCAGGTTTTCATAGCTGAAAAAAAATAGGTCTTTCTGCTGGAGTGTAGCACAGCTTCTGTCCAGTGCTACAAACTTGGGTTGCCTTTCTGGGGAAACCAACATCAGAAGAGAGGCTTTCCAGATTGCCAGAGTTTTGCCCTGACACGAATTAAAGGTGCAACTGAATAGAGCAGCTGTATCTAAGAGCTAACACGTCATCCTAGATCCCCTACTCTAGACATGCATAGAAGAGTTTCTTACAGGAAATAATGTCAGATTAAAAGATAAATAACCCCCTGTCCCCAAACCTGACTGAGAGCCTGTCACATACAGTTCAAATGATGCCTAAATGTGCTATATCCTCCACATTTCTCAGCATTGGGGACATGAATATGTTGTGTCTCTCAAACAAGGTAAGGTATTTTCCAATCAAAATGTAATAAAGAAATTATATTTTCACTCATTATTTATTGTTATACTTGTTTCCAATTAAACAGAAAAAACAAAACCAAAACCCAAAAAGAAATATTAAATTTTTTTAGTTGTTTTCTCTACAGCGTGAGTTTTAATAAATAATTCAAGTTTGTTTACTGTAATCAGTAAAAAGTAGTGTTTGTCTGTTTGTTTTTAATATCAGATTAGATGTACAATTGAAATAGTTAGCATTATTTGTTTTCTAGTGGAAAATATTAAAAATTCTAGAGGCTTTGGGAAAATGGAACAATGACTAGAATGATATCTATGAATTAAACTTTTAAGAAATATGGTAATATATGGTAAACACATTTTCATACAGTGTACCCTTCTGGTTTTCATAATTTTCATTTATTAGTGAAACATTTATAGTTTAAATTGCTGAATGGAAAAAAATTATGCTATGCCTGGAATTAATTGAACATGGACAATTTTTTAGTCATTTGAAGACTGAAAATAAAAGCCTTCATGTTAAGCAGTGCGGTGTCCTCTGTAAAAATGAAAGGCTAAACACAGTACAGGCTTCAAAGCAGTTTAATGCTAGTATGATAGTGAGCACTAAGTGAAAACAGGCAGTACTTTAATCAGAAGCCGCAAGTGTGGTATTCCTCTGATTTATTAAAATCTGTGATTGAAAAGACAACTTGGGAAACTGCTTTTTGTTAAATTGTAATATGCATGGTGATAGAAATAAATTTCTTAAATTAACAAAATTGTATTAATGGCAGCAACCAGATATCTTCTGAGTTTGATTAGGTTCCCTTTAAAGATATGAAATACTGTGGAAAACTAGTAAATATGCACTATTCAGTATAAACCCCTTCAAGAAGAAGAGATTTTCTTAGGGAATTCTGTTACTAAGATTTTTTGGCAATGTTTGCAGTAGCAGTCCTGTAATTCAGTTGTGATTGAAGTGTGTAGTGGTGGCCAGGAGTGTGCACTTGGGCTGATGTACAAAAAACTCCTGAGAAGGCAGTCAGTGTATCTCATGTTGTACAAGCAGACTGTGTCTACCTCAAACAACTTGTTCTCATTGTAAACTCAGTTTGGAGGAGTTTTTTTCCTCAGTTTTTAAGAGGAAAAATACCCCATCCTCTGAAAAATGACTCCTTGATCATTGTTTTTCAATTGCTTTTTGTTTGAGGGAACTGAAATAAACAATCCATGTGAGTTATAGTCTTCATTCAAGTTTACTTCAAAGTGAGGGTGGTAAGAGCCCACACTCAGCGGGAGCAGGGGCTGGAGAAGTGGCAGAGTGGGCCTTTCCAGGAATTGGTTAGAAAGGCATCTCAGGTATATAAAAGATATGAAAGAGGGGATGAAGGAAAGGTAAAGGTACAGGCAAGGATAATGGCACATTTTTTACAGCCCTCGACGGGAAAAAGTGCAGAGACCAAAGGGAAGGCGGCAGCCATCAGAAAAGAGATTGGGAAGGAATCAATAAGCCCTTTGTAAAAAAGAACGTTAGAAATGGATTGTTAGGGGTGTCAGGATCTGCTGTTGTACTGGGGGTTCACCACACTGGAGCCGATGCTGAATTAAGAAGTGTGTTTCCTAGTGGACGTGGGAACTTATCTATCTAATTTGAACTTCATGCCAAAGGGGGAAAAAATTTTAAAATGTTCTTTTGATAAAGTGGGAAAGATGAGCAGGTGCATGTTATTCAACCATTATTGGTGAATATGTGTGTGTTTTATCTTCAGAGCTGCCTTTGCCTATTCCCTTCAAACACATTGTACAGGGTTGGGAGAGGCCAGGAAGGGTGAGACATGTTGCCCCACAAGTTTGCTTGTGTCCACTAAGTTGTTTTATACTTTCTCTCTGTGTAACAATATTCATTGCTTCGGGCGTTTTCTAACCCAGTTTAAGACTCTCTACTGACTGGGTGCAGCAAAATTGAAGGGCTGCCATGAGCCAGATGCATTCTCTGGCTTGCTCAGATCCTGATGCTGAGGAGCCAGCTCCATGAGAAGAATATGAGTGGAGGGACCAGGCTGGGAGGGAAGCTGTGGGAGAATCTTCACACATGGGTTCACGTGGCTTCACATCCCTGCCCCAGCCAGCCTGGTTGTGATGTGCTGCTGTGGGGTGCTGCAGGCTGCTCCCCCATGAGAACTGAGGGTGCAAAACATCAGAGGTTCTTGAGGTCACAGGCGTTACTTGAGGTCATTTGTGCTGACTTGAGGTCACTGGATTTACTGGTAGGGATCACTTGAGGTCATTTGGGCTGACTTGGACAGGAAGCCCCCTTAGCACAGACACTGCCTTTGGCCTCTGCTGTTCATAACCTCCAACCAGGATTACAGGGACAGCAGACAGGACAGCTGGACTCATCATACTCAAATCAAGGTCTTTAACTCCCTGGCAATTTGGACTTCTCAGGAAGAAGAAAAGGATGGGAGACCTCAGCTATCAGTGGCCACAGCAAGGAGCTCTAGTGATTCATTGAGTAATATGAACTATCACTGTCTACTTTATTCCCTCTATTTACTTGCCACTGCTGGTGCAGGGACCAGAGGTGGAAAAGTCGGGAGGGGCTGTTTCAAGTGTTCCTGGTTGTTAGAAAGGGTTAAGTTAATAATAACTGGGGTTTGTAAAGAAAAAATGAGAAATAAGAAAAGGAGGGATTGAGAGGAAAGCTCACATCTTTGCAAACAATTTGATGGGTGAAGGTATAGGTGTTAATGTCTTTGAAATGTTAACGTCTTAATGTCTCTCTCTTAATGCAACCAACTCTGGGCAACAGGTTGGTTGCAGAGCTCAGCCTGGCTCCTGAAATTGTGTAGGCAGTGATCTACACAAGCCTGAACTTCTGAGCTTTGGGGTAAGGTAGTAGATTCAAGAGGGCATATGTGGTAGGCGGTTTGGGAAAGGCTGTGCCTTCCTGGTATCTTAGCCAATGGGAAAAGGAAGAGGGCAACATGCGGCCAGAAGTTTAGGATAAAAGGAGCCTATGTACTGCGAAGCCTCCACAGGTGTGTGCCCCAGTGGAATGTCTCATTTTATTCATTTATTTGAATAAAGTTGACTCCTCTGTCTCCCTTTCAGATGTAAACCTCTGGCATTTGTGGATTTTCCTGACAAAAGCAAAGCCTTCAAGTAAGCCAGACAGAACCCAATATCTTTACAAGTGTCTAAATGATTCTGGCTTTGGCCAGAAAGTAAACTCTAGCAGCTTAATCTTGCATTTACTAGCTAAAGGTAATTTGCATTTCAAATTCATCTGAATCTTTAATATTTTTAAAGGTAGGCTGAGAGGTAGTTTTCTCTTTTTTAAAAGAAAACTTTATAAAGATTTAATCAAATAATAGAAGTGGTCTTGCTTGGAAAGGATGTTCTGTAGTATCTGGAAAATCTAATAAAAATGCACAAAACTCAATATACTTTTTTTCCTTCACCCCCTGAGATGTCTACTTTTAGATATTTCACTGAGTCTCCTGTTGCTGTAGACTTCCTACCTGTAAACGTAGAAAGCTAATAATTCCCCAGCCTGGTGTGTCTCAGAATAACTCTATTTAATCAACAAAGCCTTGTTGCTGTGCACTATTGAAGAAAATTTTGCCAGTGTTTTTAATCAAAACTTTAGGGTTCTTATGCATGCATTCTGGTTTCATAACACAGTAATCTTATCATTAAAACTTGCAAATGTGTTTCTCTCCCTTATCAATTCTGTTCCCTGTTCAAGACTAGCTATTTTAGAGGAGGCCAAATCTAATTTGGCCTAGAATAAAATAGTCTGTAATGCTGTAATGATTAAATTGAGGAAAATGTATTTTCAGTGAAAGTTTAGACCAGATTCTACATTTAGCAGTTTGGAAACAGAAGAATTTTCTGCTTAAAGGGTACATTCAGGACAGTTTCATTTTAATTTTCTGCTAGCGTTCTTGCCAAGCTATTGTCAGTTGGTTTTCCTAACAGAGTTTAAAAACAGCTGTGTTTCATTGGCAAACTTACAGCCTGTATTTCAACACTGATGCTTATAGAATTCATTAAAATGGCAATCCATGGTTCTATATCTTAGCTTCCAAATATATAATGTATACCATTTTTGTACTCCCACATTATTTTAAGTCCATGCTCATTTTGAATGACTTGTATAATAATGAATAACATTCATTTTGAACACAACCATGCCTTAAACAGCATACTTAAAAGGCAGAACTGTCCTTTCAAACTGTGACATCTCATCCATTCGATGTAACATTTTGGAGACTTCTGTGAAAAGTTAGTCCTTTTTATCAGAAATTAAGGGTTGAACATTAACTTAAAATACTTAAAATATAATAAAAGCCAATTACATTATTTTATTTCTCTCACCATACTTATGCCACAGGTGAGCATTGTAACATTTGAATTTCCAAACATACATGCTCTCCCCTAAACAGTCTGTTTTGCTTAATAAGTGAAAAAGTTTTCACTCTTTGTAACGAAAAGCAAATCCAGTACTGAATGAATCAGTTCTGAATCTAAATCTTTATTAAAGCAGTAGAAGTCTTTAGAAGAATGTTTCCAAACTTAAGTTCCTCTGTTTTTATGGGTTTTTATTTCTTACTGAAAGATCAGAATGATGAGAACTCTCTCAAGAGGTTCTCTGTCATTTTTTGAAATTGGCTCTTGAATCTGATGTTTTGTTTGTGGATATTTCCCTTCTTGGTCTATTACTAAAATCTGGATTCCTGAATTTTATGTCATCATAAGCATTTAATTTAAAAAATTTTTCATTTTTTTATGGTCCTGATTAGTCAGTCCAGGTACCTGTAAGAGCATTAAACACTGCAGGAGCATATGGCACTGCAGTGTGTACCAGCTATAGATCAGTAGAAGTGGCTATGTTCGAAAGTGCCTCTTGAGGCACCTGCTTTGGCATAAGCGTGCCTGAGAGAGTGGGAGCTCAGCTTCATGCTCATGTTAGTTTACTCTAGCACTGAGTGGATGTGGTCAGGGAGCGCTCAGAGCACTTTGTTTCCTAATGCTGCAAGGCTACTTCACCATTGGTAAGTCGTGTTCCCTACTAAACAGGATGTACAGAGCTCAGGGCTTAAGGGTCATGCAGGGTGCAGTGAGGAGAGTTTATTTTAGACTTGCTCTAGTCTGGTCCTGTGGCCTTCACAGGCAGTGCACATGAGCTATGATTCTAAATATTTGAGGTATTTGTGCAGTTACAATATTAATCTGCAGTCAATGGAAAATGGAGCATGGGCAGAATAAACTCCAGAAGAAGAAAATTAAAGCTGCACGTTGTGTTTCATACTTTTACCAAATATGCAAATAGTTATTGTTGAGCAGCTGGCACTTGGTAGCGTGTTAAACTGTGGGATTCTGAGGAGTCTTACATTAGACATTAATATAAAGTACAAGTACAATGATGATAGTGACAGACCTATGACAGCGTCAGCCTGTTTTATTTTAAGATTTTTTTTTTCTAAGTATTCAAGAGGAAAGAAAAAGTTTAGTTTTACAGATTTGGTCAAACAACAAGGGACTTCATGCTGTAAAAAATGGGATACTTCACAATTCTTTGGTCCTGGCCTTCTGCCTCAAGCTTCTGAGTTTTACTGTATTAGAACTACACAGGTTCTCTGACTGAAGTGAGATAAGGTTTAATTTGGTCTCAAAAACTATTCAGGAGAGATATGTTTTCACTTTCTTTTCTGTGTATTTCTGACTAGAAACGGATGATTGTGTGCTTGAAAAGGTGGAAGTACTGGTAAGATACTTTTCTTCCAGCATACATTATTCTGTAGACATACTTCTCCTGTCTCTATCCCACAGTGAGGCTACACTGCAACAATAGCAATGTACGGCAGGTATGTATGTATTGTATGGTGTTCTATTTGCAAGAACCTCAACATAAAGGTTTGTTTATTTCCAGGAAGCATCCTTGTGGTCTAAAACAGTAGTAGCAATACAAAATCTTTCTGTAAGGTCTCCCCACTAGAGAAAGACCCAAATTTTTTACCCAGGTACCTCTCCAACTTGTTATTTATTTAGGACCAGTAATAATTTTGGGAATTTATTTTGCAAGGGGGGAAGATAATTGCATGTGTTAAACTTATACTGAAGAGATATTCTTATTGGAAAAATAAATGTCTTTTGAATCTTGTGCAAGCTGTAGCAGTATTTGGGCATCACAGTCAATTTTTCAAGCCTGTGGTTGAGTTTGTGAAGGCAGGTGGGCATTCATGTAACTAAGCTGTTTTCTTTATATGATGGACAGAAATAAAAGTAGTTTGTCATATAGCTAGTCTGTAGAATCTTTGTCTTAAGGCAGTAGAGAGGGAGCAGAAGTGGGTTTAATATAGAGAAGCCAGCCTTCCACTGAAGTTCTTCCTGAGTGCTTTATTTAGCTTGGTTTCTAGCTCTGCCATTGTTCATTTCATGAAGCTGCACATTTATGTAATGGTTTTCTACTTCATTTACTTCCATCTGTGTACAACATTAGCATGAATGCAGTTAAAAAGGTCAAAACAAAAATAGTTGTCCAACAACTATATGTCCACAAACAAAAAGTGGTTGTCCAACACTGATGAGAGATTTGTCTTGGGTTGTTCTGTTATTATTTGGGTGTTTTTAGTGACTGTCATGTATCTGTCAGAAAGGGAGGAAAGAAATGAGCTGAAACTGGAGGACAATTTCTTCTACAGCCTCATAACTTCGATGTGTTATGCATCAAACAAAATCTGCTTCTCACATTTACTTAAATTTCTGGATGAATGCTCATGTAAATGAGATGCATTAAAAATGGATTTAAAATCAGACAGCAAAAGCAGAAGATCAAACCACCTAATTTGAGAGATCTCAGAAGGGCTCCCTTCTGAGGCCTCCAAATCAGTACTCTGCTGATTTGTGGCAAAGGAAGCAGTAGGTTTAGAAACCCAAGAAGTGTGGATGATACACTGGAACAGGTTCCCCAGAGAAGCTGTTGATGCCCCACAAAAGGAAACATTCAAGGCCAGGTTGGATGGGCTTCTGAACAACCTGGTCTCATGGAAGGTGCTCCTGCCCATGGCAAGAAATGGAATGGTCTTAAAGGGTCCTCTCCAACCCAAACCATTCTATGGCTGCTCTGAGAGAGTTCAACAGGTTTCTACAGATTTCTAGTGTCAATGGTAATCTGTAATTTAGGAATTGTTGGGATGTCATTGATAGTTTATTCAGTGTATTTGATCACATTACAAATGCAGGTAACACAGAAGTCTCTGAGCACAAATTGCAATAAATGATGCTAATTTATTGATAAACATTGCCTGATGATCAGTGTCTGTCAAGTCCCTGGTATACAAATTAGACTACTTAATGTGTAAGATAATTTTCTTGTTTTGTACATCAGTTGCTATGGTGTGACCTCCCCAGACCATAGCTGTTGGAATCACAAAAACTTATCCAAAATATAGTTTCTTGCGAAATCAGTAGTTTTTGTTTTGCAAGCACTATTCTCTGAGACGTATTCGCTTGTGATAGAGGTAAATGTACTGAATTTCATGAGAATGTTTTCCTGTGCTGGTTTGAAAGCAAAACCGGTGAGACTCCAAGTCAGAAATAAAATTTAATAGAGAGAGAACAAACAACAAGAAAGGTAAAAATAAAATAAGATAAATGCAGTAGTACAAAAGACCACTGACAGAGTCAGAATGCAAACCTGACACCCTTTTTGGTCAGGGTGTGGGAAGCAGCCTGAAGTAAGTCCTCCCAGAGTGACAGCTGTGGCTCCATTGAAGCAGAGATGACCCTCAAGAAAAGGGTCCAGTCATCCTCTGGGAATCCAGTGGAAACAGCCTCCCTTGGTGTTTGGGACTGCTGGTTTTATCCTGCTGGAAAGGCTTTGGCTCCTCCCACTGGGTGGAGCATCTCACAATGGAGTGAAGCAATGTTGTCAGTCATGTGAGAGGCCTTAAATGGCCCATTCACAGGTGATGTCCCTCGGAGGAGGATGGGTGGAGGAGGAGATAAGTAGGCACTGCCTTATCTGGTGTTATCAGGTGTCCCATTAACAGAGGGCATCTCCCTCCTTCCACCCCTAGAGTTACAAGAGATAAGGAACAATATCTCCCAACTGACTTCAACAGATGAAAATAGAATACACATTTTTGGTTACATTTGCCAACCCAGGACATTTCCCTAAATAATAATCTGCAGAACATGTATTCCATTCTTTGTTTGTTATTTTGAAGAAATTAAAATTAAGAATTTGTGAGCAATTGAAGTAACAAGGAATCAAAAGGGACAGAGAAAAAAGCAAGGGATGGCAAAAGAAGAGGAAAATATATTGAATTTAAGTGAGTAGAGTTTTAATGTAATCATAAACACAAAACTGCCTTCACTAAGTCAGGATGAGAACATGAAAAGGAATCATGACAAAAGAAACACTGGCAATTTAAAAAAAAAATAAAATAAAGAAGAGGACACTTTGGTCTGCCCTAACAGGACATTTTGAAATTAATTTGGTTTTAATACCTCATGCTTATAAAACCATGCTTGTAGTGATAGTGTAAAGGAGATATTCAGGTGGTGGTTGTTTTTGGTAGCAAAATCTTTTAATGATATTTTAATGCAAACTTGATACAGCTTGCTCAGGTTTTCCTGTTACTTTAAAGACTTATTCAGGTGTTCATGTGACCTTAAAGACTTGTTCCGTGGCAGTCATAAAATGTAGTATATTACTCCAGCTTTTCATAATGTCATTATGGTATATTTTTCTCTTCATCATTTGTTCCTGTCTAAATAATTTCTGAATTATCCGGTTGTTTTGCACTAAAATCTACTCAAGATGCGATTTGCTCTCAAGGAAGTTACTGTAATGACAAAAAATTTTGCCTCATTGCAATTGTGATAAAGGAGGAGATCTACCTTGAAATAGAGGTATGAGTTCTGACCTCTATGTCCCCATATCCCATGTTTATGTTTAGCCTTGTTCATTAGAAGAGAGAGCATGTGTCCATCAGTAGGTATTCAGCTGTAAGAATTAATGGACAGATCAGAGGGAAAGGCTTAAACCAGGAAATAATGTCATATTGCTTGATGAGAAATAGCTTTTTGGACATGATGTTAGCTTTATCATGTTTGATAAACAGGTATCTTTCTGGTCTACCTGTGACAGGTCAATGCTGTGGAAAGACACACCAGGAATTTATTTGGTTCCGTGTTCCCGTTGTTACTGTAGGGAAGATCCATGGAATTTCTTTACAGGGAAAACCAACTAGATCAAGCATAAACTCATTTGTACAAAAATTTTTCCTCTCTGTAGAACCTAATTTTGCCCATTCCAGACCTCACTGAGCTTAGTAAGAAGCAGGATAAAGACATCAGGCTTGATTTTATACACATAGAGCAAGTATTTGTTTTCACATACAATTTAGCAATTACCAACAGAAAGTACACAAACAATGAAAATGTTCTTATTACATGCCAGTTAAATAGGTATTTGAGAACAGACGTGCAGCCACTGCTGGCTGATACGGTGAGGGCAGGAATGCCGTGTGTTTTAGGATAATTGCTTGGAACAGGTGTAGCAGGTGTACCACAGCACGGCAGCAACTTCGCTGCTTTGTGATCTCACTCTAAAGTTTACAACTGGCTTTTATAATTTTAATTTCCTTTACTATAACACCTCAGAGAAGATACATGAAATGCCTTGAAAACATTTTCCATTATCTGCAAGTAGTTCTAAAGTGCTTTCTGCTGTCCTTCCCACAATGAATGCATTTTGGCTCGCTTCAGGGGATTTGCCTTGCAGAATTCCAGCAACCAAGAGCTGGAGTTGCATTTTGAGACACATTTACTGGACCTGTGTGAGGTGTGCTGACTGGAAAAATGAATGCCTTCTGGATGGGTGAGGGGCAGTTTGTTATGCTAAGGCCACTCATTAGTGCTGAATTAAATGTTCTCATTCTGTTTCCAGTTCTGTTAGATTGAAGGTGTTATTTGAAGTGCTAGTGAAACTTTTTGCAGTTCTTATCATATCACTGTTAGTGATCAGGGCAAGCCATGTGAAGAAATGAATGTCTGAATCTTTGTCAAAAGATTGCAAAGAGGCCAAGAGACTAAAAATCTTTAGATTCTAAAGTCTCATTTGAACTAGTATGCACGCTTGTCATTCTCATCCTACATACAGCCCAGATGAAAATGGATCTTCTTGAGATTAGAGGAAAAGTTTTGAAAATCTCTGAGCAAAGAGGAGAGTCTGGGTTATTTTATGCTTCCTTATATTTCTCATGCTCCTTTTTTTCCCATTGTTTCATGACCCTTAGCTATATCCACAGTTTCATCCTACAGGGTGAAAGTGAAGTAGGTGAGTGCATTCAACTTGTAAAGTCTTGAATAGCTCTCTATCCTGTCACTGCTTGCCTGGAAAAAAAAATACTGCTTCTTTTTGTGTAAGTTTTTAGCATGAAAAGGTACTCATGGTAATACTGGAGAGCATAGTCTACTATTCACAAAAGAATTTAAGATGCAATGGATGTCATTCCATATCACTTATGTTGCCCAGATTTATCGTCAATATATTATGAGAAAGTGAGCAAGATCTGGGGTGCCTTTCCACTTCTCCTTTGAGATATTTAACTACTGGACTTAGTTTAGCAAATTTTTGCTGATGGACAGTAGTTCATTTTGTCTTGACAGAATTCATACACTTCTTTCTCAAATGTCTTTCCTTTTAAGACTGATATTTTTAAAAAAAATCAAACAACCTTCCATTCCCCAAGTGAGCGCATCTGTGACAGGAAGAAATACAAGGGACAAATTTTATGCTTTGTCTAGCAGTTGATCCTGTTCTTTCTCAACATTGTGGTGGAGAACAGTTTTAGAGGGTGTTTTCTTCACACAGGTATCAAAGGCTGATGGGATGGAGGTGAGGACCATAAACAGACTTGCATTAAATTTTTTTAGGGCTCATTGTGGCAGGCTTGGTATGTGGTTATAGGAACTCATGGGTGGCTGTGTGAACAGCAGGGAATTCCGTTGTTAGGCTCCAGTATCCTAACTGGAAAAGACTCTGGACAGCCCTGAGAAATATGGTGATCCATCTTTCCATTAAAACTTGGGTAAAAGTTGATGTTCAAATGTGGGGTTTTTTCACCAAAACATCTTAAGGTGGTGGGACTGTAAAGCAAATTTTTAAACTCTATCCTAATTGTAATCAGCCTTATTTAAGTCAAACAAACTATGTTAGTGCTGAATTTTTTGAATCAACTGTGATTAAAAACAGGTCAAAGATATCTAGAAGTAAAACATTTCACCTACAAACCTTTACAGACTCCTATGAACCTAAAAAGCCTTTAAAACCATAGGGAACGAGTTGACAACTGTGTAGTGTTATTCTCAAAGATAATTGTTACCAAGTGCTTCTTGCTTCTTTCTGAGCACACAGAAATTATCTTTTGCAAGATTGCAATATCTGAGAGACCTGTTAAAGAGCAGCTATTAGACCCAAATTTTCGATTTGTTTTCTTTGCCTTCCTGGTGTGTTTGTCACATTGCAGAGTTCTTGAGGTTTCCTTTAACTCTCTAATACACTTGGGGTTTTTTGTTAACTCTTCCCCTACCATATCTTATAATTCTTGCCATAAATGACATGTTCTTTTGCCCTATATGCACAGGTTCTTAATTCTTGCTTGGTCCCAGTAGTCGCATAGGATCCAGCAGGTCTTTTCAAAGAGCCCTTTGGATGACATGAGATGTGCTTTCTTGGCAACCATACACCAGTAACTAGAGAGGAGTTTTGCTTGTCAGAAGAACCCCTTTCAGTATGAATGACTGCATTAATTCTCTTACTTTTCTTGTTGCTGAACTAATAATACATTTTATTTCAACCTTAGAGTCAGTTTCCAAGTAGGAGCAGATGAAGCACAGCTTAATTTTGTCAGGATAGGATAGTTTCTATTACATTAACTTTCAAGGGAACAAAATTAATCTCAACATCAATTATGTTTCAAGTGCAGTAAATTCAAAGAATTATTCAGTAGGAGATGAAAATAATGAAGGCGAAAAAACTCTGGGTGAAAAGTTGAGCATTGTTACTGTATATTCAGTACTGGGTGGTGTTGCATTAAAGCTAGACTTGATCTTTTTTTGTTGTTCCAGGTTAAAATACTACTTTTCTGAAGGCAGAATTTTGGTGGGCTTTAATTTTCAAGTAAGCTGCCTATATATGCATCTTAGTTGAATCTCTGATGGCAAAAACACTATATGACAGGAAGAAGCTACTAGTACATAGCATAGATTTTTGATAGAGGACATTGTAGCTATTTGTAGGGTAAACTTTGACTCCACATTTCAATTCAGGCAAGCATTTCAAAATAGTGATATTTTGCCTTTTAATACAATTTGGGGTGAGTAAGATGCAAGCCTTACATTCCTGCTTAATATTGAAGTTAACTCTCAATATAGAAGGCAGATCAATGTCAGAAAAAAATGTAAGCTTATAATTCAAAACATACCCACATTTGATTTCCCATAGGTAACTTGATAGCACTTGCTGCTTGCTTCAGTAAACATTGCACCAAACTGCAGTATGAAAGCCCTTGCTCAACAGCTTAGCTCTTCCCTCTGTACCTAGATAGAAAAGACAAATTAAATAGGGGAACCTTACTGCATTAGAGCTTTATGAGATGTGTGTTGCAGAGCCTTTATTCCATCAACTGTGGTGTTAGATATATTTCACTCTCCTTTCTTATACAAATAAAGCTTTCTTTCTCATAAAAAAAAATCAATATAGTTAAGAAGAAATGTGATTGAGCCTTCAATAAACATCATAAAATCCCTTTCTCATTCCTGCTTAGCTAAGATGAAAGCTGCAGACTGGTGCAGATATTCCATATGGAAGTGGAATTTGTGTCTTCTTTTATCTTTTCAATGCATGTTTCTCACTTTTATCTTTAGAATTTCTTGAGTGCTCAAGCCTTGTACTTTCCATTTGCATAGGGGTTAATGAATGTGAAATTCATTGTTTATCTGCCTTTGTGCATACCCAAGGTTATGTTTTTCTTCCCATACACTGTATGAAGGAACCCCTACCCTGTATGCAGTTCAGATTATCTCAGAAATTGTTTTGAAAAGGCAGCAGGGTTCACAAAAGTGCAGAAAAAAAATTAGGAAGACTTCTACAATGTCTCCATTGTAGTGAGAAAAGTATTAATCCCAGTTTACAAACTGTAAGGAAGGCAAGGCTAAGTAGATTTTTTTATCCCAACATCATAAACCAAACAAGTTTGCTCTGAGCTAAATGAGAAATACACCACTATATTTCTTACTATTAACCTTCAGCATTTCATCAGAAACAGGTATTTTTCAGATTGTTTCTACCATGGGAAATACAGTATTCACCTCTCCAAATACATTTTGACAAATACTACCCTGCTTTCATGTACTGGTAAGAGTTAGTTAACTTGAAATATCATCACCTGCTACCATGTTGAGCATGGCCCTTTATGATTTCCTGTGACAGAAAACTTTGTGAATGGGTGAGCATTCACAAATCTTGAAAAGATGGCAACTGTCCTCCAAGAAGTTTGTAGACATACTAAACAATAGTGTCCCTATTCTACAAGTTTCAATCAGCTTTTGCTGGGTAAACTTTGTTTCAGTATCTCCAGAGTAAAGAGTGGATGAACGAAGTGCAGAAATAATTTCTTCTAAAAGGAAAGGAAGAAAATAATTTAAGCATTAATCCTGGACTGGAGATGTAGGTTCAGTTTCTGCTTTTATACCTTGACTTATTTGGGATCCTTGAAAAGTTTTTTATTCTCCTTAGCTACATCTGTGCTGTGCTTCCAACAGTGCATCCCACTACCCACATCCTTTGTGTCCTCCAGAAACATTCTACCTCTGTGTGCACTGATCCTCACAGTGCAGCAGCTTGGGCGCTCAAAGGAGCTGTGGTGCTCTGCAGACAGGTGTCAGTCCGGCTGCCTGACCCTGACCAGCAGCAGGCAGACACCGTGAACCACAGTGGAGGTAAAGTGCAGAAGCTGTATCTATTCCTCACTCTCACATTGTTGCTCCACAGGGCTGTGATTGTGAACCACTCTGGCTTGATCTAGATTGTTATTGTGTTGCTCATCAAATCACAGTTTTTGATAACAACTACGAAATGACTGAGGTTGGATGGTACATCTGGGAGCTCTCTTGTACACCTAGAGCCAGGACCATGTCCAGGCACCTTTTGAGTAGCTCCAAGGAGACAGATTCCACACCCTCTCCAGGCAGGCTATGCCAGTGTTCACACTAAAAAAAAAGCCTTTTCTGATGCTCAGAGGCAGCCCCCTGTGTTTCAGCTGGTTGTCTCTGTTCTCGAACTGTCACCCTAGTAACACTGTGGAAGAGTATTAGTTGTCTTGCTAGCGTCGTGTCTTACACCTTAAAGGGAAAGAGAACTAAAATAATACACTTCTAGATTTATTTTTATCAAGTTTCAAGTAATTTTCTTGGAATAAGAACTGTAAAGAGAGATCATGTTTACTATCCTAGCACCACGCTGACAAAATATTTTAAACATACCAATTAATTTTCTAATTAAGTTAGATCGTGTTCATGTGTTCAAATATATATTCTTTACTTCTGTCATTAAAAGCTTAAGTGTTCCATTTTTAATACTGTCTCCTATGTGTCAAGACTCTAGGAGTAAGCAGAATGCATGAATGTGCTCTGCTTCCTACACTGCCATTTCAATATTTATTCTGAAATATTAGTTATTCTAAACAGAATATCCTGAGCTGTTTTTCCAGTATTTCTGTGAACAATCTTTCTGCTTTGGTCTTAGAAATAAGGAGATGGTTGTCATTTCAAGGTAATGAGCGGATTTCTCCTGAAGGTAATTTCTTCAGCATCTCAAGTTTTTATTAGGGGGGGGAGAAACAAACAATATGTCTTCTAATATTTATAATGGATTTAAAACACATTTAAAACTTTTTTTTAATGTTTTCTTCTCTCTAGAAAATACAAGGGACATCCTCGTGATATATGAACAAGAAGCAGAAGAATGGGCTCTGTATTTAAAATCTCTTTTTGGACTCATAGTGGACAAAGAGGGAATCTTACTCTACGATCTAGAGAATTCATCTTCCAAGCACCAGGATCTACTCTGTTTACTGTCTTATAAATGTAAACTCCTGATACTCTCATGTGGACTTCTTACCTGCCTGAATCAAAAGAGAAGTTGTTTTCTGGAACAAGTTCTAAAACCTCCAGATAATGTGGTAATTCTGCTTTGTGGAGTGGAGAATTCAGAGATTCTTTATGAGATACTGACCTTAGCTGGAGGCAGCAAAGAGATTTCTACTGATCAGAAACCTGAAGAATATCTTTCTGTTATTAAAGAAGTTATTCAACCAGGTAATATAATACTGCTTGTTTGTAATCATCGGGTCTCTTACCTCCTCTCAGCTCTTGCTATTTAGCCAAGATTTTATCTACCAAGAAGAATATTGTGCTTCTCTCTCTGTTATATGCAAGATACCATTTTATTGAAATAGGAGCTTTTACTTGAGAAAGACATGCTGCAGTTTAGTATTTTTACTCAGAGCTTAACCTAGTTTTGGATGCATGTGAACAACCAAGAATATTCTTTTGAACACTGGAGTAGAGAGACTCCAGCTGAATGAATGACCTAGCTGGTTGTCCCTGCTGCATGTGTTTAAACAGGTAAGCCTAAGTATTCTATAAGGCTTTAAAACCTGCCCAGAATACATCTGTACACAGTCTACCTAGATGACATCAGTGTTTTCAAAAGAACATTTTGGACTCCTCCTCCCCAGCGATCTCCTCTTCAGTACTGAATAACATTTTCCTCCGTACATGCCTCAGACTTGACAATTTGGGCTCATTACAGTGGTCTGTTTTGGTTTCAGAGGGTTTGCCATTTCTGTCTGTGTCCAATATGTAGCTTCACATGGAAGCTTCTTGGCAGTTTTTTAATGGGATGAAAACAGTGGGTCTGTACTCTTCGTATATATATAGGAAATAACTGCTTAGATACTATCAGTTGACACATGCACAGGAAATTGCAAACCTTTCTGCAACAAGAAACAGTTTTCTAGAAGGCACAGGAAAGTTCTTTGCTTCGGTCAATGGATTCACAAGAATACTTGTTACCTGTGCCCTTGGGACTTATGTGTAATGCCAGATGTTTAGTAGGTGTTTAAATGACCTTTGCTTTGACAGTGACCAATATCAGTATTTTTAGAGATTAGGAGAAGATGAATTAATGAATAGTTGTTGAAGGCCTCAGTCTCAGTGTGTACACCTTTATTGGGGATGCATAGACTGTGGCTGCGATCAGACAAGTTCAGTGGCCTGAGCTAGATCCAGCATTGGAAGTGGTGATGATGCCTGGTGCTTCAGGGCTAAGCCCTCTGCCCCACTCATAGCTTAGAACTTCTCTGGCCCTGTTTTTTGTGTACTGGTGTGCCCTGGCCATCAGCCAGGCCAGCTTAGATCAGTGCTTAATAGGAGACCTCTGCTGTGCTCTCTATTGCACAGTGAAAGTGTTCCAGCTAAGAGATTTGTTTTCACCTGAGTATTGATTTAAGCTCTGAGGAATGAAGATGTGCGTGGTTTGTCATTATTTACCTTTGCTTAAAGATAATGGTGTCTGTATGTATGATACTCTTTTGTAGAATCCTGTTAAACTCAGCCTTTGTGATACCTGTGACAGGAATTTTGACAGATTGCATATCTGGGAAAGGAGATTTTTTCCCTTGTATTTAAAATTATTTGCTAAGAGGTTGTTGAGTATATAAAAGGATTATTTTTTCCTTGGAGTGTATTTTTTTGTCTTTTGTCTACTCCAGACACACAAATTTCCCATTTCTCTTCATATGGAGGATTGTCTTTGATCCCTTTTGTTTTCAGTGCTCATTTCCTAGACAATTATATTCTTGACCCTTTTAGAGACAGTGGTGAAAACAATTTTGTGTATATTTTTTGTGGTTTTCAGTTCCTTTTTCCCCTGCTAAACTGTTCATTACTCTTAACTTATTCTTCTAAGCATTTGTAGCTTCTTGTCTCCTCAGTACTGACAAGAACTATCACATCACCAGTCTAAAAACTTAATAATGTGCTTTAATCACAATGGCACCACCACATGCCTTCCACTGCAACTAAATTGTTAATCCTTTAGGACAGTGGGCCATCTAGACCCTAGGACTAATGGATGCCAGGACTTAGGAGTGGCCTGCAGGCAGTTAGAACAGCTGAAGATGGATGCTAAATCAGGTTGTTATCGCACAGTTTAACATTCTCCTGTAGAATGTAAACAATGGCATAGCATAGGTGCTAGAAGTCACCATCCTTCCACTACAGACTTCCCCATACTCAGGAGAGCTCATAGGCAAGGTAAGTTCTTAGCAAGTAAGTCTCTTCTCTCCCAGGTGCTTTTCTCTTTACACCATCCCTACAACCTCTGATAGAAAAAGTGCAAAATAACTCTCATTTTATTTATGTCCCCACAATTATTTCACCTACCAGACAGTGCTGGTTTCATCTTCTTTGAGCAGACAGGGCTTTATCTGTTAAAACTTCCTTCCAGCTCTAAAGTAATATATATGGCAAACATTCTAGGCAAAACCCTAAACTAATTAAAATGCTGAGTAAATGTAAATAAAACAGAAGACCCAGGAGGTTTCGTACTCAGCAGAGAGCTTGTTTGTCTGTAATGTAGTTCAAAATCTGAATGGCTTGTCATGCCTGTTTGAACATGCTCTTGGAGGAGCAAAGGGAGAACTACGACATGGAGTGTGACCTTTCTAACATATATTTCCAGGATGTTGACAGATTTTATTATATTCACCTTCTGCATGAAGAGGAACACAAATATTTTTATTGTTGTCAAAAGATTCCTTTTGCAGGATTTGTTTGTAAAATATTTCACAGTTTGAAAATGCCACATTCAGATTCCAAGGTGGGTTTGAATTTCATAGATCTGTGCATATTGTCATGAAAAAGATAACTCCCAGAGAAAGAGGAGAACACTCAGAAGTTTTATTATTCTATGTTAACATCTAAGATGGCCAAGTGAGACTCTAAAATTCTAACTTTTCTTTACCAGCTCTTCCCAATATTATTGAAATTAGAAACAGGTTGATATTTTGGTTGCATCTGTCTTTTCCTTCGCCTGTGTCTTTTTACTATTTGTCCTTGGTCTGCTGAACTGTGTACCCATTTTTTGAGATTAAATTGACATATTTTCAATGTATTAACTCAGTATCCTGGGGTACTAAACATAGCTGGGATTTTTCTTTTTAATCCTGAAAGACTTCAAATTTAGGCAAGCATGTATTTACGTAAACGATTTGTAGATAGATATTTGCATCTGTAGGTAGTTAACTTAGATACTTAAATGTCCACAATTTCTCCTGTAGCTGTTCTCAGTATTGATGGTGCAAAAAGAGAA
This sequence comes from Prinia subflava, assembly GCF_021018805.1. Classification (NCBI taxonomy): domain Eukaryota; kingdom Metazoa; phylum Chordata; class Aves; order Passeriformes; family Cisticolidae; genus Prinia; species Prinia subflava. The sequence continues at coordinate 9,570,616 of NC_086283.1, read as the reverse complement.
CATGCCTTATCTAATACAAATCATTTTCTGTGACACTGCTTCTAAAGTGTGCTGACACTTTTATTAGACGTTTGGTGGGACTTCTTGGTACAGCTCAGCAGTCATAAGTATCCCTGAGTCTGCCTGCAGTTTTATTAGGTTTCATTTTTTAAAGCTCATCAAAAGCAGCTCTTGTCAAGCAACTTCTGCTTCCAACCTTTTGCCCAAGCAGTGATATCCCATTTTTTCTTTTAATACCAAGATATGAAGAGAATTTACTCTATAAAATTTGATAGTTGAGAACAGCTCATCAAACCTACATGTATGCATTCATTATCTGCTATTCTATTAAAAAATGAGAAGTACATAAAGTAAGATAACCTAACTAGAAAATGGTACCCGGTACCCTTTGACAGCCCAGGAAAGATTCTCAGAACAGATTCATAAATTTTACCTGAGACAGCAATATGCCATTAATTTTTGATTGTTAACCTGAAAGGTATTCCATGCATCTGCACACAATGTTAATGACCAAGAAAAGTAAAGTTAAGAAAACTACTTTTACAGCTAGTAGTAGGGTATAGATGTGGACAAATGAGATACTATCATAGGGTGTTTTTCTCTAATAAGTAGATGTGGGAAAAGTAGGCTGGGAGTTAAAGTAGGGCTTAACTCATGCAGATCTTCAGACCACTTTAAATACCAAGGAGCTAATTTCTATTGTGCAGACCACAGAAAAGCGAAAGAAATAATTATATTTTTACCATAACTTTTATGGTATGTGTTTTGTGTTTCATTTCTAGTACAGTGTTATCAATTTTTTTACCATTTATTTTACAATTATATTTTTTATTTTACAATTTATGTTTACAATTTATTGTAATTTGCTGTAACATTGAATACTGAAGTAATGTTTCACATTTGGACTCCATTGCTTTGCTTGTTCTCCTGTAAAATCCTCTTCACATTGGTACTCAAATACAAGAAATCCATGTCAATGGATTTCCTTAGCCTGTGAGCAAACTTGTGCTGATGAGCTAAACCCCTGATTTAAGTGGGAGCTTTATCATTGGCTTCAGTGGGCAAGTGCTTCACCTAAATTTTGACACTGACTTGGAGTCCATGAGAAAATTAAGCTAAAGTGCTAAAAAACCCCAAAGTTGAAGAAGAAAGAAAATGACTAGGATTTTTGGTCTTGTTTTTTTGTGAGTACTAAATACTCTGTGTGTGTGTGTGTGTGAAAGACTTAAGTCTTTGTTGTGAAAATTTCTCCCCTGAACATGCAAGACTGAGTAAATAGATGAAAGTAGGTGGGTGGTTCTGGCTTTGTTCACTGCCAGGAGAGGTTTCAACGAATGAGACCACATGGTCGTGCTTCTGTTTACTCTTTTCCCCATGTATTTACATTCAGACAGTGCATACCACTGTTGGTGTTTTAAGGTGGTGATGTCATCTTCTCACTCCAGAGCACCTCAAATGCCAATTAATTTTTTTTATTAAAATGAAAACAATCTGTGTGACTGTATCATAAGCACAAGAGCAGAAGGGACATTTTGTTAGTTGGTGTGTGCTGCAGTGTAGCTCTCATTTCCATTTTGCCCTGCCAATGAGTCTTTGAACTGCTCTGCAGGGACTGCTAAAATTACAAGAGTATTACATCTTCCTGAGATGCTGTGCTTCTCCATTCCACACAGAAGGGATGTCAGTGCAGTGAGGGGAATTGGTAATAACTGACAACAAAAAACTGGTTTGTGTCATTAACGTCTTTCATCTGACATGAGATCCTGGCTATTTCAAAGCAGAAGAGAAACTGAAGTGATTGTCTGGAGGTGGCAACCCCAGATAAGGTGTTGAGACTGTCATCCCCTGTCACTTAAACCGATCGATTTCTTTGCTATTTCTTCTCTTTTTTCTGCAAAATTCAGAGAAGGCTTTACTTGATAGGGTTTATTTGTGAGGTTTGTTAGATTTCTTAGCAGCTCATGTAGCTATTCATAGTAACCTGTACTCTTAGATTCTGAAGCATGTGTCATGTATGTGATGATTTTTCCTCTAATTTTTGATGGTAATTGAATGAAAAGTTATTGCACCCAGGAAAGTGAGTGCACTGACATCTTAAAGTTTTTAGCATGTTTTTTAGAATTTTTTTAGCATTTTTTACCAATTTTTATCAGCATTTAGGGCAAACTCAGTAAAAGTTTAGTTAATAATAAGTCAAATGACTAGAACATAAGCATAATTACAACAGCATGTGTTAACTTAACATACTGCAATTTTCTGTTTGTTTAGTTTATAATTTTTTTATTTTAAAAATTAATCAAATAGATTGATCATTTTTACTCTGCTCTTTCAAGATTTGAAATGGACATCATCCAAATCTATATATTGTTTATGGCCCAGTCATCAGTCAGTGTTTAATTGCAGTTGTGAGACTGTTTCTAAAGCTGACAAATAATTTAAGATTCCCAGCAAGTATTTTTGCAGGTAATGCTGTAAAATGACTGTGTGAATATGTAGTCTTATATGTTCTTCATGTAATGTATTATTGAGTCTGACTGAGGCTTGCACTGTGGTTACCAGTCACAATTACTGAAAAGTTATCATTGGAAGGCATTTAGAGAAGACCTCTGTAAATGTACCCTGTGTACATCTTTTTGCACACAACTGTTGTTATAGCAAAACTGCTATTTGTAATTTCACCATAATGTTACTTCTATTATATTAGTGCCATCTTCTTGGAAATGGGATAAAATAAGGCTTGTTTTGCAGTCCAGACTAAAGAAATTGTCATCCCTGAAAAAACAAAGTGTAACACCTATTTAAGTTCACAGTAAAAAAACAGAATCAGATTTTGCTCTTGGCAGGGTCTCTGTGTACTTACTTAAAAGGCTGTGAGTCCAGAACTTGGTCCTGAAAATGTTAATACAGTATCTAAGGGGGCACAGGCTGAGAGAATAGGGCCTTGAGAAGAGACAGCTGAGAAGGGACCTCATCAATGTCTATCAGTATCTGAAGGGGGAGTGTCAAGGCTCAGTGATGCCAAACAATAGGACAAAAGGCAACAAGCAGAAACTGATGTTCCAGCTAAATGTGAGGAAGAACTTCTTCACTACACGGGTGACTGAACACTGGAACAAATTGCCAGAAAGGTTGTGGAGTTTCCTTCACTGGAGATGTTCAAGAGCTGTCTAGATGCAATCCTATGCCTTATACTCTAGGATGACTCTGCCTGAGCAGGGGGGTTTGGACCAGATGAGCGGCAATGGTCCCTTCCAACCAGACCCATTCAGTGATTCTGTGTTGGATGCTGTTTAATATCTTTTTTGGTGGTGTTGAGTGCACCCTTAGCAAATTTGCTGCTGACACCAAGCTGTGTGGCGCAGTTGACGTGCTGGAGGGAAAGGATGCCATTTGGAGGGACCTTGACAGGCTCAAGTGGTAAGCCCACACAAATTTCATGAAGGTCAGCAATGCCAAATGCAAGGTCCTGCACATGTTGGGGTAATCCCAAGCACAAATACAGTCTGGGCAGAGAATGGATTGAATGCAGCTTTGAGAGCGTAGAGGAGTTGGTCGATGAGAAGATCAACATGTGTGCTTACAGCCCAGAAAGCCAGCCTCATCCTGGGCTGCATCCAGAGCAGTGTGGGCAGCAGGGCCAGGGAGGGGATTCTGCCCCTCTGTTCTGGTCTGCTCTGGTGAGAGCCCACCTGCAGTGCTGCCTCCAGCTCTGGAAGCTCCCAACATGTAAACAACATGGACCTGCATGAGCAAGTCCAGAGGAGGCCATGAATATACTCAGAGTACTGGAGCACCTCTCCTGCAGACAGGCTGGGAGAGCTGGGGCTGCTCAGCCCAGATCATAGAAAGTTCCAGGAATAGGACAATAAGGAATGGCTTTGAACTAGAGGAGAGTAGGTTTAATTTCGACGTAAGGAAGAAATTCCTTACAGTGAGGATGGTGGGGCTCTGGAATGGATTGCTCAGAGAAGCTCTGGCTGCACTATCCCTGGAAGTTTTTAAGGCCAGTTTGGATGGGGTTGAGCAATCTGCTGTAGTGGAAGATGTCTCTGCCCATGGCTAAGGGGTTGGAGCTAGATGTTCTTCAGGGCCCTTTCCAGCCCCAACCACTCTATGATTCTGTGACACTGTCTGTAACCAGATCTGTTGTGTTAATCAAATGGAGCACTGAACAGTTGTCTTATCCATGTCTGTATCCATTTCAGTTTCTCACTTTACTGCACATGATTCTTTTCTTCCTTACTTGCAACTCCTCTCCCATTGTTTGCTGTACTGACTTTCAGAGAAACTTCTTCTTCAAGTACACATATCTCACCAGCTCTGGTAAACTGAAAAAAAAATCGGTCAAAGGGATGCTTACTGAAAAGGGACAAATACAGTTGCATCTAAAGATCTCACTAGGCTTGTTCCTCTGTACTATCCCTTGGATTTGTTCTGTGATTTTTTTTTCTATCTGCAGAATAAAAGCTCTAAATAGCTTTGTCTTACGTTTAAAATACATAGAGATTTTCATCTAAAAATAAAAGTGGAAATCAGTGTGATGATATTATCTTCTTTCTTATTCTTATTTTTTCCTAGCTAAACCATGGGATGAAAGTCCTGGAGACTCTGTATCTTACATCTATGAAGCAGTTCTTCCGGATGGTAAGTTGAATTCCCCTTGCATTTCACAGAATAAATCCAGTACTTTTCAGAAAATTGGATTTGTTCTCTTATATCTTGTTAGACAGAAAAGGCAATAAACCATCCCTACCACAGCATACAGTTGTGTAGAGGAACATGCCTTGTTCTCAGACATCCACCCCCACATCAATACCCACACAATCTTGTGAGTGTGAAAAGGGGAGGAGATACAACAGGGGTGTTTTTTTGGTTTTTTTTACTGTGGTTTCAGTGCAGAGAAAAAGGAAGACATGGAGAGCTTTCCTTTCCTATTCACAGCATGTGGAATTTTGCTTGTAAAAAAGAGCTGATTTAAAATTTCATTTACATCAGTCCTACTCACATCACATTTGCAGCATCATTCACTGACAGCTGGTGGCTGGGAGATCTACATCACAGCTTTAGCCCCTGTTGACATTTGCTATTTTGGTTTATTTGTAGCTGTGAAGGTGTATAAAGACTTGTAGTAGGAATTACAGATTGGCAAAATCTTAACTTGCTTTTAGTAAAGGGCTACATAGCATGTTTCCCACCCTCAGTTCTTACTTAGAGAACTTTATTTCTGAGTTGACACTGTTGCAAAGTAGTTGGCTGAATGGCACCAGCATGCTTACTAATGGAAAAGGTTAAATAAATTATTCTAGAATTCCTGGCGTAGCTGTTCTGTGCTGCTGGACTCTGAGGTTAGTGGCTCTCTTTCCTATTCAACCCCTATCCATATTCTGATAAGGATCTCTTTGTGAGTCTCTTGAGCTCTTGGGTGTAATGGTGTGATCTCAAGCAGAAAGCTGCTATAAAGCTGCACTGGTTTATCCCTAGAGACTTATTGTCAAGGTTTCTGTGGATGTCTCTTTTGGTCCAATGTTGAATGTGCCATGGGCCAGTGCACTGAAGAAGTGTGTTGGTATAACTCTAACCTACTTCTGTTTTCTTATGGCTGCTGGAAGAACAGCTTTAAGTCCACGTTTACTGTCAACTGAATGGTAGATATTGAAACAAAGTGATTTGGGGCTTTTCCAGCAAAGAAAGTCTTGCATTAAAGCAAAAGTTTCACTTGAAATCTTTGCAGAAGTTTCCTGAACAGCCATTCTCAGTCAGCTTTTTGCAGTCATTCTGAAAGCACTGATTGTCTGTCTCCTTTTCTGGTTAATGATTTCAAGTTATTGCTAAGAGGACCATTAAGAAATTATCCATTGTTGTAATGAGTGAAAGAGCCAGTTAGGAATGAGGGAATCCCAGTAATGGTATCCTGTGTGTAAGGTTCAGCTGACTCCCAAACAAGTGTAACGGGAAATGCATGGTCAACATTCCTTCTGTAGTGATGCAACAGGGAACAGTTCCCTGATACCACTGCAGAGCTTTGAAGGGAAAAGTAACCCAGGAAGTGAAAGAATCGGAATTTCCATGATTCAGCGCCTCAGTCTTTACAAAGCCAAGAAATATAAGATGGTAGCTGCAAATTAGCAAGTATTGGTGCCCTCCAGGATGGAGGTGAATCTTCAGGTAAACAGACAGGTTTTGACTTGGGAAGAATTGTGAAAAAGTGTTTCCAGGGACTGTTATCTCTGCGTCTTCCTAATAAGAAGCAAGTGTATGCAGTGCTGAATTGTATGAAAGACACTGAACAGAAGTGTCATGAGAAATTATAAACCAAGAAAGGGGGTTTGCCAGAACGCTATAAATTCCCAAAAGAATGGCACTTTAGGTGAAGTCTGAAGTGGATAGTGGCTTGCTGAAAGCTGAAGTTTATTTTGAGTACACAAGCATTGTACAAAAGAAAGGATAAACTGAAGGACGATGGAATTTTATCTTAAACTGGAATGAAAATTGAACAGAACAGCAGTATAAATCTAAATGAGAAATCTAAAGCAACGAGGGTGGAAAGAACATGAGTGGATGACAGGACATTAAAAATAAGATCACTAAGAAAATACCCCAGTATTCATTAAAGCAAAGATAGATGGGGGATGAGCAGGCACTAACAATCAATAAGAAGTGATTGACTAAAGTGAATTGTTCAAGGCCTTGAGGGAAAAGGTCAGACAATACATTGGAAAATGGAAAAACAATATGATCACTGAAATCCTTCGGGGAAATATGAGCTACAAACAGATGTGAAAACGATTGATTTGCTGCTGAGTGAGGGGAAAGATCCAGTTGTGGAATGCTAATGACCATAATATGAATATATGAGGACTCAGTCCTGTAGGTGATAACAGAATAAATCAGCTCTTCAGCCACTCACAGATGTTCTTAGGTGTTTTCTTTATTTTCGGTTTCTGTATAAGGACTTGTTATAATTACTATAGAGTCATATTTTGAGAATAACCCATGTGGATCCTCAGGAGAATTTCCGTTCTCCAAAGAATCCTTATTTATAATTTGTACTAAGGTAGAAAAATGAAGCAATTGTACTAGAATCTGGATATACAGCCTTGTCACCACAATACGATAGGAATGCATGATTGTGGAACTGCAAAATGGAGCTAAACTCAGATTTAGGTACCCATTAGGTGATACTCAGCTTCTGAAAAGGCTCCTCCCCTTCTGTGAAATAGCTTTGGTGTTTTTTAACATTTGCCATTAAAGCTTGTATCCTAGCACTAGTTTACTGAAGCAATTAGGGGTGAGCAATGCAGCACAAAAGGTGATTTTAAAGTATGATAACTGTCTGCTTATTAAGTTTAACAGCAGACATGGTTTGGTCCTGCTCAGAGGTCTCATCAAGGTAATATATTTGTGCATACATGTATATCTGTATCCTTTACCAAACTACACTGGAGAAAGGCCAGCACTTTTTAACAAAATAAATGGCATCCCCTCTGCAGATGAAGAGCTCTAAAGGTACCTCTGCTATGCTATTCTTTTCCTATAATGCTGTCTGAAATCCCATTTTAATAAAATGCATCCGTTCTGTTGGATTAAAGGACATTGTCTTAAAAGATAAAGACCTCAGATTACCTTCCAATTCATAGCTCTAACAAAAGAGAAATGATCAGGAGTTAGAAAACAAGCATGGTTTTCAGATGTGTCTAAAAATGTCACTCTTGATTGTGTTCCCAAGAAAGCAGTGTACCTTTTAGCCCGCTTTAAGGATCAATAGATTTTAGCTATTTCAAACTAAAGGTGGGAATAAATTGCAGAGCAGCTGTCCCCAGTGAGTCAGTCCTGTTAACAACTCACTTTTTTTCCTTCTTTAATACTAAACATGTCTGGCGTGAGTCTTTCTGCTGACAGCAGCTGTGGCAGCATGGCACATGAAACATGTGGTCTCTTAGCCAGACAAATCCCATGTAATTTAGAGCTGTAAAGATCAAGAACAGCATCATAAATTTAGTCCAGACATTGATAAGAACCCTGTGTATTGAAGCTCTGCTGTCATCCTGAGACGAAGACACCCTCTTTGGTAAATGACCTGCTGCAGTCCAAGTTAGCTTCTGTTACCAGAGTGATTTAAGGTATGCTGTAACATGGAGTATATTGTCTTGTGTCAGTACACATTTTGATATTATTAGTGATATGTCTGAGCAGGGTGAAGGCTGAGAACGCCTGCTTCCAGTGTCTCTACCCCTTGCCTCTCCCAATGCAGTTGTTAAGGATTTCACTTACGTTAAACTTCATGACCTTCCATCCATGTCCTTTTTTGATGACTTTAAAGAACAGTCTTCAGAAAGTGAATAGCTTCAAACATGGCCTAAGAGGAGAGAGTTTGGCTACTCAGTCCTTGAGGAATTTCCTTATTCCATGAGGGTCATACCTGTAAGAACTTAAACCCTTTTTCAGCTTGAATGTTGTGCCTCCCTGAAGTATCTTTTGATTCTTGGACACGCCTCTCTATCTGTGTCCTTTTTTATGTGTGTATTTCTAAATGTAGTAGTGTGCCACTTCTGTGTCCAAGCACAGTGCGCAGTTTGAGCCAGGCCAGTTATGAGAGGTTTGACTCGGAGGTTAGAGATAAAGGAGCCTCTAGGGAGCTACAGCTGGCCCGTTTGCAACAATAAGGAATTTGCAGGACCATTTATCAGACTAACAAATTTTGGAGATTTTACAACCCTGGATGCCTCAGCTATCAGTCCTTTTGTCTTCAGTGGTACATTGAGTCAGTAGCAGGAGGATAGTCTCTCTCAGTTGCAGCAGCACATCTCATTTTGGGCAATGTTTAGTGCTGTATAATCCTTCACTGAAATCCTTCACTGAAACAGAGGTGAGAGGTGTCTGTGCTGATAGCACAGAGAAATGGAACAAAAACACCCAAGTGTTCTTACTGTGGTAGAACTCCAGTAACTCTGAAGTGGATGGAAGGACTCTTTAATAAAACATGAGGCTTCAATAACTGAGAACTTCTGGTATACACAGAGGGGCATACTTCAGTTTGCTTTTCCCTGGAGAAGCATGCAGAATCCAGAAATTGGAAGTAAGAGTCTAGGGCTCCATCAACAGCTCTGCTCAGCACCCAGACGACCTCAGGCAGTTGTTATTTCCAAACTAATCAGTATGCCTAATAGAAACTTTTTGGGACAGTCTTGCTGTGTGTCAAACTCATCAGAGTAGTCATGTTCCTAAGTGCTGCTGGTGAAGCTGAACATCATGGATTTCACTGCAGAAAAAAATAATAGCATGAACTGATATGCAATAAAAGATAAAATCAGTCCCAAAATGCATCTAAATATATATTCATCCCAGCTAAAGCACTAACAAAATCAAACATTTCTTTAAAATCACAGACCAGTTAGAACTAGTTCATTGTTATAACTTTGGATTGCCTTTGAATATAGAGTTACAATCACATAAAAGTATATATTAAAAGAAATGCCTATTCTTATACTAGTTATTTCTTAAAGATTTTTGGTAAACTCATGGTAAATAGCCTTTCCAGTTTGAAGGCAGGATCTTTTGGTTTTATTTTCAGATCTTTTGGTTTTATTATCAGATCCAAAAGGCTACATGTAATGAGACTTTCATATTCTTTTTAGATGCATTCCTGATGCCCCATTAGGCTACAGTTATATCAGAGTGATAAATTGTGTACAAAAACATACCTGATAACAAAAGAACAGGTGAACATGTACCTCCACAGAAAATCAATCTAGGCCTACATGTGTAGAGTAACTCAGAAAATAATAGATGTAAAGGGTTTCAGGATAGCTATTATGGGAGAGAAATGGATGTTAATGAAAATTACAGCACCACTGGTTGCGAAGATGACATAAACACCAACTTATGTATAACATTCAGAAAAGGAAAAACTGTTCTTCATAGCTTTTAAAGGAACTGTCAGTTTGATGCTTATTTGCAAGAAAAGTTGTACACCATAAATAAAGTAATACAAATATTTTGGAGATGTGGGCAAAATAGGCCAACTTACAGAAAGCTACTGTTTTTGACAGAAGAACTCAACCATGCAGGAGAAACTGGGGCTGAGAATGCTTTTGAGAAAAACAAAAATAACTGTCAGTGCATTTGTAAATGATAGTTAGTTCAACATGGTGAGAAGTGTTATTTACAACTTGTCCACTAATAAATAAGTTTATCTGGGTTTGGAATTTATTCATCATAGAAAACAAATGAAAGAAATTAAGACTGAAGTCATGTGTTTTTGTGTTTGAGTATGTTTTAATTATTTTCTGTGAGTTTTGGAAACCTTTTCTTTCCTAAGCCTTCTCTCACCATTGCGAAAGAAAAAGTACAGAAAAGGGAATTTGCTTTGAAATAATATCTTAGAGAGTGCTTATGGTAAAAATGAGTAAATCCCACAATCATGTAAGGAACACAGTTGCATTGAAGGAAACCCAGTGTGGTGGATGTTTTCTGCCTCTCTGTTTCTCACAGCCTTTCTCTGGTAATTTTTAGAGCAATTTGAGCAGTTAGAGGCTCCCTTTCAATCCCACTCTGCTGCACTCTCTACTGAGCTCATACAGCATTTGCAGATACCCACACTTTAACAGGATTGTCTTTCATAAAAGTCTGTGATAAACTAATGGTGGATTGCAAGAAGAACATGATGTTCTTATGTCTTTTTTCCTGATTTTTTTTCCACATCACAGGAGGTTACTTCATTTTTTACTGTATGGTTCTTCTTTATCCATATTTCTGCTGGGCACTCACAGAAATGTTTGGCTTCAGGCTTTTGAATTGCAAGGAAGTCACTTATACATGGGAACCTTTTCAGTCGTACTTCACAGAACCCAATGCCATCACCTCTGCCTTTACATCACATTATGCTGGAGAGTGGGCCTACCATATTACACAGGATGCCTCCTGAAATTAAAGGATCTGCTGTAATCCTCTTTATTTTAATCTTTGACACTGGGACACCCTGACTCTTCTTTCATGTGGCAATGTGGCCAGATGTGCTAAATTATCCTCCCATTCCATGTCATCTGCCTGACTTGATTTACCCATATTTCTCATCCTCTTGTATGATGTGTGATCTAGGGCTAATTGAGGACCTCTTTTGTACCAGTTTCAGTTCTGCAACAGGCATTGCTTTGCAAATCTTGAGGAAGACCTGAAATTTGTAAAGCTAGCAGGCATTTTGCTTTTGTAAAACCAGCCTAATTTTGACTGAGAGATTCATTTCATGGGTAGCCTTAGAAAACACATAAATCTTTCATAGGTTTGTTTTCTCCTATTTTTAATGCCCTGAATCTGTCACACACATGGTTGACTCAAAACATGTAGCAACTACCAAGTAATCAAAGACAGAGAACTTTTAATTCTCATGTAGGCTGCAGGAAGAAAAAGTAAAGAGTGCATTTGAAAGGTTAGAATTTGGGGTAAGGGGGAAGTTGGATATAGCACGAGAGTTGCTTAGAAGCTGTGGTGAAGTATTAGCTGTTGAACACACAGGAGACTTGAGACATGTTATGAAAATTTCTCAGTCTGTGTAAAGGAATGCAATTTCAAAGTCATGTCATGAATTTAGTTCAAAATGTTAAATTGAAAGCAATAATGTCTTAAAACCAAAGGGTCTTATGTAAAATATACCAAGCTGATGTATCAAAGTTGCGTGAATTAGGACGGAACACTGAAGTGAAATTGAAAACAGTGGTGTTGTCCCCAGCTAAGTTACAAGTAAATGTGTGTTACATTTTAATATTTAAAATTAATGTAACTTTAAGATCAGTCCTTTCAATGTGGCCATCTGCAGCAGATATTTGTCAAAAGTAAGTCCACAAAAGTAATCTGATGGAAATTAAGCATTATCTTTTATAATAGATGATAATTCCCAGCAGTACTGCTCTGATTACTCAAGGGGAGATTATCATAGATTTTTTCCTTTCTTTTTAGCTTCTGGCTCACAGTGTTGTCTATGCTTCATTGGATATAGTTAAATATTTCTTATACTTTCATCCTACAAGAAGGGGTCTGGTTTTATTCATCAATTATTTTAATTGTTACTGCTACAGTTTAAAAACCTCACTAATAGGTCACCATTATATAAAACATTAAAGGAACATGTTCACCAAGCAACAAATACCCTTTAATAAATCTTCGCTCTTACATAGTGCGGTATAATAATGATGTTCCTTTTATGTTTCTTTTAAGATAATCTTCACCCTCAGTTGTAAATTCTGAATTTTTCTGAAAGCCTCAGGCATTAGTGGAGCTCTTTAGCCATTGCTTTCAGTTAAAACCATGAGTGTAAAGATGGCAAATAATGAAGATGTGCAAAATTTAAATGTTCAAAAGACTTGAACATCTGGCAACACCTTCTGCCTACATAAAACAAATATTGTCTATCATTGCTCCATTTGTGTTACTACAGTCTCATTATTGTAGTATTAATACCTTTATGAGCTACTTTGTTTCAGTTAATGCCAACAAGCTGAGGCTTGCCTAATCTCTGGTTTGTTGCATGTTCAGCATTGACAAATAACATTTCATGGGTTGTTTCATGTTCCACATTTTAGGACAGATCATGTGCAACTCCTTGTAGGAATTTGAGTGCTGGAGATGGTGGCTCCAAACTTTGGTGACTGTCTTGTAGTGGTAATATAGATTCCTGTGGTTCCTGGACTGTTGTACATGATTCATTGATTGTTAGGTAGACCTTACATTTAATGAAGGAGGTCTTGCTTGATGGTTTTTGGCTAATAAATTGATAGCCACTTTCAAATCAGCAGGCGAATCCTAATTCTCTTAAATATCCAAGTCTCTGATGTAAGAGCCACATTTCATAACTGTCTATTATTGGGATAGCTGTGCTATCACAGTAGTGACTGGGTTGAAGTTCTGATACTGCATTTAGGTGTCACTAAGCATAATAAAAATATTAAAATGCAGTCACTAATGGGGAAGAAAATGTTATCTTAATTGAAACCAACTTGTTAGCAACAGGATTAATGTTCTCAAGAGATGAATTATTGACATTAAAAGGTGAAAGGGACTACTATCATCTTTGATAAGTAGAGTGCAGACTGTAAAATAGAGTTGTCATGAACTTTACATAGATTAGAATGCATCTACATGATCCTTGAAGAACAATCACTGACAGATTGTTGACATCTGAGAATCCAGTGCCTTCCAGATTTGTTATTCATTCCTGTCATTTTGTCAATCTGATAACGGAATGTTTCTTGTCTCTGTAAGACTCCTTTGCCTAAAGTGGCAGAAAAAAATTCAGAAGCAGCATGTACTTCATTTGAGTTATCTTCTGAAGTGAATTCTGTGTGCATAAGTCTAAGATTTATGAGTAACTTAAAATGTGAATCCGTTCCTAAAATATGTGCTGTGGGCATACATAATCACAGAATCATAGAAAGGTTTGGGCTGGACAGGAGCTTAAAGGCCATCTAGTCCCAATCCACTAGCCATAAGCATTGGCACCTTTCACCAGACCAGGTTTCTCAAAGCCCATCCAGCCTGGCCTTGAACACTGCCAGGTATGAGGCATCCACAGCTGCTCTGGGAAACGTGTGATGGTGTCTCACCACCCTCACTGTAAGGCATTTCTTCCTAATATATCCAGTCTAAACCCACCCTCCCTGAGTATGAAGCCATTGTCCCTTGTGTTATCCCTACATGCCCTTGTAAAAAGTCCATCTCCATATTTCTTGTAGGCCTTGTTTAGGTACTGTAAGGCTGCTGTATGGTAACTATTTTCCTCAGCAAGAGCCCAGGCCTTCATTTTTCTGAAGGCCAGTGCTCAATAAAGTCTAGTCTTCACAGTGATAATCAGAGAAATTATTGCTCTTATATTCTGAGCTGGATTAGTTAAACTACATTGAACTATGTGTGAGTTCTCATTCAGAAACAGAATAGACTTTGTTCAGTGTAACATATTTGCTTTTTAATGTAAATTAAAGCACATGTAATTAATACTACTTTAGTAAAGTAAATCTACATCTAGGTTAAGTGTAATTTCAGCAATCTATGCTAAATTCACAGCTTTAATTCAGAATTATTTTGCCTTAAAGGCATAAGGGTATAAGCAGGAGTAAGATGGGCAGACTTTACTACCTAGTGATGAACCTGCTTAACTTAGGTTAGATGTTCAAGGAAACTTCAACTTCTTCAAGGAACCATGGAATTTGATTTCCTTCCTTCCTTCCTTCCTTCCTTCCTTCCTTCCTTCCTTCCTTCCTTCCTTCCTTCCTTCCTTCCTTCCTTCCTTCCTTCCTTCCTTCCTTCCTTCCTTCCTTCCTTCCTTCCGCACCTTCCGCACCTTCCGCACCTTCCGCACCTTCCGCACCTTCCTTCCGCACCTTCCTTCCGCACCTTCCTTCCTTCCGCACCTTCCGCACCTTCCGCACCTTCCGCACCTTCCTTCCGCACCTTCCTTCCGCACCTTCCACACCTTCTGCACCTTCCGCATCTTCCTTCCCTCCTTATCTATCCCTGGATAAAAAAGATTCTACAATAGGATGCCGTGGCATAACTTCATTTAGCAGATACATTTATTATTGTGGAAATTTATTAAATCTATGCCTTAGGCAAGACAAGATTGGTAAGGCAAGGAAACATCCTGTATCAGATGAACTGGTGCATATGGGGGAAATAAAGGAAAGCAAGAAGTGAGAAAACTAATTGTAGATTGCCAGTATTGACACTGACTGGAAAGGTTTTTATGCCACTTAGGAGCACTCTATGGTTTGTGTACCTCAGTCACTTGGGCACCTTTTCAAAGAAACACAAAATGGCTGTGGTACGTCTTTCAGCAATGCCAAATGGCTACAGTTCTGTATTCTGCCCATCACTAATTTATTTTAATATTCTATATCCATTTAAGAGGAAAATATGTAGCTCAAAAGTTCTTGTATCCTTGAATGTAATTGACTGTGAGTCTTTCATAATTTGCAGTAATACAAGATAGTGTGGATGTCTCTAAGGATATTGTCTCACCAGCCAGTCAAGATTTTTTAACTCTGAACTGTGTGAAATGGTATCAATAATCTAACTAGGTGACTGCAGTATACTGACTAATCCTGCATGATGAAGAGCTGCTGCAGTCCTTTGAGATGGGTGGCGGCAGTGTTTCACACGGGGTAATGGAGTGTGTGGAAAGGAGGTGTAATGATACAGCTGAGACACAGCAGGTAAAGGATACCTTTGCTAAAACACAGGCTTAGTCAGAGCTCTGCATGATGCAGATGCAATTGTCAGTTCTTTTTCATGATTAAAATCTGTGATATGGTGAAGGATTCACTATATTTCCTAAAGGCTCTTGGGTCTTTTCTGGTACAGTGAAAGAGAAAAGAAACTGACTGCAAGCTACCTGTATAAATGACAGAGCATTTCCAAACACAGATCATCCCATTTTAAAAAATTATGGCTTCCATCCATCCTTTTGCCCATTAAGGCAGGCAAAGACCATGCCTCAAAGAAATCTGTGCCTACTGTAAATAGTACCACGTTACAGGTATCATGTAAACCCTTCCTATAGACAGGTGGGTTGATGCTATAAACATGACAGCATGTGCTTGTTTACATATAAAGGAGGGAAGAGTGATAAAAATCCTGTTTTATCCTAGTATATGAGATTTCTGAGATGACAGAACTGGCTGATCTCCCTGACTTTGCTGTTCACAACTATTTCAATCAAAAGGCTATGTCCCTTTTTGTTTTAGGAAGACAAAGCATATGTGCAGTGCCTGTTCATGTAAATCAGGGCTGAAGGATCAAAACTTCAGAGGCAAGCTCTTTATCAAAAGAGGACATCCCATCATATTTGCATTAAGGGAATTTTGCCAGGCTTTCATGTGCTGTCCTTAATGTGACTCCAAATGCCATATGAGTAATACATTGGAAACCACATCATTGCCATATTTTGATAGATTAACATTTTTAACAATATTCTCATTATTTATTTCAGATCACCAGCCTATCTCTGATATTAACTTGTCAGATGCCAGGGAAGCATCAGAAGAAACAGACCTCTCTTTTAAAACAGAGGTACTTTCTGAAAGATTAAAAAGTAACGAGCAGTCAATATTGGTGCTTCCAAAAAGAGTATTATGTGAGGTAAGACTTCTGAATGCTAAAATCTTTGGAATAGCAGTTATTGTTCTTCTCCTCTTCCTGCTGCAGTCTCATTCATAATATATCTGCTATTTGTTTTCAAAATTGCCAAGGGACCAAAATAAGAGTGCATCAAGACTGCAGTGGGATTTATTTTGCCTTTGGGTTGCATCCACACTGCAGTCAAAAGATTTGCAAATAAAGTAGTTTGGAGACAGCTCTATTAGAGTTATTTAGTAGCTTGAGTTGAAGTATTACTGTCATATGGGCCTTATACTTCAGAGAGAGCAAGTAATCAGGCACTTCTTTAGAGATGTGGAATTTGTCTTGACAAAAGTCCAGGATGGATGCATGTATACATGCATATGTGCCCACATCTTGAATTACACAGGACTTGTGTGATTGCAGACCTAGTTCTGAGTTCAAATTAAATCAGAAATATTTATATGTATGTATCTGCATGCATATGCAGTGGACATAAATGTTCATATGTTCTTTTAATCAGAGTTGCTAGAAGAAACGTGACAGCATAAATAGAGGAAGTACAAAATCCAGCCCTGCATTCCTTTATATAAATGAGTGGCCACAGTCAAGTATGTCATGGATTTTGTTTGCTGTCTGTCTTTTAAAAATGACTTATTACACATCATTTCATTGTTGAGACCAGTACAGTTCTAAGGGAGTGATTTTTCCTCTGGTTTAGGAGGTAGTACAGGGCTATTGTCTCACATCACCTGCTCTTCTGTCTACTGTCATCTTAGTGTAAGAGGTTGAGTGTAAAGTATTTTAGGTTATTCTTATTAGGATGGATGTCATTTTTCTAGACAATAAAATAGAGGGATCTTAGAAAATGTAACAATTCACCTACATATGCAGTTAATGTACCGTTTTAAAATGTTCCTGTGTAAGCTGAATTTAAAATTACTTGTGTCTGTCATTAAGTAAAATACTAAAGGAAGCAGTGAGATATCATCCTATTTTGATAGTACAAATTTTTTGCATGAAGTTGTTGGTAAAGGAAAGTCTCAACATACTTTCAATATCATGTTATGCTTCCAGTATAATTTTCTGAAGGACTAATGGGAACACATTTTAATTTTGTAGAACCCCGGTGAAATATTCATTCTGTTGAAAGAGGAAATAGATGAAGAAACTCTAGAAATTGAATTCATAACAGATAATCAACAAATTAGAACACAGACAGCCTCTTGGAACAAGAAGGTCAAATATGTGAAAGCCCCAGGTAAGAAAAATATTCTTTACCTTTAAGAAAAACTAAAAGGTTTCAACTTCCTTCACTTTTCCTGATAAGTAGTTTCCCTTTCTGCTATTTTGTGGGTGTTTCCTTTACATGAGTTTTGCACACATAACTTTTAATAATGCAGAGAAGCAAAGCTGTGTGATTTATGGGAACCTAGGTTCTGTGAGATTGGTTTTCTGTAGTTAGATGGCAGGTGGCAGCCTTAAAATGTCATTGATTAGTTATAGATTAACATTCTTCAAAATTACCACCATAAAATGCAAACCTAATATTATTTTCTTATCACTCTGTTACTAAATGTCTCATTTTATATTTAATGCAGTAAATCTGGTTATTCACCTCTCCATAATTCTTATTGATGCAGGAAATAGTTTCTTTTCTCTGATCATATTCATGCCATTTGTCTCTATCACTCATCTTTGCTAGTTCCTAATGATTTTTTCTATTGCTCCATTCATAACTAGTTGAAAACTGTTTCAACTATTTAACAGTTTTCTTTAGATCTCTGCAGATGTAAGGGGCACACCTATCCCTATTCTTGATGTGAGTGAAGAATAACATTTCTCACCTATGTATTCAGAGTATAGTTTGCCATTAGTGCATGCTGTGAATTCCCAGAGCAACTTACATTTTATAATGATTGCAATAATTTTATTATGATTGCAATATAACCTTGGATAGGAGGAAATACATACACATAGGCTACAATTTTCCACTGTGGCTTCTTGGAGCTCTGTTTTGGTAATTCTGTAACCTGATGATTTCTGAGACTCTGCACTGGTGAGACTGCACCAGTCAAGTGTGGTGTCCAGTTCTGGGCCCCATGCTTTAAGAAAGACAATGAAGTGCTGAATTGTGTCCAGAGAAGGACAATGAAGCTGGGGAAGGGTCTAGAGAATAACTCACGTGAGGAGTGGCTGAAGGAGCTGGCATTGTTGAGCCTGGAGAAAAGGCTGATCACTCTCTACAACCTACCTGAGTGGAGGCTCTGCCAGGTGAGATTTGATATCTTCTCCCAGGCAACCAGTGACAGGGTAAGAGGCCTCAAACTGTGCCAGAAGATGTTCAGGTTGGATGTCAGGAGGAATTTCTTCACAGAAACATTTGTTAAACATTTGAAACTGGTTGCCCAGGGAGGTGGAGGAGTCACATCCCTGGAGGTCTTTGGGAAATGACTGAATGTGGCACATGTGCCATGGTCTTGTTGACTGGTTGGTGGTTGGTCAGAAGTTAAACTCAATGATTTTGGAGATCTTTTCCAACCTAATTGATTCTGTGATTTTCATCCTGAACGCTGTCCTGAGATGATGGCCATGTATGGGTTGAGAGTTCTTTATCATTGTGATGGTGCAGAGAGTTTGTTTTTAGAAATCTGACTGGAAGGAACATAGCAAACAGAGAACTTCCAACTGTAACTGGATTTCAGAGGACAAAAGCTGCACTCTTCATGCATGCATCTTGAAAGATTCTTCCTTTTTTTTTTTTTTTTGTGAGAACACTGTTGTTCACAAAAAGGGTTTTTTAGTAGGTGAAGAAATAAAATGTGAAAAGTAAATGAAATATGAAAAAAATGGCAGAGAACTGTAGCCAAGTTTAATTATGTTTCTTATATCATTTGTTTGATGCTTATTCTGTTTTAAAATCTGGAAAAGTAGAAATTTGTAAGTATCCTGATTTAGGTCCATCTGATCTGATATTATAGGAGAAGTGCTATGCTTTGTTGTTGTTTTTTTTAAAAAAACACATCTGGGCAGTTTCCATTTAAGTGATTTAATGTCAGATACTATTAGACTAGTCTCTCTGGCCTTATTCCTCTTCTCTATCTTCAGAATTGCCCCTTTTTTCACTGTTTGTGGGCAGAGATCGTGTTTTAAGAAGACTGTGCTAGTACGGTCCAGCAGAATGCCTGGCAAAACAAATACTAATGGATTGGGAAATGTGCTCATAAAGCAGGCTTGTGCTGCACGCAAAGAGCAGGTCATACTTAAGTAACAGCCTACAAGTGCCTCTTTCCTTGGCTTTTATGAGGTAAACAACTGGAATGGATTAATTATACTGCAATTTCTGTGGCCTAGCTCAAATACAATTTTGAGAACTTTGACTGCAATTAAGAGAAATGTTTTATAAGATGAATAGCAATTGCACTATGTGTGATAAATGAGCTTTTCCTTAACACGTAGGCATAAGGGAACTGATTATAGGTCATCAGTCTATCAAAGGGCAGTTGGAAATGTTAAGCATTCTGTTTTCATCTCCTTTCTAATGTGAAGCAATACAATAGCTTTGCTTTATACAGATTTAAAGATATGTATTTTCTTTTGTCAGCTTTGTGATGTTAGACTGAAAGACCAGAATAAAAAAACTGACTATACTGAATTCATCTGTGAAATGCAAATCCAGTCAGTTCATCAACTCTATGTTGTTTCTGTGATATTATCTGTTCTTTTACTCATTCCCTGAGATGTCTGGTCTGGGACAGTAAAATATTTTCAGCTGGCATTCTGATTTGTGTTTTATAAGATTTTCCTGCTGGCCCTGTATATGTAAATGTCTGCTGTGGGAGACTCATTAAGATGACAGCACAGATTGAATACTATACTGCAGTAGAGGAAATTGAATCCATTTTAAAGAAAGTGGCTGACCCAATAGCTTTCGTTTGTCAGGTAAGTTGACTACTCAAATTTTAATTAAAGAAAAATAGAATATAAGTGCCTACATGAACTAAGAGATGTTATGCAATCTTTTGATTGCATAGTAATTTGTAATGGCTCCGTGGTAGGCTCGGGGTTAAGAGATCTGCCTCTGAGGTGTCTAGTTGTAAGCAAGTAATGGCAAAAGAAAACGAGTTTTCCATTTTCTTGTTTTGTTTGTGATGTAGACATGCTTTGTGTTTAGGCACAGCATGTGCAACATGCTGCACTCCAAAGGTAGAAAATAAGAACAAATATTAATGAAATCCCTCTCCATTTAAAGTGCTATTTTTTGTATATTGTGAAACCAATAGAAGCAAGTAATCTTAAACCACGTTGTATTTGGAGAGTTATTATTCGTTCACCATCAAACCAAATTTTTCTGGCATAGCTTGTATGGGAAGCTGTAGGTTGCTGTTCATGCAGAGTCCATTTACCACTGCTGAATTATCATTCATGCGATTTGCTGGTTGCCATGCAGATTTTTTGCGTATATTTAGAAAAAAAAACAGGTTTTGAGCTGTGTTTCAGGCCAACACAGCAGACTGCAGTGCTCTGCAGCCTGGTTTTCCCAGTGACACATAAGAAATAACAGGAAAAGAAAGCATATATTAAGAAAGGACAGAATCTCAAGTATCGTTTATTGAATGCTGGCTAGCCCAAGAAAACTTTGCATGATGTCTATGTTGTAGTTGCAAAGCCAGAACAAAAATAATAGATTGTTTTTCCAGTGCAGACAATCTCATTTTCCTGTGACAAATATACCTTATCCACCACCTAAGGCATTACACTCATAACAAAAGGATTAATAAAATATGATGTATTGCATTATTAGTGTTCTATTAAGGATGAGATTCCTTCCAAGTATAAGTTACTTCTGTTCTAGGAAAACAGGCTGTTGCACAAGAAAAATAACGCAACTCAAAGAACAAATATGTTCTTAGGTTCTTTGTGGTATCCATCATTTTTTAGCCTATATTTTGAAGTATATCTAAGCAAACTTCAACAGGTTTCATTTAAACCTCTATGCATAAGATGTGTGTGTGATAAACGCCAATCACTCACTTTTTGAAATTTATGAAAATTTAATAAAGAATAAAAGTTGGTTACAAAGAAATTAATACAATAATAAAAGTTCAAAAAGTTTTCAGAGACAAGACAAATAATGAGACAATAAAAGCAAAGAAGGTAGCCTGGGCCTACCGTCCCCTCTCCTCTCCAGACAAAGGCTTGCAAGGAGAAGGGCCCCGTTAGGGAGAAACCTCTCTATTTTTGAGGACAAACTTTAATGATTATGCATACTTTATCTAAGAAAAACCCGTTTGCCAAGAGCCTTCTGCTAAACCCTTGGCGTCATGGAGTCTGGCTTTGACCAGGTGGCTTCTGTGGATTCAAGGAAATATGCATGGTCTGGCTTGACTAGGGTGGCTTCTGTGGATTCAAGGAAATATGCATGGTCTGGCTTGACTAGGGTGGCTTCTGTGGATTCAAGGAGATATGCATGGTCTGGCTTGACTAGGGTGGTTTCTGTGGATTCAAGAAGATATGCATCTTTCCCTCTGAAAAATCCAAGAGGGGTTTTAGTCTGGCTTGTAATTGTTCTCTCTGTGCAGAAACCTCCGGGTTATCTTCTCTTTTCTCTTGAGCTAAGGAAAATACCTTACACACAATTTTTACTTAGATTCAATGTTAAAAACTACATTTACTATATTATTAAAATGTTAATACTACATAACTTTTCTACCTAGCATATTACATATAGTAAATATCTGCATAGAGCCACACACACAATATGCCTTTTTCACATGTGCAATAATGATTTTAAAATTTATCAATAATGTGGTAAACTAGATATCTACAACACACAAGATATTTCCACTGGAGAGTTATTTGTTATTCAGGAGTTTGACCCTTCATTTAACCATTTCTTAAAGCACATGCAATTCAAGTCATATTCAAATGCAAAAATAATTCTGTGTGGAGCAGTAGTGCACACCAGGAAGTACAGCAACATAACACAGTATTGTTATGACTATGAAGTATGTTTAACATTTCCTCACCTTTACTCCTCTGAATAATAAGCAAGGGTTTAAATGAGGAAAAAATGCTATATGCTATTATTTTTATTGTTTTGGTAACTGAAAAACTAATGTCGGGAAAACGTTTTTACTTGGGTAAGCTCTACAGTCCACACAATGTAATGGCTACTCTGTGGCAAAGTATATTAATGGTAATTCCTCTGTAAGTATATCTATGTGTTGGAAGTTTTGTCTAATCTAATGGTACCTGTGGGGCCTCAGAGTGAGGTACACTAACTACCTAGGCAGCTAAAATTTTTCTACAAACTTTTTAAATGAACTCCTGATTTAATGTCAACAAGCTACATCATAAAGATGCAATTTACAGAACATAATTTAACTTAATCTTTAAAATATGTTCACAAAAGGAAAAACAAACCAGATGATACTAATTAGAATTCCCATCAAACAGAAGCAGTAGTAGTAACTTCTATTTAACCACAATAATTAAAACCTTTGAGACTATCAACTTGTTTGCAAACATATCCTAGGGCAACAGTCATTTATCTATGAAAAGTAACAATCCAACACAATGGGAAACAAAACTGATATAAAATAGAAAAGCTTACAGCAATTATTGATCAAAGCAACATCACTGTGATTCAAGGGAAAGTTCTAGATTTTCACAAATACTTGCAATCTGAGAAGTATCTCCTTATTAAAATTCTGTGATGAAAGCAAATGGCTGCATTAGTTCATACCACAGACACAGTGCTTTGGTAAAATGTTTACATTATATTCTATATTTTCTTGCCAACCTTTTCAGCTCCTTTGAGATGCTCCACTTTGTCCCCCAATAAAGCCAAAGAGACAGACAAAACCCAACAAAGAGGATTACAGGTATACATTACTTTTAGTGATGGTCAGATGAATTCATGGATCTTAGTGGGAGACTATCAAATTATGATACAACAGTATTTATGAATCTGGTTTTTTGAGAGCAATTAAAGATTTGCATTAGCTAAGGTTTAGATTAAACATAATCTAAGATTTTATAAATCATGATTTTGGATAAAATTCTTTGCTACATCTGATAGATTGCAATTTTCTGTTCCAAATTTCTCTGAATTTAAATGGCATTTAGCTAGGTCAGAAAGACATTTTAAACAACCAAATAAATATTTAAAATGTAATTGAGTGAATAAATAAAATTAAATAAATTTCTTTGCATGAGTTTGAAAGAAAAAAACTGAAATGTCAAAGTAGGAAGAGTTGGGATCATGATAACTGGATCATAATTCTGAATGGATTTACAATGAGAATATAAGAGGGTGAAAGTTGGCTAAAGATCATGATTTTTGGTTCTCTCACCTTCACATAATTCTGCATTCAAGAAACACTCTTAGGGAGTTTATGTTCTTACAGTAACCTAATATATAGACTGATTTTAAGGTTTTTATAATTCATAATTAAAATTTTTTATATTTTATGTTTTACTTTACATCAGCTAATAATTTCAACATTCTGCTGGATTCATATGCTGTATTGATTTTTCTCTCAGAGTTTCTGCCAAATGGAAATATTGATTCAATTATTTAGTGTTGGGGTTTTCTGGCATAGATTCATTAGGTTTCAAAATTAAAAAAATAAATTAAGCTAAGGGCATATCCTTATTACTGAAGTTGGTAAGTTCATGTTACCTTGAGTGACTTAGAGTATCTAGAGAAATTGAGAAAGCCTTTATGACAAACTTTGGTTGAATAATACTCCTGTGATTCTAAGATACTTGGTATCTTAAATGATGTTTTTATCGTAGTCATTAAACAGGATTCCAGTTACAGTGATATTAGAAAAAAAGAATGAAAATAAACTGTAGCCTTCTCTATGAAAACTTGTATAATAGCTATATGATTTATGTGGTGGTATTTTGTGTGCATCTCTACCTGATCCCCAGAGATTCTTCATTTGAAACTGTGTTTAATATTTCAATCTTCTCAGCCACATCAACACCTGTTATTTTAAAATGCTTCTTCCTTTCCCTCTAGGCATGAAAACTGTCCATATTCTATCACTGGCTAAAATTGTCAGAAATGCCTGACTGATTTTAAACCTAGCCCCTCTTTGGCAGAAGCAATCCAGATATGGAAGTCCATATAAAGTAGTGTCTGATATGTAAGAACTGGTGCAGAAGTATGTATCATTTTAATGTAAATGTAACCTTTTTAGTGCTGCCAAATCCAGTGTGGAATATGTTAATGTACTGGCAGTGGATGGTGTGCTTCAGTGGGACACATTTTCATCGACAAAAGCAGCAAAATATGTGCTTAGTGGTCTCCTTTTGCAAAGATGTTTTTGGATGCCGAGATGTGATGGTCAGCACTTGGGGCTTTTCTGTTCACAGCTGTGTCCTATTGCTCTGGAAAGGGATGAGGGAACAGAGATAGTGCCTGCAGTTGGGGAGGTGGTATTGGGACAAACAGTAAGGCTTGTGGAAGGATTTCCAATACTGGAGTAGAGAATAGTTGGCTGTGTTTCAGAGAGTATGGGAAGAAATGTCTACAAATTCACTAGCTTAATTCTGAGGGGTTGCAACGACATCAGTGGAAAATAGCACTCTTGCCTGATTTCTCTGGTGTTGTAAATCTTTATTTGGATATAAGCTGGGCTTTCTCAAACTCCTGAGTGGCTCAGAGTTTCCTTACAGGAAGCTTAAATTTAAGTTCAACTTCAAATACTGTTCTGCTTTTGTTTGCTTTGGTGAAACTTCCACAGGATCTTCAGGTTTGTAATGTTAGTGAGATTTCTTGGCCTACAGAGACCTGTGTAGGGTACATTAAAATATATAAACACAGCAGACTTTGAGTCTGTGAGTGGTCTGGGGCAGGAATGGGCAGTAAAGTAAAAGTCTCTAAGCCAAATTTTTTCTTGGGGAGGTGCCCTTTATGATATGGAGCTGGATAGTGCAGAGTGGCCCTATTACTAGCTTTGCTGTTGTTTTAGCTGTTGTCTTCACATAAGTGCTGGAACAGGCTCTCCTGTATGTGAGATAAAAGACATAGCTGCGCTTTTTTTTTTTTTCTTTTTTTTTCTTTTTTTCTTTTTTTTCCTTTTCTTTTTAATCTAACTAATATTTTTTTCTTTTGTATCTTTGCTGTAGAGTAGCACAACAAAGCTCCCCCCTTTATGGTTTAGTTAACAGCATAGCTTGTTAAATCGTTGCTTAAACCTTCAGATTTTACATCCCAAGAGTAAGAGGAAAAACAAAAAGCTGAGGTGGAAAACTTGAAGCAAATTGCACTGATAACTCTGTATAAGAAGTGCATTGTTCTTGACTTGCAATTTATCAAAATGGATAGGCTGGTCATTGGAGAAAAGAGCAGTTGAAATATGAGAAATTTTGCTACAAATTCCTGACACTCTTCTGTGTTCAAGAACTTGTTCCATCTTAGGTTGTGAAACACTGTTGTATTCCATGTAAATTTGGTTGTCTGAGCATGAAGTAAGAGCTAGGCATTCTTAAGGTACCTCTTCCATAGGTTTCTGACTGAATAAAAGGGATGAGGAAGAGTTTTGGTCTCAGTTCACATTAAAAAGTAGAGGAGAATTGTAGGCAAGATGCCCCAGAATGCTTGCTGAAAAGAGACTATATAGTGCTTATTTATCTTGGATATACAGTACAGTCTGAAATGGATTCTGTGTGAAATTACTACTCTGGAATTTCAGAACAGAAGATAAGAGGCATGTATTGTTGGGGAGGATTTTGTTTGTTCATTTTCTTTTGAACAGAGGGGGTTAGGGGGCACAATGCGTAGAGGGTATCCCTGCCATTTTAAAAAGAGATGAAAAATATTACTTCAAGCTTAGTTTGTCTAGAAGCCCACTTAAATTCTTATTCTCTGCATTCTCTACACAGCTGCTTCAGTGAGTACCAATGGTTTTGAGCCTCTTTCTTCATGACACAGGATCTACCATATGCACTCATCTGAGCTAGTTCCTGTGTTGTTCCTTGGTTTTGTCCTACTCCAGTTTGAACTCTGTTAAGATAATGATAACCTATCTAAGAAGACCTGCTTGGAATGAGAGAGAATAGTATTGTTTCCTAACTGGATTTTTGTGTTGTTCCTCTTAATAACTTGTAAACGTAGTGCTGTTATTCATGTTAATCGTTAGGAGGGTTTATAGATATTTTGGGACGTTTTGCATATGCTTTCTGAATTCACACAGTAAGTCATGTACTCAGATTAGATTTTTATTCTAGAACCAGCCTCAAAGATCTTTTTCCCTAGGTGGAGTCTTTTCTTAATGCTTATTGCTTTGCTTATTGAAGAGTACTATATGTATTCATAATTATTGAATAAAAAATACTGAAAATGTAGTGTGACAGCATGGAAAGAGAGTGAAAAAAAATGCATTGGTTTTTACATATCTTAATATTGGAAGGGTCATGGTTAATTATGGGAAAAATGAACAATCATATTGTTAGCTTCCTACCTGCTAAATAAATATCTCTTCTAATTCTTGGTAGGAGTTGGATGAAAATTATATCCTGCCTCTGCATTCAACATTTTCTGATCACGTCTTACTTAATTTTCTTATACCTTTTTAACAGTCTTGGGAATTAAACTTCATGCTTCGTTAGTACACCCCCCTGTCATTTTCTCCTCAGCTTGTCAGTCATAGACTTTCTTTTTAAATTCATATGCTAAGCATGTCTGAAGATGTTCCATTTTAGTCATCCTAGAATCATCTTGACTAGCAACAGTCCAGCTGTGGGAAGAGAAACTTTAACACAGGGTTACTGACCCTGAGCAGAGTAAAGCAATTCTCCCTGACCTCTTCTCTCCTGTGTCTGAGCTCATTTTGGTGCCCAGTGCAGCACAGACTGGACTACAGCTGTAGTGGTTGGTGTAAAATATTACTCTTCAAATCTCTGTACTCGGGCTTCTCTTGTCAGGCCAGGCAAGGAAATATTTAATTATGGCTACCTTGAAGGTTGTTAGGCGTAGACCTTCGGTCCAGAAAGAGGCACTCAAAAATCTCCTGGAAGTCAGTGTGGATTTCCCTTGTCTAAAGACTGTGTGTTTAGTAGGAAGCTGATCTATCTGGTTGATAACAGTTTCTTGTTCTGTCTTGGCTGATGAAATTGAAGCTGTTTCCTACCTTGATAAGTCCAAAATCTTAATGTAAAAGTTTTGGGTAACAGAGAGCTACTTTGATCTTTAGACTCACCCTGAATTACTGCTGTAGTAAAACATAGATCTTCCTGTCCTTACACTTCATCCAGAAGTTTTCAAGTCATGGCTGAACTTCATATATTATAGTGCATGTTTATGTACATCATTCTTTTGTATTAAAATATCTCTTCTATAGTTTTCAAAAAATGTGCTGCTTTTATTGAAAGAGAGTTTGCCATAATACTGTTTTGAGTAATTTGATTCACCAGCACTCTGAAGATAAAGTTAAAAATACATATGCAACCAATCTACTAATATTTTTTCTGTTTTTTTCTTCTTTTAAGCAGGCATTGAAATTTTCTTCTGTAGAGAAGGTAGACAATGTTCTCACTTCATTATTGAAAAGCAAAATATCTACTTATGACTTCAGCCCATTCCAAAGTGATGAAGAGCACCATCACCAAGCTAGTGAGTCACTTGTTCTATGTACTGATTTTTATTACTGATGCTATGGTTACTACTTATAAATGTTTATAAGGCAATCCTTAAGTATTGAAAGCTTCTAGTGAAATGGAAGAATCCACAATAAAGGCAAAACAAGAAGAAAAAATGGGAGAAAGAATTCTGTAAATCATTACTTTGTGACTCAGTAATTTGTATTTATACTTCTGTGGATTTTTGGTCAGCTTTGGATTAACTGTAAATTGACAGCTTTACAGCTGAGCAGATTTATACTTACAGAGAAAATGGGCAATAAGAGTCGTGTGGAGACGCCTGTACATGATATGGGTTTTTTTATTAATTGCTCTTCTGCAATGCAGTTTAAACTTCACTTTTTCTAAGTATGGGGAAAATCTGAAAGTTTTCTTTATCTGAAGAGAATGGATGGCTCTTGATCTTAGAACAGCACTAAACTTCTCCAGTTGCTTTTAGTACCTATGCATTTAATGGTTTTCATTACTTCAGGTGAAAAGATTATTCTGTTATTTTTACTTTTTAAAAGAAGGCATCCCAATGAGTTAAGATAAAGTTTCTCTATAAAGTAGATACATTATATGCACGATTCGGTCATGTATCAACAGAAGCTGCTGTTAGTATCAAGTGGAGGACCCTAACTGAATTCATTAAGCATCTACTAGGGATTCAAACTGGTTTGCAACAAACCAAGGGTGCAGTTATTTAGCTTGTGTTTTGAAAGCATCATTATGATGTTATTTCAAACGTATTAAAACTCAGCTTTTAAAAGAAACTTTTTGGGAGAAACAATACTCAAGAAAATGTGTTTTCTTTCTGAAATGCTTGAGAAAGATGAGTTCAGAATGCTTCTTGACTTCTGTTTTGTGTAGCTGGACTACGGTTTTGAGAGAAATAAGCTCTCTACAATCATTAAACTCACCACTCCTCATAACCAAATACAAACAAGTTTTAAAGGTAGCACTGCTGGGAATGCCATCATGTTTCCCTTCCTTTTCTTTGTTGATGCAATTTGCTCCTCTGTATTAGATAAACATGATTCAATTTATAATGTAAAAATGAGCTGAAATGTCAAAGTTAGTGGAAGCAAATAAATTAGGTGCCTATCCTTGACATTTTCCTGTGCAAGGCTGCAGGATGGAGGTGGATAACAGATCCAAGAATCTTTCCCGTTGTGAAATGTTAGTTGATGAGCAGAAGATTTTTCACTTCTCTAATAACTATTAGATTTGGTGATGTTTTTTGAATATTGAGAATAATGCTAACCTGCTAGGGCCCCAAAATAGCCTATGTGTTTCTAGAGCAAGTTGACTGCTTGAGCCAATAGTGACCTTAAAATGAATTGGTTTGATGTGTGGCCCATAAAGAAGGTGCAAAGTTATATGCCCAGATTCCTCATGAAAGAATGATGTGTTTGCAGCACTGAAAGCACTCAGAATGCAGGAGGCTTAGACTCTTATCCCTCTTCTACCTAGAAGGTATGTAAACCTGTGCCTTTGACTCTCTTAAAAGCAACCCAAACAGCCACTAGACATGTCCAGTAGTGAATAAGAGGAGTGAAAGCTTTCAGCATGAGGCATAGGGATGAGAAACCTTTCTCTGTATTGTTCTGTATGGATGCCTTATTTAAACATTCTCATACATCAGGGTACAGCTGATAAATTGCTGCACTTGAAAGATCTCAATATGACCTCAAAATGAACCAAGAATGAAGAACTTATAATTAATTTATTGGATAACTAATGAATTACGTGGTTTGATTTCTCACAAAGAGTGCAGCTGTGTGATTAAAAACTTGGAAGTGTAAAAGTAAATACAAAAGGCATGTGATATAATGAAATTAAAATGCAGTATGATGGTTTCCTATACAGACAGTGATTTAGAGCAAAGCATCATGAGATGCATGTTTGCTTACATAATTTTTAAGGAGCCACTTCCATCCTCAAAATGGCTGTTCAACATTTTTTTGTATGATAAGGCAGTACTTGTGAGCAGTCAGTGTCTAGGCTGGTAAAGTCAGGACAGGTGGCAAAAATGCAAAAGGTTAACTCTGATACAGAAGAGCGAGCTAAATGCAGACTGAATAGAAACCACTGGAAAATACTGCGTTTAACACAATATTAATAGTTCTTATATATTTTTTAAAAATATATATCTCATACATATACATATACATATACATATACATATACATATACATATACATATACATAATAGCTAAACAGCGTTAACTGGAGACAAAACGAAGTCTTGTTTGGGATTTTTAGTAGTGGTATCATCCCTTGTGAAAGAATGTAACTAAAGGTGGAAATACTGTCTGAAATACTGTACATCCCATACTGAATTGATTTGAGGATATATTGTATGTAAATTACTCCTTAATGTTTGAGTAATAGAATCCAGTCAAAGCATACTAAAAAATCCAAACTCATATTTCAGAATATTTCTTGAGAAATGTTTCTTCTTGGAAAGCCCTGGTTCTTAGAATCCTCAGATTTGGGATTTTTTGTTGCATTGTTTCCTGTCCAAGAAATAACAATTTACTTAAGGAAAACTTGTTTCATTTTCCACTATTAATTAATTTTCTTTTTTTAGACCTTATCTATTACTATTTCTCTAATTAAACTCAACTACTGATGCTTTTGAAAAGCCCTGAACTTGCTTTGTAGGAAACAGTCCGCTTTTTTCACCTAAAACTGCTAGCAACATAGCAAATCCTATCCTGATTTCTGTAATTCTTTTTTTTTTTCCAAGTTGAAACATCTATTCCACAAGAAGAAATAAAGTCTGGGTTTTTACCTTCTAGCAGAATAATGGGGGGAGGGAGAAGGTACTGGTATTGGCACTGTAGAAATCATCTTAGGTGTTATTTAAAGTGCTAAGAAAAACAACCATGTCCTGTTTCAATAATTTGGGAAATAAAAGAAGGATGTCTTACAAGATGTGCAGAAATACCACTGTAGGCTGCTGTTTCCTTACTGCAATTGTATGAAAATTCCCACAGGCTAAGACAATGCCATGATACAGTAATATTAGATTTTGTGCTCTGTTTTATGGCTGAGGTTTTCCAGAATTCTCTGCAGAGAAGAGAAAGGATTATGGCAGGACAAAACATACAACCCCTCCCCCAGCAATTCCCTCTTAACCTTATGTATATCAAATAGAACTTTAATTAAAAGAAAGCACCTTCCTCAATGTAAGTTGGAAGTTGAAGAAGCCACCTAAAACACTTTAAAATATTCCTCTTGAGGACTTTCCCTTTAACCTTTCCTTCTAGCTAACCAGTTCTTAGTGTAGGTGGCAAACAACCACAGCTTTTCTCTGTTGACATTCTCCATTAAAGGACTGGTGAGGAGTAAAAGCTGTTCACTACTTTACCCTTATAACTACTACTTTTGCTCAGTGCTGTATAGTTAGCTCAAATGTAACAGTGGTTCCAGTTTCACAGCAGACAAAATTTCCAGCAATTTTCACCAATTCAGTGTGACAAACTTGCAAGTTTTGGAATGCTGTTTTCTGCCTGAAGCATGTGGGCTTTCAAATAATTACAGCCACTTCTACTGTGTATAATACAAAACTTTATTTAAAGTGGTTAGACATGGTATGATGGAATTTTCTTTACAGCAGGACATCTAGTTTGCTTTAAGAGTTCGGCTCAGTTTTGAGAATTGGCAATTAAAGAACAGTTACAATTTAAGAAACAAAAACAAATAGATCTTGTAGTGGGCTTTTCTTACCTGTTATTTTGACAGTGGTACCCATAGTCATCACTGATTTCTGCTGTAGAACCTGGTGGAAAGAGAGAAGTTCCTCATCTTTTCCTAGTGATATCGAAGGGATTCAAAAACTTAGTGGTATCTCTTTTCAGAATAAGGGCAAAAAACAAAGACCAGGAGGATTCAATCATCCCTTTTGAGGTTGTTAACCTTACTATATTTCATCATTATATATCAATTTGTGGGAGAAATTTCTGAGAGGCCAAGTCCAAGGACCTGTTCTTCCCTTCACTGCATGGGAGACAAAGCCATTAGCTTATGTTACAAGATAATTATTACTAGTTATTATTAGTAGAGAGTGACTACTGGTACCACAGCTGCATACAGAAATTGTCATTGAAATACTGCTGAGGCTGCTGAAACAACAGCAGCCATCTCCACTGTCAGGATAGCATTTACCAAGACAACAACACTACTGAGGTAGCCTCAAGTAGTTCAGTGCTTTGGGGGAGGGTTTATCAGCAAGAGTGGGAAAGTTTAGCCCTTGAGGGTTGCATCCTATTTTGTGTGAGTGCAGGGTGCTGCCAGTTGAGTGCCTGAAAATCAGAGTATTGAAAACTGTCTTGAGTCAGAGAAGCTTGTTAGAAGTTGTCTGTGGCTCCTCATAATGACTTTTTGCCTTGTGTCACAACTTGATGCCACCAGGCTTCAGGTTCATGAGCAAAAGAGATTAAAACTGTCCATTTGAACCATCCATTTCCTTTTTGAGTTTTATGTGGAAGATCTTTCTATACCACCAATGTTGCTTTTGAAGTTTCCCTGCCTGATAACAAGCTTTTTTTTTCCTGCTTACTACAAGGAGCAATATTAAAAATTGCTTTTTTTAGGAAATTGATTTAAAAATTTATTTCTTTTTACCATCCTTCACGGCTGGCTGAGGTATTTCATTTGTTAATGTAGTTTCCTGTAATGTTCAAAGTATGTAAGTGTAGGGGTCTTGCCTGTATATCAAACTCAGCTAGGGAGGAGTTGAGTGATGACCAGAAAAAACAGCTCAAGTGCAAGGACCTGAAGGATTTTGGAATACCTCTGTTTTATATTATTTTAAGAGTGAAGAAATGCATTCTAGGCATTCTATTTTTACCTGCCTAGAGCATGCTTATGAATACCATACCATTCATACTATATGAATACCATACCATTTCTACTCCTCTTTCTATTGGTAAAGAAATCACAGCATTCAGTCCATTTGGTAATACAGACTTGATTGACTTTCAGATTTGTAACCATTCTTTTGGAGTTTCATTAGTATGGCTGGAAATTCATTTGGAGCATGTTATTAATGCTGTGTTAAGGCTCTTTTTACTAACTATATTTGACCTTCTGGTGTCTCCTAACAGAGTGCAAACTATTGAATAAAGTTCATAAAATTTACTCTTTAAAATTACTTCTCAACACCTTTTGCATTGCTGGACATCTAAAAAAAGTTTACAATAAAAACTTTTTAAATTATTAGCTCATGTCTGAACAGTTTTTTTAAGATAATCCTATTATTTCCTACATTCAGAAAAATCTAGACAAAAGTAAGAAGTCAACTGTGTGTACTCTGGACTAAAAAATGATAGTTCTTCAAATTACAGAATCAAATCCAGTTTGTGGAACTTTAATTAAAATGCTGAGCAATATTGAGTAAAGAAGTTGTATAGCATCTATTTGGCTCACAAATCTTAGCTGCTATGCAATTTTAAGATTGCCTACTGTAGCCCAAAGGGTTTTAAAGCACACTGCAACTACAAGGGAATATAAACTACAATACATACTCTTGTTGATGGACGTTCATCTGCCAAGGCTTCTAAAACAAGAGGTTTGATTTACACAGGTGTTCTGTGTTTACAATCTCTTGATTAGTTTTTTTCTTTGCCTGGTGAAAATAAAAGTCAGGCAACACTAAATTTGTTTAAAAATCAGTTTAGGGTTGTTAATGGGACTTTTGATTAAATTTTAGCCCACTCAAATTCCTTCTGTCAAAATAATATTGGAGTGGGATAGTGCTGGAATATTCTTTGTCCAAAATGCAGTCCAAATTGTTCTAACATTTTTTCCTCAGTTAGTACTCAGCTATGCCTATTACAAGAACTGCTCTTATTCCTTATCTTTAATGGTGGGATGAGATTTTACTCTCTCCCATACCATGATTCTGCTGGAGCAAAACAAGTGAGCAGGGAGGTTCACAAATTCTCCACTGCTGAGCCAAATTTCAGTATGCAGAAGAATGTAAAAATTAGAAAGTTTGTTAAAGACTGGCAGCTAAGAGATTTCCAAAAGGTGTCGTAACCTTTTCAGCACACTCTGGGCTGAAAATGTGCTGGCTAACCTGTAGGACAACTGATGACAGGGATACAAAATAAAACTCAAGAAAGATAGAAGACACTGTGTCAATTCCTGAGCTGCAGTCCTGGATACAGATACAGATACAGATACATGTGAAAACGGACTGTCTGGAGTTGAAGGGACGATGAAGTTATTGCAAAAACAGGCAGGTTGAACACTAAGAAATTACCAGGACTAACTGGCATTCTTTAGGAACTCTGCGGAAATTTTAAAGTAGAATGTCTGAGTTTCTAAAAATACAATATTTCATTTCTTTAGTACTAGGAGGTGTGACCAAACCAGTTAGAGTTGATGGCAAAACCCAGTTTCTCAAGCAACCTTGTGACCTAGAAGGAGGTTAACATGTTATCTCTATGGGAAATCTAATAAAAGTGTTAATAAAATAAGTCTTTCATAGTGTGAAATCTGGCTTTATGAGTTTCTTGTAGGTTTTTTTAAGAGTCAGTAAACCTGGTTAAGTCAATAACTGACTGGGTATGGATGAATAACTGACCAAAATCAGAGGCAGGCTTTTTGGCTAGTGATACAAAGTGTTCGGGGTAATAAGGAAAAAAGCTAATGGGGTGCGGGGAATGAGACATTTAATAATTATGCTGTAAAATGTCAGATGATACTCATTACAGGAAAAATGAAAGTGGTGCAAGTGAAAAAAAGCAGTCCTATGGTATCCAAAATGAGAGGATTTGAGCAGGCTATTAGTGCTGAGGAATAAGACCTTGCAGTTCCCTGATAACATCGACTTGTTGCTAGGCAGCAGATCAAAAAGCTAATGAAATACTAGGAATTATTAGAAAAGGAATTGAGGACAAAACAGAACATAATTATGACAATGTATGAATTACATGGCTCACCCCAAAGTTGAGTATCATATGCAGCTCTTCTCCTGTCATCTCAAAATAGTTATAGTAAAGCTGGAGAAGACTGAGGAGAGAGCAGTGTGTGTGGTGGAGTTGGTTCTCTACAGGACCCAACTGACTAGACTGGAGCTCTTCAAGAAAGAAATTATGGGAAAGAGTAAATCACTGGAATTCCATAGAGGGCAGACAGTGATGGAGAATAAGATAAATTAGGGACTCTCACTTGAACCCTGAGAGCCAGACTCAAAGCAAACTAGAGGAACTTTCCTTCATGCACTCGGGTAGGAAAGACCCTCAGGGTGCAAAAAGTTGATGGTGCCTGGGGCAGGCTGGATGCATGCCTGGAGAAGAGATACACTGCATGCTGATTTATAGACCAGTTGGTACACAGCAAACCACAAGTAATCAGAAAGTGGAGTATGAATGCAGAGAGAAGTATTTTTTATGCTCAAACTCTTTTTCTTTGTTGTTGCTTGTTTGGTTGTTATTGTATGTAACTTGTAGTGTAACTAGAGTTAAAATACAGGAAGATGCCGAATGTCCCAGTTCTCCAGTGTAAAAATGGTTTTTGATAGAAATTGATATCATATTAATTTTAGATTAATCCTAAAAACTTTTGTCTAATACATTCATCTTTAAATTCTCTGTTTTTTCGTTACAGGGATAAGCAAATTTTTCCAAGTGCCTGGTAGTCCTGTGAATTTTCAGAAGTTATTTTTAATATCAAAACATAACATCATAAACCTGTAAAAATTTCCCACTCAAAAACATTCTATCTAAGCAAAACTGTGTCTTGGATGTAGAATTTTCTGCCCTTTGTAAGAAAGCTTATTTCTCAATGTAACTGAAGCACTTTAAAATCCCTCTGTCAGGATAAAAATGAGATTTCTCAGTTACACCAAAGGCTCCTTTATTTATATATATATAGAGAGGTGCTGTAAAACTGTTAATTGAAAAAATAATTCTTTGGATGTTAATTCAATATTGGGAGTTTGATAACTTTGACTCCACAACACTAATATTCAAAAGAGGTTTATAGAAGAAGGTGTTCTATAAAAGCAGAATTTTTGTTTCTTAAGCCTTTGTTTCCATTATACAGATAATCATTTGGAAGAATTTCCTACCCTACTTCACTGTGCAGCCAGATTTGGCTTGAAGAACCTTGCAACGTTTCTACTCAGTTGTTCTGAGGCCACACGGGCTTGCGAAATAACCAATAAATATGGAGACAATCCAGAAAGTATTGCGAAGAAGCACGGGCACAAGGAATTAAGAAAATTAATCAATGAATTGTCAGTAAGTCCATGTTCTTTCCATATGTCATCTACAACCAAGGGGCTGAGATGTTGTGCCACTGAGAACCCATAGTATCACTTCTTGTAAAGACTAATATGTTGTAGTTCCTCTGTCTGAAAATACTGTTGTACTCTTGTCTCAGAAAGAGGGGTCAAAATGGGCTACAGCCACTTTCTTTGTGCACTGACATTTAAAATCAGAGCTTTTGCACAGCTCAAATTTTAGGCATGTAATGGAAAGGAGAACAGTGAGCCAGAAGTACCTTATGTGGCCTGGTTAGATTGGTGCTTTCAGCACCCCAACAATGGTATATTGTAGGTAGTCTAGACCAGATGTCTAGAGTAGGAGATAAAGACTTCTTTAAAGGTCACTTTGGAAGGGACAATGAACTCTCTTATCACTGCCATTCTTCACCATTCAAAAAAGAGTTGTTTCCCTGCCTTCCTTGTTCATGCCACTGTGAAGGAAGGGTAAATTTTATCACCTTTAGATGGAGTAAATCTTTCTTCAGCTGGGTATGCAGGAGGGGTTTGGGACAATAGTTGGCTTTCCACGTGAAATGTAATAGTAAAATAAGGGTCTCTGTATAGTTATACCACGTAAATTATTGCAAATAAAACCTAACAGAATTGCAGTAAAAAGTAATGTACTATTTGAGAGCTTTAACCTATTTCAACTTTTTGTGCTTATTGTAATATGTACAGATATGATAATTCTACAGTTTTTGATACTGCAATTGAGATTAAATTTAACTCAAGGAAATATGTTCCCCTTTACCATACAGCATAAAGCTGTTCATAAAACCATGTTGCCTTCCTGGATCAGCATGTTAGCAATTCCACATTTAACAATTTCTGACTGCTCTGGTTGCCTCGCAGTCATCTTTGCACTGGTCAGAAACCTCCTGCCAGTAGCAGTCAGGCTACTGACTGTAAGGTCAGGCTTTTCAGTTCTTGGAGTTTAGCAGTTTGGCTTGAAAAGAATGGAACTCTATTCCCTAACCTCCCTAGCTGTGTATCTGACTAGGTGCTGTCTTTGTATGGTCAGATACTCCCAGTAAAATTGTGTGTAAAGGATTGGTAAGAACAGGCAGAATAATGTGATACCTAACTCTTGATGAAATACCTTGATTTCTTTTCTAAGATGGTCATATGAGCTGAAGGATTAAAACATGGATGAAAAACTGTTTTGGAAGCATGGTTTCCATTGATAAATTTTCATTTTGAATGAAAATTATTAATTCCATAGGACATTTATTTTTTACACTAGTGTAGAAACTCAATTTCTGATGTGTCTTTGTTGTACATTCCACATGGAACTGGAAGCTTCAGAAAATAAATGGGTAATTTTGGTTTTATCCTGATGCACTCATACTTTGATTTGGGGCTTCTTCAGGGGAAGACAAGAATGCATGGTAAAGGCAGACTAAGCTGATACATTGAGAGATTACATTGTGATTTTACAGTCTTTTCACATTTTAATAGACTTTGCCACTGATGGAAGGCAGTGCTTGTGAGGGTGATTTATTTCACTCTAAAAAGCATTTAAAGTGTGTGCATACCTCTGGTTAGCTTTTTTTTATTAATAAGATTATTAATTGTCCTAATAAAATATAAATTTGTCAGTCTAAAACATGTATTTAAAATGGCAGCTGAGCTCACCCATGCAATTTTTCATTAAAACGCTTCTCTCATGGTACATAGCTACTATTGTTTGCATGTAAACAGTTAACAATAATTGTTCTCTGCTTTCCCAAGCATGAATACTTATACCAGTATTGAAGTAAAAATTACTCTAAGGACACTGTAACTATGTGTAGTCCGGATAGGACATGCAGTTGTACCACCCGTTTTCAGTTGATTCAAATGGTGGGGCTTACTAATGCAACACAAGTAAAAATCTGAGTGTGCTTCAGGTCTGCCAAATGTAATATGATATTATACAAATGTTAGCTTCAACCACTAGAAGAAAAATGGCTTATTTGTGTCCCCTGTAATAGTGCACTTAAGCACAAAAACACTTACCGTATGTCTGTAATTGATGGGAATGTGGAAAAGAAATATTTGCATGGCTCTGAGCCAAGAAGAATTTAGTTTAACCATATTCTTGGAACTTCCCATTACAGCTGTAGTGTTGACATTACTTATTGTTACAATAGAAGTACTTTTGCATTTGGCATACCTCTCACTGTTTTAAAAGTGTTCCTTGTGTTTGGTTGTTCCTTTAAGGAATAGCCCCAAAATACACATAGTAAATCATTGCTTCTCTCTAAAAGAGCAGTAGGGTTCCAGAAAAATGAATGCATTAAAACATACATTTGATTTTTCCAAAATCCTGCAAAGTGTCTTTCATTTGCTGGAGAAAAACAAAAAAATCCCAAAATTGTCATTTTGAGCTGGAGAATTCTTAGGGGAGTAAGAATTCCCTGAGATGATTAGAGAGATAGAGCATCAAAAGATGAAGTAGCAACAACTCCGCAGAAGAAACAGTAGCTACTGTTTCTACCTT
The DNA here is from genome assembly GCF_021018805.1 of Prinia subflava. Taxonomy (NCBI): domain Eukaryota; kingdom Metazoa; phylum Chordata; class Aves; order Passeriformes; family Cisticolidae; genus Prinia; species Prinia subflava. The sequence goes on along the minus strand of NC_086283.1, from coordinate 9,532,109 downwards.
CAAGCCCAGAGGGCTGTGCAGGGCTGTACAGCCCTTTTTGGAGTCTGCTGAGCAGATCAATGCTCAGGGCTTTTAGCTGCTGCTGCTTTCTTGGTAAGGCCCTCCTGCTTTCCTGTACCGCAGGCTTAGTGGGAAGGTGCTCGGGGCTCTGTTGGCAAAGGTGAGCCATGGGAGCTCACTGGCTTTCACACGGGGTCTTCTGAATGGCACAAGTGCCCTGTCCTTGTTTAGAGGGAAAACCTCTTTCTGCAGCTGGACACTGACAGGGTCGATGTGGGGAGTGTTACAGCCACAGAAGAGAGATCTGGAGTGCCTGGTGGTACTGGGAAATATGCTGGGAGCTAATTTCGTGATGTGTCAAAGCAGAGCACAAGGGAAGGATCCCACATCAGGAGGCATCTCCTCAGCTGTATGAACACAGACAGAAATTTTTCTGCTTTTAGTACCAGTGTTAAGTGCAGTGCAGGGTCATTAAAGGCTAAAACCTCACACCCATTAGGGTCCTGTATATATCTGTGTTTCTGCCATGGTAGTGTTTGCCTTCTCTGTCAGAATTCCTGCATTTCAGACGCTCCTTGAAAATGTCTGCTCTGGTGAGGGAAGAGTGCAATACTTGAATGAGTTGTATTAAAGGTAATAAACTGATGAAACTGCCTGAAAGAGTCTTCAGTGGGCATTATAATGAAACTCAGTTTCAAATGTGCCAACAGTTTTTTAAGCAAATGGTATTTTTTGTGTTTTTACACAAAGCCACCTCAATGGGCATTCATTTCTAATTTCTGCAGGTTTCATTATAGTTCAGATAAGAGTAATTCCCTCTTCTGTACTATAGAAGAGGGACATCACTTAACATATGACAGTAACATCCTGAATTGTTAGTCTTTTGATTTTTATTCCTTTATACCTTCAAGCATTTGAATGTTTTCCACAATTGCTTATCAGCTGAATTGCTTGAATCAATTTAAAACTGGTAAGAGACATTTGGTAGGAATACTGGCAGGAGTCCTTGTATTTGAGCCCTTGGAGCTCAGTTGATCCAGCTGATGGCTCAAATGCCAGTAGGAAATGCTTTCCATTAGTCACAGGTCAAAACATATCTGCAGTCAGTTATTTCAGTACCTGTGACAGGGAATACCTTGCTAAGTGACAGTAGTTTTCTGGGATCAGGGCTGTATTTCAGATGTTTGCTTTCTGCGTATGCTCTGTCTCTGAAAGCTGCTTTGGCACGAGCTTGTTCTTCTTGCCACCAGCTGTGGCTTTCTAAATCTATGTAAAAATTCTACCTCCAGATTATAAAGAAATAACTAAAATTATGTTCTTATCCAACACACAAAGGAAGACTTTAAAAACAGTGTGTAGAAATCTTCTCTCATCTAGGTGAGTAAGGAGGGGAGTATGTCCAATATGTGACCTGACCATTTAAAATTGGAGGTCTGTCTTGGGTTGAAAAATGTAACCAAAAATGTGTATTCTATTTTCATCTGTTGAAACCTGTTGGGAGATATTGTTCTTCTCTCCTCCTGCACCCATCCTACTCCTCCACCCATCCTACTCCAAGGGATATCACCTGTGAATGGGCCATTTAAGGCCTCTAACATGACTGACAACATTGCTTCATTCCATTGTGAGATGTTTCACCCAGTGGGAGGAGCCAAAGCCTTTCCATGAGCATAAAACCTGCAATCCCAAACACTAATGCAGGTGGTTTTCCACTGAATCCTTGGAGGAAGATGGGATCCATCTTGCCAGCACTGGACCCTTTTTATTTTTCTACAGAATCATCACTACTTCACAGACCAACATCTGTTACTCCAGGAGGACTTATTTGGACTGCTTCCAACCCTGACAAAAGGGTGTCAGATTGTGTCTCTGACTCTGCCAGGGTTTGCTAGGATTTTTGTTTGTTTGCTTGTTTGTTTTTTGTACTATTGTATTTGTTTGTTGTTTTTTTTTATTCCTAGTAAACAAACATTATTCCTATTCCCATATTTTTGCCTGAAAGCTCCTAATTGCAAAATTGTAATAATTTTGAGGGAGGGGCATACATTTTCCATGCCAAGGGAAACTCCAGTTTTCCCTGACAGATATCTGTCTTTCCAAACCAAGACAAGGTCATGCTGGTAGCCAGTTTAGGCTTTTGTGCTTTGGCATGGGCATAATTCTTTGTTCCAGCTCTTTGAGTTTCTAATTTCTCCTCTCTTTTAATAAGAGCTGTGTAGCTGAATGTGTCATAGCCAGGAAGATTACTGTGTTCCACTGTAGTATACATGATAGGTTCAAAAAAAGCACAATTCAGAAAATGTTTTATTGGTAGGTTAATGTAAATACTTTCTGATTGCTGGCTTCAGCTTTTACAGCAGATTCCTAGGGGTGGCATGAACATTATTTAGGTATAAAAATTGAAACATCATTTCGTATTGTCACCACACATTTCAGACAGCACAAATTAAATTTCATTTTAAAAATACCTTCTGACATCTCTGAATTGGTTACCAGAAGGCTAAGGCAGAAAAGGCAGGTTAATTGAACTTTTTTTAACCTGCCCTGTCGCCAGGTCTGTCACAATCTGCAGCAGAACAGGAGACTGATAGAGGAATCTTCTTCCTCTGCCACTAGCAAACCTCTGTCTGGATTTCTTGTTTAACTTAATTTTTTGTCTGCCTTCTTGAGGCATCCTTTAGGCAGCTATTAAAAATATAACAGGTATTTAATTCTGTACTTCTTGGTGGAAGTTCCTTTAGAACAGCATAGATTGAGATTACCCTGCATGGCTGTTCAGAAGAAACTTGTTTTCTTTCCAGAGTTATAGCAATTCCAACTCTTCTGAGGTACATCCTGCAAAGTCCAGACCCTCAGTAACTGAGTTCCCTGCAGTTAGAAGTTCCCTCAGTAGCAGAGAGAAACACTATCTTACAACTGGTCACAGTTTTTTCTCAGAGCCTGCTTTATGGAAGATATATGTTTTAGATAGCAGGAGAGGGGGAAAAGAAATTTTTCCTCCTGAAATGCCAAGCTGTGTTTTTATAAATTATAGCAAACTTAAAGGATGGGCAGAAATGTAGCTTGAGAAGTAATTCATCATTGTACACCTCGCCCCTTTCATCTCTTACTTTGAAGTGCATGGTTGAACCAGAATACAGAATCTCTTGAAGTATCTCCAGCTTGATGAAATAAAAGACAGTCTACAAAAACAGGGTATTGTGGAAATTGAGGCTACTTTTTGTCTCAGTTATTTCATGTGAAAAGAATCTTACTTGGCTTTGTAGCTACTATTGCCAAATGACAGAAAATCCTTAGACTGCAGGAATCCCTTCAACAAGAATTCTCATAATTTTCTAGGGAGTTCTAGAAGCTCATCAGGAATCACTGTTTTCCAAACACAGTGGTATTATTGTGCTGTTTATTTTTAGCTTTATTTTCCTGTAAAAGGCTACATAATGTGGCAGAGCTCCTCGGCAAGAAACAGATTTTTACATCCATTTGCAACATCTTCCTGAGCTATTAATTTTCTGTTGAGGAAGGAGCACATGTAGAAAGATGAGCAATCTTAAATGAATCTGATTGCTGTCAATATTTTTTAATTACTTCAAATGCTATTGCAATATTGCACTGGCCCATAGCTTACTGCTTTCAAATATCTGGTAGAGGTAGACTATATGACAGAGAAGAGGATGTCTGGTTTCTGAAACTCCTAATCCAATCCAATTCTGAAACTCCTATCAGTGAGTCATTGGTGAAGCCTGCTGACATGATATTTTAGTGCTCAGAAATGCCAGTTATATACATTCTTTGGTACACTGGAAGTTACCTAGCTGAAATGAATAACTGTCTGGCTGTATTCTTTGATACTCTGTAGTGAGTGGATATTCACAAATCAAATTCTTCAAGAGAGGCTTCCTATTATCAGGTCTTGGTATTTTATGTTTAGGACTTGGTTTAGGGAATTTATTTTACTAAGTGACAAGATTTCTCTCTTTTCTTTTTCATGTGTTCTCAGGGGGATGTGCTCCCTGGAATAAAAACTTGCTAGCATATCTGCCTTTTGAGGTCAGGCAATTTATGCTTTAGTGAAGAGATACGGTACAGACTAAGCAATAGAAAATTTTGGCTTCAAGGAGGAAAGGCTAGATTTTTCATTTTGAAAAACCAGCCATTACACTACTACACACATTTTTTGAAGTTTCTATATTGACTTTTATTCAGGCCAGAACCTTGCATCTTAACTGTGATTACATCTTCTGTCAATAACTGTGCAATTGAGTGCAAGCTTCTTGCAAAAAGAATGGTAAGTGGAACTGCAGATTTGGAAACCTTACTTTTGTGTAAGATGCCTATTGAAATTTGTGTGTAATTTAGAATGAATGAGAATGGTTTTTTCCAAAGAATTGTCTGGTATTTTGTCTCATCCTTTGATATTCTGTAACTATGGCAGTGACACAGTAGAAGTCAGTTATTTGCAATTCCCTATTTGTAAAAGCTTTTACAATTTTTAATGGAAACTTGAATACTAATGGAATTTCACGCAAAATGCTTGTGACTTTGAAGCAGGGAAAATGCAAAAGGATTCTGTGATGATACCTCAGATCTTAAATGTAATTAGGATTGTAAAAGCTAAAATATGGATTTTCATAGGTTTTTCTGACTTTTTGTTAGTGTGACATTAGCAAATATACATGGTTAAGGGACCATTTGGGAAGGTGGGATGGGGAGTATCCCATTTCTCACAAGTACTCTGTAGGCTGAAAAGAACCATTCTTATCATTTACCTGCATTATTAAGCTCTGAATTTGTTTGAACATTTAAAAAACACTTGGCTAAGCTCTTTATGTTAATGAAAAAATGCGAGTGCAATTTTTTATAGGAGAGAAAAATAAGTCACCATGTTATGTTGTTGTAGAAACCAATGGCATGCCTGTGTCAAACTTCGCCTCTGCATCTACAAATACATGTGTATATGAATAAGTTGAAGTAGATAAAGACTCTGCACTAGCTTGAGGATGTGTTAGAAAATGAGCTGCTTCTGCCTGATCGCTGTAGTGGAAAGTGACCAAATTGGACATGAAATTCTGTTGTGTATAAGGTGTCATTTTTCTATTAATCTTGTTTAGAAACTGCTGAAGCTAGAAGCATAGGAAGCTTGTAAAGGGCTAGGGATTTTTATGGATGTTGAGAACTTTTAGTCACTATGTAGTGTGTTTTCATCATGAGGGCATGAGTCCTCTACCCAAGTTACAAACCAGTTGCATGAAGTTAAGCAAGAAATTTTCCTGAGAGAAAACCCCACAGTTTTCCATTTTAATAAATGTTCCTATCACCTTTCAATCAACCTTCCTGCACTGATGATATCACTAACTGTGATTATTAGGTGTGGAGGTTTTCTTCCTTAAATACAGACATTTCAGAAGCCCTTACAATGCAAAGAAAAAAGTGAAGTCTTATAAAATTTTCTGCTAGCCAGTTTACTGCAGAAGGAAGGATTGCTGGGGCATTTCAATAGAAAGTCTAGAAGCAAGTTTTAGGTCTTGCCTCTGTCAGTTGAAGAAATTTGAAGGTATATGTGTGGCTGTCAAGAAGCAGGTTTGCCTTTACATAGCATGTGCTGCCAGCCTGATTATCTGGGATATGCCCTTTGGCTGCCTCCCAGCGATCTGTGAGAAATCAAACATTGTTGTATCTTAAAAGTTGTTGAGCACAAAGAAAGATAGCCTATCAGCAGTGTCTTTCACCAGCCCCTCAGAAGGGAAAAACCAGATTTATTTTTTTTTAATACACATAAAGAAAGACCACCACAGAGAAAAAAGCCACTTTTAAAGCTCTTTCAGTTTTGTGGGGGAAAGTAAAGGAAGAGTAGGAGAGATAAGAAGCTGTTAAAATTATTTTGGTAATTATAATCTACAAGCCGAAACTACCTACATTTTGAGTGACATTGTAAGGTCTGAGAGAAGAGTTTTGATCTAGGAGTCCTAAGAAAAATTAGGTGGAGAAGCAAGAATTAATGAGTAAGGTTAGGTAAGAGGCTTGCTGAGTCCTTAGCAATCTGAAGTTTCAGTGATCTGCATAGATCTAATAGTGAGTTACCAGGCTTTGCTACAGCTGTAATTTATTGCTTAATTAGAAAAAATTGTCTTTAGGCTCCACATCAATAGGATGACCATTAGGAAGAGTCATTTGTCAAAGCTACCAAGCCCATTATATGGAAACTACTTAAGAAAATCCATTTCTGCCCTGCGTAGTGTTGGTTTCGTTTAACACAGCCCTCCAAGGTCTCAATTTATAATTCTGTCTGAGGACCCTGCACAGAAGGCACACTCTTTATTTTGCCTTCGATTCTTTCTGTCCCCATATGTTTTATAATAAATTATTTTGTATTTCATTGCCAGAACTATAGAGTGTCTAGTAATAATCATTTTCTTTTTGTCTCTTTGATGAGAGCTTAAAAATATTTCTGAGTTCCCACACTCTATCAAACTCAAAAGAACATGCAGCAATTGACATAAAGATGTCTGCTTTTTGGGCAGAACACCGATGTAATGCTAAGATTCGTTTATGATATATGTTAAATAATCATCACAATCACTGCAGTTGAAATTTATGCTGCGTATGTAGCAGACATGGGCAGACCTCCTCAAACCCACAAGCCACATGCCAGAATCTTCATCTTCACACGTCAGAGATTTGGGAGCTGTTCTTGGTCAGTTGTTGAAGGCTCCCCACACCCCTCACTGTGAATATGAGGCACATAACTGGATCTTAGTACTCTGTGATGATGCCAGCCTTCAGAACCATGTTGGTGTCATTTTACTTGCCCTTGAGACTTCAGACTATTTTGCTGCTCCTGTATAGCCTTGGGACATGATCTGGGGGCCATCCTTGAAATACTAGAGAACTGCTTAGGACCTGCAGTTGGCCACCTGTGGCCTTTTGAATTCCAAATAAGTTCATCTGCTGTTAATAAATACAACTTTCTAAGAAGCCGAAAAATAAAAGTAGGTGGAGATGACTCCCGCCATAGGGAAGACACTAGCAAGCCCCCCTTGGGCTACTGAGAAAAACAGAAAAGAGGATCTGTGCCACCATGGAAGTAATAGAGTAAGTTTGACTCCTAACTGGATCACTCAATCAAAATTTCAAAGATCCTTTTTGATTAGATGTATTTTTTAAAAATGCTGCCATTTGATAACCTGTACTGTCTTACATAAATAGGCCAAAGGACTGAACAGAAGTTTCCATGGAGAATTTATGTGACTGCAAGGTGCTTTCCAAATTATTCAAGGTCTTATGTTGCAAGGAAAAGAGGTTTAAAGGTGACAAAATCTAGTACAGATATATAGATCTGCGGTCAATTCTGGCCACTGTGTCCTAGGGACACCTGTCATTACTGACAACAAAATCAGTGAAGTTTTAACTGTAAAAGCTAGTGAATTTTATATAATTCTTTCTTCTTTTCATAACAGTTAAACAAGACAGACCCAGGTGCAAGGCTGAGTTATCATGCACATACAGAACAAGAAAAAAACCCTTCTTCTGGAAAATCCAGAACACATAATTTCAGAATTTTGAAATCTGTCATAATTGGTGAGAACTGTTCATATAATTTTGTCTAGATTATTAATTAAAGACTAGCCATTTCATTTTTAACTTCTTTTTCTTTTGTGCATATTAAATACATCCGTGTAATGCAGAGAGAAAGATTACATTTCCTAGTAGGTTTTTAGTAAATAAAACAACAAAGAAGCAAGTTTGCATGTACAGTACATTTGAACTGCATTGTGTTCATTACAATTCAGTTAACACTGAAATGTTAATTGAATACTTCTTATTTGTTTAGATAGTAACTGTAGATTAATCCACAGATTTCTCTGATTGGGGTAAGTTTTGTGTTAGATTGGTATACAGATTGCTGTAAGGGTCTTATCAGTATTGACTCTATTGGTACGACACCAAGCTCATAACATGACAGTATAGAGCATAGAAATGTGGTTTAGAATGGTCCCTGAGTGAGTTTGAGAGTAAATATTTCCATGGTTATTGATGTCTTCAATTTTTGATCTCAGCATTGAGAGGAAATATATATGAATATCCGTATATCTAAATCTGTGTCAATAGTGTGATTTAACAAAGTTATTCTAGTCTTCGGCTCATAACATTTGCAATTCTGTTTTTAGTAAAACTCTTAGTAATTCTAAAGATGTTCTTCATTCTATCCTTCCTTTGGGTATTCCTTTGGATATAATATTCACGTATCAGTGTAGCTTATATGTAAAAGTACATGCTGATCTTTTCTAGAGCTCAGATATATTAAACTTTATACATTAAAATGTGATGTTATACATTACAGCTAAAATTATGTCAAATTACAAAAATCTGCTAGTGTTTGTCATCCTGTGCATCAGAGATTAATTGCTGAACTGTATAATAAATTATTATCCTGTCTCTTTTAAGCATTGCACGCTCAGAATATGCTAATTTTTTTCAAGACTAAAGTTAGAAGTTTATTTGGTAAATATACAAATTAGACAGATTAGATGCCCTCTGTTCCTGTCACCTTTAATTGTCTGCAGAAATGACTGGAAATCTAAGTTCAGAAACCCCAGCAAAATTGTTGCCCCTCACCCATTAAGATCATATATTATGTCTGGGTAGAGAAGAAGGGTAGAAAAAATTATTTGAGTCACAAACTTAACATGTGTTATTCCACAATTATGCTGTCTGCAGCTACTGACAGAGTGAATGTCAAAGCAGTGCCTTCCTGTGTATTTGCAAGCCTCTGAGTCTGGATCTGCCTCTCTGTTATTCCCATCTCAGCTAATCTCTGAAACAGGGCAGAGCCATGAGGATCTAAGGTACCTGCCTCAATAAAAAGTCATATTCTCTTTGGGCTTTTAAATCTATTTCTCATTATAATCATATTTTTTGATATGCTGCAGATTTGGAGTGAGATGCAGTTTCATTGTATGTTTTCCCCATTAACACTAGGATAGTATTTATTTTAACATCATCCATAAGAACTTTATTCTACAAAAAACAAAACAAAACAACAACAACACTAAATAAAAGTGTTGTGCAACTTTCGAATAGCATTTGCAGGAACATAAAATTCTGTCTCTTTTGTGATGGTGGATCCTTTTTCCCCTTTTCAGTCTGTACGTGATGATTAGATGTTATGGCTGAGTGAGGTTGGTTAGTTTGAGATGGAAGAGACCTAAATATTGTCCAGGAAAAAAAGTCTTTATGCTCTGGGAGAAGCCTTTAATACATATAATTCTGTGTAGCATGATATTTCATTGAGAACCCAAATATGTGAAAAAGTTAAATTTTTCCTTGGAGGAACTCTTGAAGACACTTTTTTTTTTTTGTCAGTCCCCTTCTTCTGTCCTTTTACAATTACTTTAACTTCATGCACTGGAAGCTGATAAAAAGATTGTTGATGTGTCAGGCATCATTAAATCAGCCTCTGTTTCAGCCTAGTCTTGCACTGTGCTTTGCACTCTGGTAGACTTATTCACTCTTTGAGACTACTCAGCAGATGGAGTATTAGACCTCTAAACCATCACAGGTACAATGGATGCCACTCGAACATTGGAATGGAGGAGATCTCCTTCAAGAAAGTCCTTCAGAACTTCTTCAGAAAAAACTTATTTCCCTAACCCTTTTATATGAAAAGGGCTGGAGTAAGTAAAAAAAAAAAAAATGAAAACAAAGGAATGATTTGGTCAGAGTCCTAAGATTATTTGCAAAGGATAGGATAGTGCTGAGCAGAAGGCAAATGTACATGTGACACTAATCCGTGGGCTGTGCCAGGACCCACAGGAGAGGGGGGATTGCAGAAATCGAATCTCATTTCTATGCTATGAACCAATTCTATTTCACAGAAGTTATGTATGTAAAATTTAGATTGGTAATTCATAATTTTGTTTGTTTTGTCTTCCCCACACCAATATTTCTGATACTTTATCTGTTAATGGAATAGTGAGAGATTTGTGAGCATCTACCTGGTTCTTTATAATTTTGGCAAGTGACTGTTTGCCTGTGAGCTTATGTTCTTTGGGCTGAGCAAGTAGATTATTCTGTCCCAGGAGACTTGGTAGATAATCAAACCTGCAGCTGAATACAAAGTTATCAAAGTAACCGAGTAATTTTTTTGTTAGACCTGGTTTCTATTTTCATTGTAAACCATTGTCTTGACTATTTTAAATATCTATTCAGTTTATCAATTTATTTGCAACTACTGCATTTTGCTATGACTCTGTTCCATAGTTGCAAGCTCACAATAAGTTTGCGGTACTTCAGATGCTTTCACTGTCATTTCTTCTTTGTCACGTCTTGCCTCAGTCAAAATTATGTTAATTTTTCTCTTGATCAAGGTAGTGCAACACTTATTAAGAAATGAGTGATCACCTTTGGGGCTGTTAGATTTTATTTTCTACACAAAATTAATGAGAGGATGTTTTCTAGGATTTGAGAAAAATAAAGGGAGTAGAAATCTGGAACTTACGTATGCATAGATTTTTTATGTATATGAGTTTTTTGTTATTTCTACATAAATTATATACACTAATAAAATGATGGTGTTTGTATAATGATGGTGATTGTGCTGTTGTATTGATTATGTATGACATGGATATCTTAAGAAGGTGTAAAGCTATTTTCATCTACTGTTAGTTTTCTCTGACTTATAAAAGCTGACTGGTGGAACTGGAACATGACAGGGCTGTTGTTCAGCCTTACATGTTCTTATTCCACACAGAGAAATGTGTTGCACCTTCCCATCAGAAGAGTCTCATTTAGTTTGAGATATGGGTCCTGACTTCTCTCTTCCCCTTTGTAGCTCCACTTAATGTCTTCAGTGGGGTTCACAATACATCTAAATGATAATACCCTTGGAAAGTACCCCTGAAATAGCTTCTAGGTCTGGGAAAAAAAGCATCAAATCTGCCCTTTTGAAATGATGGGTTACCCTGTCTGATACTGCTTGTATTGCTTCTCAGGATACAAAAAGAAGAAAAGAAAAAATGGCTGGGGCAGAGGCTGGAGCATAGCTTCACCTGACATTTTCTGTGATAGCAAGCCACAGTGATCTGCTCCAAGAACAGCTATATTTCTGTCTGTTTGCCACACTTCAAGGAATATCAAGGCAGCTGGGGATTTGATGTTCAGGTCACAGAGACCTGATAGTTTTTTGAACACAGGGCACTTGAGCTAGGCAGTTACCTAATTGCATGGTAATGCAAGTTAGAACATTATTTCTGAAGAGAAGGAATCTGTTTGTATGACACATGCCATGTTTTTCTGGCTGTGGAGAGGAAAGCAGACAATGCTCTGGAAAAACAATGTAGCTAGCTTAGAAAAGGAGAGAGAGGAAAAAAAAGGAGGAGTTCTGCAGTTAATGATGGACAAAGAGGGATAAGAGCATTTTATTCTGGTGTTGTATGCTTGTGTGGGTGTTGTCAAAAATTTTTCAACTAAACACATTCTCCAAGTAAATCAATGTGTTTTTCCAGAAAATTGCTGGAAAGGTTAACTAGCTTCATAGCAAAGGAGATATGACTGTTAAACTCAGAATTGAAATTCAAGTCTTTCTTTCTTGTGAGTTCATGGGGAAAGTAGCCTTCTTAACAGAAATTCTTGTTTCTTGGTGCAGACACACTTTTTTGATCGTACTGATCTTGAGTGAAATATGTTATTCTCTAAACAGCAAGCAGCAGCTGTTCTACATATAGACCTTATGATTAAACTTCTGTTTCTTCATATCCTCACTTAGCTAAATAAACGTAATATCCTCAAGAAATTACCCCTGGCATGCTGTAGTTGGCAGTGCAAGGTGTTCCTGTGTGTCAATGTGTACCCTGCGCATGTCCTTTAAAAAACACTTGAGCACTTACATGACAGCACAGAAAATTAATTTTATGCACCATAGCTAAATTTGAAGTGTTAAAAGCTGGCAAACAAGAAGATATTATTTGGCAATAAGTATGTTTTAGCTGCTTCCAAATCTTAATCCTGCTGTAAATCTAGTAGTAGATTGGTGATGGACAGCTAGAGATGAATGTAGCTAAAATTACTTACGTAAGACTCTGTTTGCAGATTAAATATATTCAAAAAGGATACTTGTGCAGGCGGGCTTAAATAAATGAAAAGTTTGAAACTTCTAAGTGTGGAGAACTGAGGAAGCAACAACTGTGTTTGCAGAATTAAAATTTATTTTGAAACTTAAGAAGTCTAGATAGACTTTTGCGTTTGTTTTGGTGTGTTTTGTCTGGTGCAATTTCTCTTTGTCCTTTTCCTTGCCAGAGTCTGTGGACATGTAAGTGGTTTAAGGACCTATAGAATTCTCATTCTATGAATTCCACTCTGTATTACAATGATAATTTGAAAACATTTTTTAGATTAATTAAGTCACAAAATTTGCAACTTTATTATGGGAACTGAGTAACTTCAGTGACAACTGAGCTGTTATCTCTTCGCTTACAATTAGATGATTCATTATACACTCTGTAATTTGCTATGTCTCTATCTAAAAGCAAAGAATAGCTAGATCTAGGTGATGAAAAACAGTGGCAATCTATATAGAAAATATCAGAAGGAAGTACTTCTGAACAAAATTAGTCCTGGAAACTATTTTGCATCTGGTGGAAACAGCATGACAGGGCTCCTCCTTGGTCTTTGTACTGCCGTAACTGATAAAATGTAGTAAGTAAAGAAGGGTTTGCGCTTTTTTTGGCTTCTGAGTCACGTCCAAAACTGAATTGCACATGTTACCTTGTCTCTTGTTTTCATAAGAAATTGTAGGCTGTTCTTCACAGAACTGGAGAAGTGGCTAGTGTGTTGTCAAGTATGCAGCGAGAAGGCAGGGTTTTTGAGAGGTCAGACTGCATATGAGGAGCTTGAGGAGAGGTTATCACTTTCCAATCTCCATACTACAAACTAGTTGTCTATAAGGTAAAAAGTAAGGCAAAGGAAAGGAGTTGCTTTCCCTGCCACTTTTTTTATTTGCCCCACCTCTCTTCCTTCTTAGGATGATTTTGAACGATCCAGAGAGCAGTAGATTATGCAAGTCTATTTCTGTGTTTGCAGTTCCCAAATCTTGCAGCATTATCAAGATGTTCTGATTGGGGCTTTCTAAATGGTGTTTACTGTAGCCGATGATTCAGTCACAGCTGTTTCAGTAACTGTTACTGTATCAGTTATATATTTCATACCAAACAGACAAATTAAGTTTGGCAGGGATTCGTGTGCTAGGAGCTCAGGATTTGTAACTGGTGCAGGAGCCCCTCTCTCTCTGGTGAAACTGCAGGATAAAGATGGAGTTTTGACTTCAAGGAAGCTTATGATTTTAATTTCTGATATTGTGGATCTGCCATGTCTCCTACCAATGGAGCAATGGAGGGAGGAGTCTCCCTGTCATTTTCCTGCTTCATTGTGAGGGGAGGAATGGTTTGCTATACATTTGGGCACAGCTGTCCAGACCAGGTTCTCTTATGTTTATAGCATACGCTCAGAAGATCGTTCTTGTCCAGGATCACAAGAAAAGGCCAGCATTCAAACACTGACAGAAATTTAAGACAACCTGCACATAGGCCGGCAGAATTTTTACCACCCTCTTTTGATGCCGATAAATTACATAAACAGATTTGTGATTTTTATACTGCAGCACTTTGGAAACTTAGACTAAAACTCGTTTACTGAGGATTTCAGAGTGATATCATGGAATTTGTTAGTATCGGAACTGCTGGGGCTTGTGCAGAACGTTCCTTCTGGCTCCATTTTTGCATGCTAGTATGTGTGTTTTTAATCCAGTAAGACCAGTGCCTATCTGAATTTGTTAATCTGATGTTTGCTAATTCATATTTGGGGGTTGGAATTCCCCACTCTTTTCTGGGTTACTCATTTCACGAACAGAGATGAGTCATATTCTTCTTGTGAGACTATTAACACTCTTGGCACTAGAAATGGAACTAAATCACACAGGAGGTTCTGCAGAATCTTATGATAAGAAGAATGCATACTAGTTGTCACTGATTCAATTGCTCGGGGAAATAGCTACATCAGTTAATGGTTCAGAATTGAGGAGGCTGAAAGAAAGAGAAGCTAGACAGGTGTGAATTTAAATGTAAATTATTGGGTTTTAGCCTAATGGTAAGAATTACTGGGTTTTAGTTGTGAACCCACAATAATTTTAACTAATATAGCACCATATTATGTCCAATCATTGGTAATGTGCTCTGACATTAGCGATGGTGATAATGTATTATCCTTACTCTTCATTATTCATCAAATTAATCCCTTGGATATTACTTTTAATTTCATTTCCCTTACTCCTGAAGTTAGTCTGTCTTTAGCCTATTGTGTGCAGGAAGTCTACCATTAGCAAATTTCACCAATTTCTCAGTTACAAAGAATTAGGTTTTGCTTTTCCAGAAAGGCCTATGTATTCGTAGAGAACTTCCTCTTTATAAGATACTTTTTTAAGGGAGCTGAAATGTTAGACATACAAACCTGCTACAGATATATGTCTGAAAACAAAAAAAACAGTATTTAGGAAGAAAAAAAAATACTGTAAATTTTTATGAAGTGTTTTGTGTTTTTCTCCACTTTAAAATTTTCTTCTCTGTGAGTGTTGCAGAAAATGATGCTGAAACATCAGAAATAGGTACTACTAGAGGCAAGCAGAGGAAGGCTTTCAGAGAGTGAAATATCCCGTTATGGAATCACCAGCATTATTTGTTATGGCACTTTCATGGCAGATTTTAGTAGTGACTCTCATTTACACCCATATAAGAGATTACAACCAAGGCAAACAGGCTGGTAAGGAGTGTTTTCTCTATAATGCCCTGTTATCTCTCTCTGCTGAATAACAATATTTAACAAAATGCCTTTCTCTGGATTCTTTAATAATTGCTAGTTGAGCACCTTCACTCCCAGGAGTTGCATATTAGTTCATTGGGGTTTTTTCCTATTTATTTATTTGTCTTAAGCTGTGAGCAAAACACTGCAGGGCTTCAATGAAGCCAATGCAAAGATGATGGTGACCTTGTAAGGAATAGAAGAGTTCTCAGAGAACATGAGGGTGCTCTAATTTTTAATTTACTTGGCATTTTTAAAAATACTCTTACTGATTCGGGCCTAGTTCCTTATTTGAGATTCTCTGTGTGCTTATACATTCTTAAAATGCTGTATTAGCTGTGATTTTGAAGATAGCTTCAGCTAAACATATTTGATGCTCACTGTCAAAAAATTGCTGAGGAGGAATCTGATTTCACAGGACATGATGATGTTTTCTAAGCAGGTGTTTCCAGATTTTACAACACTGGTGATCTCAGTTCTAGCAGCACAGTCTGAACTGGTCCAAATATGTTCAGATGGCTTATGTGTGTGGGAAGCAGTTTTGTCAGACTGTCTCAAGCATGTTTGTTTGAGAGATGTGTATGACAGCAGCTCAGTATTCATAGCTGAAATACATTTTAGAGCATAGATTTAATCTGATTTGATAGGTGGCAGAAGACATCTGTCATCTGTTGGTTTTTCTTCCCCTATCCCTATATTTTTTAAATAATAGGAAATGAGGGGAAAATTAATATTAAAGTGTTGTCATTTTACCTTTTAGCCTTAGTGAAGATTTTACAGAGCTTTGTTCAAATAATTTGTAATTATTTTCATTCTTATTTTGTTATCACTTATTGAAAAGAATTGTCTATTTTTGTGACTCAAGCATTGATTAATTCGATTCTAATTGTGGAACTAATGCCAGTAATACAGTTCTTTTCATTCCATCAGGCTAAAAGATTGCCATTTTCTGCATCCTTCCTTTTCTTGTTTTAGTAAAGAAGAGCACATTTCTTCAATTTTCAGTAGTAAAAGGATTTTGCAGAATCTTTCAACATTAGCGGGAGTTATTTCTTATTTGGAGATGAGGAAGTTCCTGACCTGAGTCAGAAGTTATCTGAATAATGAAGTGGTTTCCTCTAACCTCTGCAGAAGTTGCAATATGAAAAGAAAACTTTCATAATACTAATGTATATATGACAGAGCATTAGGGTGCAGCTAGAATCTTATGCTCTTTATCTGTGTCTCATCTCATTAAACTGGATCTACTTATACAGATATATCTAGGGTTTTATCACAAATATTCTGTATATATGGCTGAGTGGGTGGGCTTGTGTCATGTTTGCTCTGTATTGGTTACAGTACTGTAAATAGCCATGCACAGAGCTGGAGAGACAAGTTGTACTCCACTTTACTTCCTCTTGCTACAAGGATACCAGAAGATAAGGCTAGAGTCTCTGAAAAGAGCTTGCATTGGTGGCATTAGGCTCAGGTTTATAGGGATGAGAAGTTAAATATTCTCCAGTGTTTGGAATCAGATACTCTGTCGTTCAAAGCCGTGCATCCACTAGGCTACAACATGGTTCTCCTGAATCTTGGTGGAAACACTAAGGCAGAGATTTGTATTTGTGTGCTCTTGCACACCAGACTTGTGGGCTACTCAGTTTGGATGATGCATTGAGGATCTTGAGAACTGTGTAGGCAATCTTCCAGTTTACAGATGATGTGATTTTCCAGGAAACATATGCAATGTACCCCGAATGTGAAGGCAGAGACCTCACCCCCTCACTCAGTGGATATAAATCCCAGGCAATGCTCATGTAAGGCAGTAAATTAAAGGTTATGTTGTGGAGAGAATTTTTTTGGTAAGTCTGTACAACCTGAGTTCATATTTGAAGTTCAGAAGAGACAGAGTTCATAAAATAAATACCCTGCATTGTTTATTCATCTTGTAGTAATGCTGCTGTGCAAACCTTTCAGCTCTGGAGCTGGTGTGACCCCAAGGATTAATGCAATGTACTTCCTCCAATCTCAGTTGTGACTGACAGAAATAACTGTGCTAGAACAATGCTTCTCATAAGGCCTGCAGGTAGAAGGATGTGTTGCATAGGAGTGATTTAAAATGCGGAAAGCATCACAGTATTAACAAAAGTGGTTTTAGTATGATGTTGTAGGAGTGCAGCTCAATAGCAAGGTTCACTTTCACTGCACAGCACAATCATTTGAATAATGATTCAAAACTACCAAGGCACAAATGAAAGTTACTACACTACAAGTTAACGTGTGATACTGGTCACTTACCATTAATCTTCCATAGGTCTCTGTCTCTAGGACCAAACTCAAGAAGTGTCCCAGTTCAAAAGGAGATCATCACCATGCAGCCATGGCTGCCCAGCAGGGAGAGCTCAAGGAAGGCTCATTTGGGATAAACCCATTGCCTTGCAGTCGGAGTACATGCAGTGGGAAAGGTGTGCATGAGATTCCTTGTAACCCACAACTTCCTGTGCTCCTCGATAAATGATTCTTCTTCTGAAAAGTCACCTGTTATTCCTGTGTTACATGCATGGTCAGTGTTCCAAGCTCCTGTGTATTGATGGTTACAGTGTCACTCTGCTCCTGTATATGTTTTCAGAGAACAGATAGAAACTATAGGAGTTCTTGGCCTGGCTGCAGCTCAGGCCTTTACCAAAAAGTTGCTGGCTTGGTTAAGCTTTCAAGTGCGTCTGTCACACAGGGTTTTATGAAATAGTTTATTTATTTCCTTTCTCACCTCCTGAGTCCCATAGAGGACTGAGTAACTCCCAGCTCTTCTGTGGCAGAAACAAAATCCCCTGAAGTTAGAAGATACAGAAGATACAAAAGGTGGGGCAGAAAGAAGCACCATAGCTGCTTTGGATATTTTCAGATTTCATTCTTCTGAAGTCTGAGAATAGATGCTGGCAGGGAGTTTCTTTCTTTCACTTTTGAGTTTGTAGGTGGAGAGGGAGAGATGATGGACAGCAGCAGCTCAAATCTCTGTTCTAGCTAAGCAGTACAGCACAGTGCTGGGCACTCATCATTGGTGTTGACATGAGCAGAGATGGGGGTGGACAAATGATACTAGAATAACATGTACAGCACCAGGAGGTTGTAGTCCAACAAATGTGGGAGCTGTTTCTGCTTCTTGAGATGCTAACCAACTCCTTTGGTTAAAAGCCATCCTTTTACACTACTGTAGGGGAGTAATTGTCTGCATTGCACAGTATTTAATTTCCTTGCCTAATTAAACTTGAAGGAAAAGGAGTGCTGCTGTACAAAGAGTAAATTCCTCTGTGGTTTACTTCATGTTAGGTAGATTTATATAGAAAATTTGTGCTTGTGGTATGAAGCTAAATGGTTTTCTACCTGCAGTGCCATCTGTCTAGATTAGCTATTCAGGTCAGCAGAGATCAGCAGAAAGGTGGCAGCTAGAATTTAATTTAGCTTTTGTACTTTGTATTACTTTTGCAGAATACTGTCACCAGTTCAGTTACTTGATGTCTTTGTCAAACATCTCAGTGGAAGGGCTAAAGCATGTTCTTTTTGGTGATAGACTTCTTATCTGTAGTTTATAGGCAGAACAGTGAGAAAAATCTGTACATTATCTCTCTCACAGCTAACCAAACGAATAAAATAGCCTCAACTGATTATTTACTGTCTCTATGAGACATGCACTGGCTATTTTTTAAATGTTAAAAGAATAAAACCTAAACTCTTTAATCAGATAACCATGAAAATACTTGAATAGATTACAAGCAATGCTATATTGGGATGCTGTAAATAATTTTTATTAATATAATTTTGTATATAGAGAGCAGCTTTACAGAACATTATTTGCATAGTAACTTGACTGAAAGAAAAAATGCAATCATATATAGCAGAATTGTAGGGAAAGACAGGAGGCAGCACTGAACTGAAGAAATCACCCTGTGTGGACTCATGGATTCAAGAGCAGAAAAATGTTTCTAGTCTGTGACGGCATGTAGGGCTCTAGAGTTCTTGTCCGTGAGGAGGGATTTGCAGTAATATGTGTTAATGTTATGGTTTATTTTCTACTCATTTCATTGAGATTCTAACTGTTCAGCCAAATATATAGTAGAAAAGGACTTTTCTCCTGTTTTGATTTTCTTGACAGTAAATCTCTGTACTTTTCTGAAATTTCTGTACTCTAAGAGGCTTTGGAGCCTTTTTTACTTAGAGATGGTCCACACTTGCACACTCCTGCTTATAAGTGATTGGGAAGACTATAAGAAAAGTAGGGATAAATACAAATACATGGAACTTAGCCTCTAATGGGCTTATGTTTACTAAACAAAATCAGAAAACAAAAATTTTTGGGTGGGAGAAAGCAACTGGGAAGGAGTTTTGATACATCCAGTACTTTAAGCAAATGCCAAAAGAGTGAGAGTGTGATGCATCCAAGCACAGCATTATTGCTAAATACACAGTAATGTAAAAGAAAAAAATCAGTGGTGTCAAAATATGGACAGGCTACCATGCTCAGAGGAGTGTGCTACTCCTCTAAGACCATACTCAGATGACGTAGGTACAGAGTTGTTTGGGCAGATGGTCCCCATAATTTTCCCTGTAATGACTTGGTAAAAAACTTCATTACAGGGTTTTTCAGTGAAGAACTCCAAGTGAAGCTCTGCACCTAAAAGGCACTTGTGTGCTTGTCTGTTCCCATTCATGTCTGGATGGAGGTGATTAAGGCACTGATGGAGTTGCTGTTCAGAGTTTACTTGGTGCGATAAAGCAATTGAATAAAGAGACTCAGATTGCCTTCACCTTGTACATTAAGAAAAAAACCCATTGAACTGCAGTCTGTCAAAGAGTAGTAAACTTAAGAGTTAAAGCATCAATTGATAAATTGGGTAAGAGAGCAACATTTTAAGCATGTTTAACAACATGTGCATTTGGCCAAGGGATGAAGCTTGCTAGAGTTACCTTTTCTTTTTCAGAATAACCCAAAACTACTTTCTGCTTCACCAAATGATGATATGATGATTGCAAATTTTTATTCCATCTGGCAAACCTTTTATCAGTTATACTAGTGTGCTTTAACATACTGAAAGTAATGTTCTTCAAATCAGAAGGGCATGAGTCAGATTTCAGGGTGGTACATTTCACTTAGATACCATTGGGAATTAAATATCTGGCTTGAGTTTCATTTTCTCTTCCATATATTTGGAATGCATGTGGGCGCTGATTTTTATGCATGAAAACAGAACAATAAGCTGACAACCAGAAAATGATAAAACCTCCAGTTCACGTTCAGTGACCACTGAGCTCTCAATATGTCATAGTTCCATGTACAGGTTAGGGTTTGGTTACATTAATTTAATTTTTTCAGTTTCCCATTCTGTCTTTAGTTGGTTGGTTTGTTTTTTTTTTTTTTGTTTTGGTTTGGTTTTTTTGTTTTTTGGGGTTTTTTTTAATCAGCTGAACTGGCAAACTGCTGACAGTAAAAATATGAAGTTGACTGTAAGCAACTCTAGCAAGCCCAGTGGATCCCAAATACTGGCACTCTACTGTTTTCTTAATGGTAATATATGAAAAGGAGAAAAAGTTAAAATAATAGATCACTGGTTTGTAGAAAAATGCATTCATAACAGCAGAGTCTTGTTTGCAGAGGAGTAGAGATTTTGCTTTTGATCTTGGACTTTTGCTCCCCTACATTCTGTTTCTGATCTTGGATGATAATTACTCATATACTAGGTAAGAGCAAGGGATGTGTTGTAAAAATATAGAAAAAAAAAGTATGAATATGCATAATATGAGTTCACCACTTGTCATTTGTCTGCTTTGTTCTTTTTTATATTTCTTCTATGAGCTTTGTTCCAAAATACGAAATGGAGAGCTTCTAGTCATAATTCAACAGATTAACTGTAACATTTAGAATGTAACCATTCAAAAGACTTTGGGTCTTTCCCCATAATCTGTGTCAAGGACTGATTAAAGAACATTGCAGAGACCACACATCCATTTGGCTGGATTTCCTAGTGTTTATAGATAATTCTTTTGGCCTGTATACATTAGGTAGTGAGTGATCTATGAATGCAAGGCAAACACTTCTTGCTAGTTTTATATTTTGAATATTGTGTTGTGATTGTTACTTGTCCTTGTAGTCTTTTAAAAGCTCTCAGTGTTGATGTGGCAGGTGAACATACTTGACAAGCTCTCTGTTCTACAGCTCTCTGATAGGACAAGTAGTGATAAATTTGGGATATTTCTCCATTGACAGATAAACTTCATTATCTAGGTTTTTACCTTTGCATGTTATCAAGGAGTGATAGATCTTCTAAGTTTAAATTTTGTAGAATTTTGTCAAAGGCTATGTGGAAAACAACCTGTTGTGAAACCCCTGTGTGTGTTATGAACACAATCCTGCATTTGCTCCGCTCAGTGTGCGCTGGTAGTATCTTTTCTAGTATTATTTTATTTGACTTGTTACAAGCACTTAGGCTACCAAAATATTTTAGGTGAGACTTATTGGAGAGGTATATAACCAAGATTTAGGTATTCAACATCCTTCTTCCATATAAGCACCAAATACTTGCTTAGTTTTCAGTGGAGCTAGTTTCCTCTGTCAGGTGCTTGCTGATTGGAGCTTTGTGGCTTACTTGGAATCTGAAAGACAGAGGAATAAAGTCTTGAGATGTTCAAACGATTGTCTTAATGACATGTTCTGAAGATGATATGTATTGTACAAAACAGCAAGTATTTATAAGTGGATTTTCTCAGAATTGTTTCTTGTTATTATTGTGTAGAATGGCAAATGCTTTGCTAGTGTAATATAATCTGAAAAAAAAATACCTTTTTAAAAAGTTGCACCTTACATGTTTTACTTGACAAGCAGTTCTATTATACAAAGAAGGAAAGCAAGTCCATTTTGGATTGAAACCAGAAAAACAGATTAAAAAATAAAAATCTTCTTTAGATTTTGTGCAAAGAAGGTATACATTAGAGAAACAGTGTTGACCTATCTAAAAACTGTAATTGCACCTACCTTTTTAATACACATGAAGTGTCAGTGTTGTGAATTATTTTGTTCAGGGCATGCAGAATGATGGTTTTCCACATCAAAGTAAATCCTAAGAGCCAGTCTGAAGAAGTTGTCAGTGTTTTGACAAGCCTCTTTGTGCCTGGCTGCTCAGAGATGTGCTGCAGCACACCTAACCAGCTGTGACAGAGGAAAGCTCATGTGGCATGACTTGTTTGACTGGATAGTGCGAGAAGTGTTTTCTCCTTTTATAAAAAATGCAGAACTGAAGAAGCAGGGAAAACGACCTACCACTGTTAGCACTTTTACATGCAAAGAACACTTACATCTCACATTGTTATTGTTTAATGTCACCACATTGAAGACATCAGTTTAGAAAAAGAAATTTGAAGAGCTGAGCTTTACAATAGCTCAGGTATATGCAAAGGTAGCATAGCAAGAACATAGTGTAAGAAATTGCTTTTAGTCATATTATTGTAACGTACTACCAATGAATATGTATTTCTGGAATATTATTGTGTTCAGCTGGAAATACATAATGGATGGTAGCCACTTTTATTGTTATATTATGTGTATTTCCAAAGTGTCTTCAGGATGCCAGTACAAAGGCTTTTTTCTGATTGTTTGCAATAGTTTATGCAGATGATTTGGTAATCCTGAAAAAATGCATGAACATAATCTTTTCCACGCAAGTTTCATCACAGCTATAAAAGCAAACCTGGCCTTAGGTTTAGCAGTCCATTTCCAACTGACTATGATGAAAGGTTTAGTATTTGGTGGAAAGGAATTTAACTACCATTACCTTGTAAAGGTGTTCGCTCTCTGCAGACTTTGTAAGAAAAAATTTCGAGTGTGGAGCAGAGACCTTTGGGATTGTGCTCCAGGGATGAATGCCCATGTGAGCTCATGCCCTGTTACTCAACACACAAGCTGATCCATGTGAATGAGGAAAAAGCTTTGCTTGGAGTTTGACTCTACTAGACAGTGGAAAGTTCACTCCTCATTCCAGCTGTCTCTGTTTCCTGTTATTTGAGGCCAGTTCTAGGGGAGGTTGTGTTGCAGACTTCGTATTGGTGTAGTTAATCTTATCTTTAGGAGCAGAGACCACAGCTAAATCCAATTCCATTTAGTATCAATCATGGGGTCATGTACAATAAACAGGTCACATTCCTTACCTGAGACCAAGATGCACACATACAAAAAAGGGCAATTCTTACTGCTTTCCTCACCCCCTGGCCAATATAATCTTATTAAAGAAAGGTAAAATCAAATTTATTTACTGTACAATGTAACAGACACAATAGAATATAGAACACATTTAAAGAAGATATACTGAAATATGACAGTTTTCTAAGGTGTCCTTTTTTTTTTTTTTTCTCGTTTGTGACCTATGGGGAAAAGTACATTCTAGTTTATGTTCATTGCTACTGTTATTTCCTTAGAAATAATAAGACACTTGTTTATTTGTATGTGGTTCCTTATCTAAGTTGATTTCAAATGGAGTCCCTTGATCTTTAGATATTTCATAAAATGGGAACTAGGTCTATTCAGTGTCTCCCCAGGATAACTCCAGCAGTATGAACCTTGAAAGTTTTCAATCAATCAAAATTTAGGCTCAAATGTTGACCCTCTTAAGTGATGATTCAAAATAGTATTTTGAGCTGTTTATTTGGTCTGAGTTGGTCAAAACCAAATGCAATAGAAGGATGGTGTGACTAGAGCAGATTTTGCACTTAGCATGTGTGTGTGAAATAAATAACTTAGGTGGGGATCAAGCTCTTCTGCTTCTTCAAGGTCTGAAAGGAGCAAGCAGCATTGCCTGTAAATGGCTGTTGAAAACATAGTATTTATAAACACAGAAAACACATACACAAAATAAGGGCAAAAATATGCACAGGTGCAGCTCATTTCTCCTTCTACTTATTTGCCCTCTGAATGTTAGGTCAGCTCAGGACTGCTTATTTCACACTTGTTTCCTACTTAGTGCCTTAGTCCATGTTTAAGCAACACTTATTTGGCCCAATTATTTTCACAAAAGTTTGTTTCACTGGGCCCTATGCTTTCAGCAAAGTGGCTCAAAATGGGTGCAGCTTCAAAATCTTAAGTTACTAATCAAATCAAAAAATCAAGTCTTATGTTACCATGATTAAAGGCTAAGTTGATGTCAGAATAACTTTGCAATTGTAATGCTTCTGAAGTGATCTCCCATGTGATCCATCTGACTAAAACAAAAACTAGAGAGGAGTCAAATATTGACATTTCCAGGCCAAAGATTAATTCAGGTGACCAGATCTGTCAGATGTTGTGATCATGGTGGTTGGGAATGTTGTCAGCCTGACATGATATTTCTATCCTTAGATTGTTAAGCCTCTCTGTTTCACAGAAAATTGTGAAACAGCTCGAAATTTTTGAATAATCTGCTCCCAATTCTTACACAGTTACTTTATAGATTTGCTGTCTTGGGAAATAATGCAGTGGGAAGGGTTAAGAGAGTATAACGTGTAATAATTTGGAATTAACATTCAGAATCATCACCACTTTCAAGCCATGCAATTA
Organism: Prinia subflava; assembly: GCF_021018805.1. Lineage (NCBI taxonomy): Eukaryota > Metazoa > Chordata > Aves > Passeriformes > Cisticolidae > Prinia > Prinia subflava. The sequence goes on along the minus strand of NC_086283.1, from coordinate 9,507,709 downwards.
AAAGATACTTTCGTTGGTTACACCCTTTTTCTGAAAAACACTCCAGCCTAACTAATGGAAAGCCATACATTAATATTTCAGTTGCAAGGACAAAAGTAGTTGTCAGAGATTAATAGCAACATGTCTGTTTTGAATGGGGACTGGCTCTGAAAGCTGATTTACTCATTTCACTCCTCACAGTCCTTGTTCTTGCCTCTCTTATGGTGATTTCTGAGCTCACTGTATATCCCACTGCTTCACTTCATTGAAGCATGACAAAGACCCGGGCTTCTGATTTTCTTGATTCAAGGAGCTCCTAGCTGTAAAATCCATTTGGTGATTGTTCTGCTCTCCAGGGCCAAATGTATTCTCACTGGGTGTGATTTCACAACAAAATGCTAAACTAATGCAGTGCTCTATTCTAATGGAATGATATTTAGTACTGTTTTGTGTACTTCAGCAGAAAAATGAGCTGAGGACATAATAGTACCAAAACACAGCTGCGTTGCTCACCGTGTTTTTTAATAATGGAGCTCACTGGCATTGTCTCAGGGTCACAGCAGGTCTCAGTGTGGCAGGTATTTGCTGGGGCTGATATCACAAAGTCTGGACAGCACTATGAGAAAACGAAAACAGAGTTTCCAGCTTCCACTGTGCTAATTTGCAGCCTTTTGACTGGCAGGTGTGTTTTGATTTCTCACTCTCATAACCTGGATTTGATGAGGGAAGCAGTTGGGCATGTTAATGTTTCATAGCTTTCTATGTTATCTGGAACAAAAGAAATTGTGTCCCTTTAAATGAAGTTATGGTACCTTGCTTAATGGCAGCTCCAAAAGTGTTTGTTCCTGCAAAATGAGGAGACCTGATTCAGCAAAGGTCTCTGGCCCAGATTCATTGCAGTTCACTGATGAAATTGAAAGCAAAGCATGCAAAATCCATAGGCTCCTGTCTGGCTGGATGCAGTGGGTTTGCAAAAGCATCTATGCCTCTAAACATTATAAGTGTTTCTGATGGGACTTGAATATGTAAGCTCTTTGAATGAGAGTGATTTTTTAAAACTTTCCATGATTTCATCCCTATAGCTGAGCTGTAATCTTCGTATTAAATGATAGGCTGCCAAAAAAAGTGAAATCAGAATCAATTATATATTTTACCTTGAAAGGAACTCCTAACTTTTCGGAGTGGAGTTTATAGGAGAAGTCTATTGACCCTTACACACAATGATGGCAATTGTGATGGCAATATTCCTGGCTTATTTCATTCAAATTTGTGGGAAAAATCTGGTCTAGAAAATTGGCTGCACTTCTGTGTGTTTGAGGCTGAAGAAGCAGAAACTGATCCTGCATGACAGCTCAGTGATGTGAATCATTAGAGGACTGGTGTTGATTTCATACAATTCTTTGGCCTGCAGTGAAATTGCTACTCTGTAAATCAGCTGAGAGTTAGGCTGAAATAACATAGGTGAGTTCAAGACACAAGGTTTTCTTGACAACAAAAGTGAGTGCAGACTAACACAACGTTTGTAGAGAAACGTTGAAATTATGATTTGCCCTATCCACTACTACCATGGAAATACTAAGATATGGATTCCAAATATCATCTAAGAGAGCAAAGCAACTGAAATAATTCTGTGGTTTGTTTATATTGCCCCACATCACCCCATTTAAATAAAAAGTAGAGTTCTCTAAGGAATGTGTGCCATAACATGATAGATTTGCTGCTCTGTATGATGAGAAAGTTTTTAGTTAGGTGAATTTTATTGACAAAAGACTGTCATGCTGACAGAAATTATTCCATGTTTTTATGACTTAGAAAAAGTTGCTTTATAATCCAGGTCCCAGGAAAATAATTTATTACATCTCTTGAGCAGGAATTTTTAAAGTGGATAGAACTGAAGAATGTTGTTTGCATTTTTATATTTTATAATTCAGAAACAGCCAGAAGAATTTTTATTACTTTTTTTTGAAGTTCACATGAATAAAATACAGTTCTGTCAAGAGCTTGACAATACTGTCGAGAAGAGCTTTTAACATATAGTAGTATTGTTATGGATCTTTTTATTGCTTGGTACAATTTACGTAGGAAAGTCACATCTCTCAGGGCAGGATATTTGTGTCAGCTCAAGAGTTTATAGTTTATTTTGAAAAAGGAGATACTATTACATGAGCATTGAGCCAGATGTTTTAATTAATTTTTAATCACAGTAAAAACAACAAGTATAGGTAAAATTAGGATTTCTTTATCAGTCTTGGAGCAATACTAATGCAGTTTTGTCAGAATGCATGCTTTTGGAAGAACTTGCTTTATATAAGTAGTGTTTTTCAGCAATGTATCTGTAGGTGGGGGATAGAGACATGTTGAGGGGCAAGAAGTAGGCAGGTAAGCATCCCTCCATCAGCATCTCTCTGTTGCAGGAGCTAGGGACCACTGGGAGAAACTAGCAAGAGCTGAGTTAAAAACTTTGGTTTTTGCAGAGCAGGTATTGTACTTCTGAAAATTATTCCCACAGGGCATTGTGAATGCTCAGAGTTTAAAAGTGTATCCCTAAGTCAGTGGGAGTTTGAGATAGTACTTGGAAGAGAAAGTCATGTTGGGTTAATAAGTAGTGGGAAACAGGAAATCTCTTTTGCTAAAAAACAGCTGATACAGAGAGTATCAGAGGTGTTTATGTCCTGCTGGAACTGGTTGAACCAGTCTGCTCATTTTGATTTTCTAATGGAATTAATTGTTCTAAAACAGTTTGTTTGCCCTGGGATACTGGATGAGTTGGGGAGTAGAAATGGTGTAAAAGTGGGTAGTAAACCAAAGGTGGGGTCTAACAGGGCAACACACAGGGGCTACACCAGGCTGTCACAACAAGGACTCGCAACTGGAGCTTATATCCAACCTCTTCTGACACTGACCTTTGACTGATTTGCTGGGTGGAAAAGGAAAGTGGGTCCAGACTCCCTAATATTCTTTGTTTCTGATGCTTCAATAGCAGAATTTTCCTGTATGGTTTTATCTTCATAAATGTGATTACTTGATCCTCCAACTAAAAAAAAAAAAAAGGCAAAGACATTTAACAGCATTTCAATTCCAAAGAGCAGAGCAGAATTATGCCTGGTATGTGAGATATCAGTTCAGTATTTACAGCAATATTCTTTGACAGACATCCAGAAATGAGTGCTAGTGTAGATTTTCATAAAGTACTGTGTCTTTAACCATAGGTCTCCTGGTTGGGGTTTCTTCCTGCTTTATTCAGGTGACTGTAAATTCTCTAACTGGGCCAGTTTGCTGTGTAGTTTAAGATCTGAGGCTTTTCTGATTTCCATATGTATAAGAACAAGAAGTGAAAGATAACTTTATAGAGAGTAATTTTTTTGATCAATACATTTTGGTGCAAACTTCACATGCAACATAATCTTTTGAAATACATGGCTTATTATATATTACCATTGTTGTGATTTTAACTTTGTCGTTATTTCTTCTTGTCTGCTATTTTATGGACTTGTCAGATCTCCAGATTAGAAGAGCCTATTGGCTAGAATTCTCCTATTAATCATGTTTTGCTACTTGTTTTATTGTTTCTGTTGATTTATCGTGGAATTTATTGTTTTAGATCAGAAAACTTAATTGAACTCACATCTTGTAGTATATGTCTTTCTTGTTAAGACTGTATTAAAAATTATTCTCTTCTGAAGAAAATGTATCCACAAAATTATAAACAATATAAGCAATTAAAAGGCTTGCAAAAGTTGTCATTATCAGTAGATGACACAAGCTCTGAGGTGCAGCATTTCTTCTACAGGATTCCATTTTGAGTGTCATTGTGTCAAGGCAGAGATTTGCATTTTAATGGAGAAGGTATGAAATGAGGGTCCTCTACATGTTGGATTGTTATTTAACAAAGGGACTTTGTTCAGAGCCCAAAGTGTTTTGCTTTAAAGAGATGGTGGTGAAATAGTGTAGGACAGGTCTACATGATGTTGCTGCAAAGTAGGATGTGAGGGTGTATGTGTGCTTCACACATATATGCACCTCTTAAGCTTTACACTTTTCTTCAGCTGTTTGCTTTGGCAAAGCTGAATTGGATTGAGCTGTGTTCAGTAGAAATTGCTTCAACCCATGCAAGTGGAAAATGTGGCTTCCCTTGCACATCAAAGTAGGCACAGAGGTAGCCAGAATATTCTGCAGAAAGTCACCCTGGGAGCTACAATTTCATGTCAACCTCAAAATGGGAGAGTGGCTTTTAGTTCCCACTTCTTCCTTTAACAGTCCCCAAATTGTTCCCTGTAGGAGTCAGTGTTTCATGTCTATCTACCCCTGCCTGGATTTTACTGCTCTTTAGGTTTGGAGGGGGAGGGGGATTCACCACTCTGTAGTGTTTTTAGGAAAATGAGGCAGTTTCATTTTGGGCAATGGAGGCAAACCTCATGCTCTATTTGCAGGCTTTGGGAATGCTGTGTTAATGTCCCATGTCCAGTCACCAGCTGGACAGATGAGCACATTGGCTGTGGATTGGACTGTGCTGTATAAACCTTCAGTGAGCTGGTTTAGCTGTTTCTGTGCAGGAGTGACACATCATGCACATCTGTGGCTACTTCACATTGATTCTGAAGTTTTTAGTGGCCCTGATTGTAGACAGAGCAAGAGCTTAGTAGAGACTGCTTTACATCAGACAATATTTGCAGTTTCTTTGAATACTGAGAAAAAGAGAGACTAGATACTCTCTTGCTTTAACTAGGATGCCACTCTTCTTCCCAGTATGCTGAATTGATATTTTGGTAAGAGGGGAATCTGAGTGTGTGATATAGCTCAAAATGTTGGCTGAATGCAAAGGTAATCTGAGACCAGAAGAGAATGTGAACAGAGCTTCGAAGCAACTTCAGTTGATCAAAACCTGTGAAACTAAACACCAGGCATGTGTTTGACTGCAGCTCTGAGGCTAGTTGCCCCCAAGAAGATACACACACCAATCCTACATGGAGTCATTGCATTTGTTTCTCCTTGTTTTAGAACAAGGAGATATAGAGTAATTTGGGATAAAAGTGTATTTTTCACAGGGAACAAAAAATCTTACTGGCAATTTGAATGTCATTCCACTGTGTCAGAATTAGCAGTCTCTGTGTGTGTGTGAGGTAATGTAACCAGTCAAGAAAATAGAGTTGCATTGGGACAGTAGGTTATGCAATCACTTGTAAAAGTTGTGCTATGTATCTCAGTTTCAAAACAGTTAAAATAACTCTCTAAACAATACCAGTAGCCATGAATATAGTCCATTAAATTCCCTGAATAATAATTGGACTTCTAGTCAAGACATACAGAAGTATGTAAGTGCACTGGTATTCTCAGTTTAATAAGTGTCAGACTCTCATAAGGCAGCTCCTCAGATGACATAAATTGTTTTCATCACTCCAAATTGCTATCTGAGGATCTGCCCCACAGAATATAATACAGTCAAGGGCTATGTGCACAGTCACAAACATTCAACATCTTTAAGTTATAATTGTTGCTTAGAGAGAGCTTTCTATTTTAGGTTTGTATATTATCGCTCCTTACTGTGTTAACTTCCAGCTTTCAGCCTAAGAATTGATAGCAATAGTAGGTTCCCTTGTGGAACTTTTATCTCTTAGTGAAAACCCTCATGGCTTGTCTTTGGTTTTTTGTTGTTGTTTTTGTTGGGGCTTTTTGTTGTTGGTTGGTTGGGGTTTTTGTTGGGTTTCTTTATTCTTTCTTTTTAAATGCTTTATTGAAATTTCATTATTGTTTCTCAGTGCTAACTGAGGTAGGCTTTTGAGAGGTGGAAGCACAGGTAGAAGAGAGACGAAGCAATGTGTTGAATGCCACAATATAAATACTAAAAGACTTTGTTTTCAGGAGGAGAGCAAACTTTGCACTCAGTATAAGCTCATAAATCACACACACTGTGCTGTACCCTACTATCCTTTTTAATGTCATCACCTTGTTGGTAATCTTGAAGAATCCTAACACCAGTAATATGGAAAAAAATCCTGGCCTTGACCAAAATTCCCACCTGGCACAAAGTTCCTGCTGATGGCAGTGATGGTGTGCTTGGATACACACACAGTTCCTCATAGCTCTCTGCTTCTGGGTTTTCCAGCCATGGTTTTCCAACCAACTTCGTTCCCTTCTGTGACTGTGGAGACATTAGTGACAAATGTGTGGCTTCCAGAATAAGAGTCTCTTGTGAGACTCTGAGCATCTGAAAAATAAAGGCTGAATTCACATTACAGAGCAGATACCCTGCAGGGTGTCTCTCAGTCCGGATTCCCAGGCAGAATCTTTGGAAGTCCTCTTGGTGAGAAATGCAGATGTACATGTGGGAAGGGAGCAATTGTTATTGCTGGTCAGTCCCCACTGTGATCATTGAAAGTGGTCTAGACAGAAGACAAAAACTGCTTTCCAGGCAAAAAATGGCCTCTGGAACAACAACTTGAAACAATGCAAGTTCATTTTGTGGCCTTCCACAATTTTTAGCTATTTTAGGTTGCTTTTGTGTATCTCTATCAGCTAGATTATTTTCAACACTGTAAACACTCTTAATGCTGTTGAGACCAGAGTTTTCATGCCTTTATTCACTGTCAATAGTCTTTTATCTTGCAAACACTTGTAAAATACAAGAATATAATACTATCTGTTGAAAATGAGGCTGTTGGAAATAGATTCTATCTATTAAAGATATTAATTTTTGAACCTTGCACTTAATATCATGGCTCAGCTTACTGCTAAATTAATTTTCTATTCCTTTTGTCATTTTTTAAAGCCCTGATAATATCTTCTCCTAAATTGTCTACTAAGTTCATTTCCTGATGCTGTAGGAGTAACATCAAATTCCTGCTGAAGCAGTTGAAAAAGTTTTAACTTATTTGGTAGACAGGGCAGAAGCAAGATTTTCACTACACATCTTTAACAAGCAGCCTTCTGTCTTTGTTTAATAAGTCTGTTGGGGGTTAGATTTGGTTTTGTTTTGTTTTTTTTTTTTCCTCTTCTCACAGAATTTTTTCCCATAAGTTTCCAAGAAGCCTTAATGACTACTTAGTCAGGACAAAAAGAGTGCTTGAGGGATATAGCAGCACGAAGCTACACCTATTGTTTTTGAGTCCTGGGAGTGTCCCTCAGAGGGGAGAGATGATGAGCTTTGGGAAAGGCAAAAAGACAGATCTGGGGGAGGGGGAGGCACTCTTGCTCTCAGCGCCGAGGAGGACGGTCAGGCTGCCCTCTGCCTCTGCCTCATCCTGGGAAAATCTATCGTCATCTGCTCCTGTACCCGGGAATCCTGAGCTCGCTTTCTCCAGCCTCTCCCCCCACCGCCGCTGCTTCTTCGGACCTTTGAGGCTCTCCTGCTACTCTGTAGCCCTGCACTGCCCAGCCCTGCCGGGACACCCCTGCTGCTCCAGCTGCCAGCGCAGAGCTCCTCATCTCATCCACCAGCCCGGGACTTTTCCTTCCTTCCAGTTCGGCCTCTCGGAGTCCTGCAGGGGCACCCAGATCAAACTGCTCTGGGCTTTTGTAAAAGAAAGCCCTCAAGGTTCTTGGTTCTGTTTATTATTGATGCTGTAGTTGTTGTTTGTTTGTCGTTTTGTCATATATACTAGTAAAGAACTGTTATTCCTACCCCCATACCTCTGCCTGAAAGCTCCTTTAATTTTCCTTTTAATTGGAATAATTTGGAGGGAGGGGATTTGAATTCTCCATCTCTAGAGAGGTCCTGCCCCTTCCTAGCAGATATCTGTCTTTAAACCAAGACAGATTATTGGCGCCCACTGTGGGGCTTGAGGGCATTGAGAGGAAAAGGAATAACAGTTCTTAAGTGACCTTGTGCACTGGGTATAGAAACCTCCCTAAATAGCATCATGTGGTCTAGCTTACCTTGGTTTGGGTGGCATGTGGTTATGGCTGTGTTTCTCCCATTTGCAGGCCCTTATTTAAACATGGGCCCTATAACTAAGGCTACTGTGGCTGTTATCCAGTTTGCACTATGGGTTAATAAGGTGAGGAATTCATGGATTTTTAACTTCCTCTGGAAGGCAGGCACATGGATACATGGCTATCACACTCTAAGTGTTTGTTTGTGGGGTTACCTTAAAAATGGTACCTATTGTGAGGAAATGACACCAGGGGAAATTTTTTCCCAACCCTTTACTCAGCTCTTTGGGTCTATTCCACCAGTTTTTGAAGGGTTTAAATCCTCTCTGAATGCTAATGATATCATACAATGGCTAGTATTGCTCACAGGCCTATTCTATTTAATATTCCGAGATAAGGGGAGATTGGCCTGGATAACCACCCTGATACCTACCCCAGAGAATAAAGATACTACCCTAGAGACTGAGAGTGCTGCCATGGAGCCTGACACTGCCCTAGAGACTGGGGATGCTGCCCCACCACCTGACCCTGACATAAAGCCCACCTCAGGAATGAACCACCCAGATTGGGTGGGAGTTCTGGTGAAGGAGATGGGCCAGATGCTGAAGGAGCACACTTCCCTAGTGGTGGCCTCATTAGCCCCAGCTGCTGGCAAACCCTCCCCCTGCCCTGAAAAGGAAGAGTCTGAAGGTGCAGCAGTGGAACCCACAGACGTTACAACTGTCCAGGTTCCAGCTGAACCACAGGGGCAGTCACAGCCAGCAGCAGTTGCCCCTGTGGAAAGGAAGAAATATAAGGTGAAATCAGAGCACCCAAGTGATAAGGATAAAAAAGGAAGGCCCTCACAACCCACAGGGGAGCCAGAAGTTGAGATCATCATCGAGTCCCTGTCATATGAAAATCTCCGTACTCTGCAAAAAGATGTTGCACGACGGGGACGTGAGCCTTATACAGCCTGGTTACTTAGGGTCTGGGACCTTATGGGTAGAGGTGTGCAACTGGATGGTGGTGAGGCAAGGAATATGGGACCCTTGACCCAAGACTCAGGTGTGAATCAGGTATTTGTAAAAGAGCAAGGACCCCTTCACCTTTGGGACCGGCTTTTAATGAGTGTAAGGGAGAGGTTTGTCCACAGAGACAGAATGCAGGAGCACCACCTTAGCATGCGCTGGAAGACTGTTGAGGAAGGGATCCAACAGCTGAGAGAAGTGGCAATACTGGAGGTGGTTTTTGGGAGGGATGGACAGCATAACAATGACCCCGACAACGTCAGGTGCACAGGGCAAATGTTGTGGAATCTAGCAACTAAAGGGCCATCTGAATATAAAACATTCATGTCAATGATTAATGCTGATACCAGCCGAGTGACTGTAGGTTCTGTAGCCAGCAAGCTTAGAAATTTTGACAGTATGATCAGTGGCCCAATACAGACTCAGGTCTCTGCCGTGGTTAAAGAACTCCAAGAGGAGATAAGGGAGGTGAGGGAGGAGATGAGGAGGAACAGTTCCCATGTGGCACCGGTGCGAGCCACAGGCCCCAGAGTCAGAACCCAACGTCCTTCAGCTAGAGAGAGAGAGTACATCCCAAGAGCTGACCTGTGGTCCTTCCTGCGTGACCATGGGGAAGACATGGGAAGGTGGGATGGGAAACCCACTTCTGCCCTAGCAGCACGGGTGCGTGAGCTCAAAGAGAGAAACACTAACCAGGGGGGTTCCACTAGAATGAAGGTAGCCTCAGCCTCCCATGACCAGGCTGTCAGGTATTACAGAAATGAGGATGCTCTGTCAGACCCCCTTGAAGGAACCTCTACTATGTATACACAGGAAGAGAGTAGTAACCGGTGCTAGAGGGGCCCTGCCTCTAGCCAAGAAGAGGCACGGGAAAACCGAGTCTTTTGGACTGTGTGGGTTCTATGGCCTGGCACATCAGAGCCACAGAAATATAAATCTTTGGTTGACACCGGTTCTCAGTGTAACCTAATGCCGTCAGAACATGAGGGAGAAGAACCTATTTCCATTGCCGGGGTGACAGGGGGATCACAAGAATTGACTCAGTTAGAAGCCGAGGTGAGCCTGACCGGGAAGGAGTGGCAGAAACATCCGGTTGTGACTGGCCCAGAGGCTCCGTGTATTCTGGGCATAGACTATCTCAGGAATGGCTATTACAAAGACCCTAAGGGGTTCAGATGGGCTTTTGGAATAGCTGCTGTGGAGGCAGAGGGCATTAAGAAATTGAACACCTTGCCTGGATTATCAGAGAACCCATCTGCAGTAGGACTCCTGAAGGTAGAAGAGCAACGAGTACCTGTTGCCACCTCGACAGTGCATCGCCGGCAGTATCGGACGAATCGAGATGCTGTGATCCCCATTCACAAGATGATCCGAGAGCTGGAGAGCCAAGGGGTGGTCAGTAAAACCCACTCACCCTTCAACAGCCCCATTTGGCCTGTGCGCGTCTGACGGGGAATGGAGACTGACTGTGGACTATCGTGGCTTGAATGAAGTGACTCCACCGCTGAGCGCCGCTGTGCCGGACATGCTGGAACTTCAGTACGAGCTGGAGTCCAAAGCAGCGAAGTGGTACACCACAATCGACATTGCTAATGCGTTTTTCTCCATTCCTCTGGCTGCAGAATGTAGGCCTCAGTTTGCTTTCACCTGGAGGGGCGTGCAGTACACCTGGAACCGACTGCCCCAGGGGTGGAAGCACAGTCCCACCATCTGCCATGGACTGATCCAGGCTGCACTGGAAAAGGGTGAAGCTCCAGAACACCTACAGTACATTGATGACATCATTGTGTGGGGGAACACGGCAAGGGAAGTGTTTGAGAAAGAAGAGAAGATCATCCAGATTCTCCTGGAAGCTGGTTTTGCCATCAAAAAGAGCAAAGTCAAGGGACCTGCCAAGGAGATCCAGTTCCTGGGAGTAAAGTGGGAAGATGGGCGGCGTCAGATTCCCATTGAGGTCATCAATAAGATCACTGCGATGTCTCCACCGACCAGCAAGAAGGAAACGCAAGCTTTCCTAGGCGCCATAGGCTTTTGGAGAATGCACATTCCCGAGTACAGCCAGATTGTGAGCCCTCTCTACCGGGTAACCCGCAAGAAGAACGATTTCCATTGGGGCCCTGAACAGCAACAAGCCTTTGCCCAGATCAAGCAGGAGATCGCTCATGCAGTGGCCCTTGGCCCAGTCAGGACAGGACCAGAAGTGAAGAACGTGCTCTACTCTGCAGCCGGGAACCATGGCCTGTCCTGGAGCCTTTGGCAGAAGGTGCCTGGTGAGACTCGGGGTCGACCACTGGGATTCTGGAGTCGGAGCTACAGAGGGTCTGAAGCCAACTACACCCCAACAGAGAAAGAAATCTTGGCTGCCTATGAAGGAGTCCAGGCTGCCTCAGAAGTGATTGGCACAGAAGCCCAACTCCTCCTGGCACCCCGACTACCTGTGCTGGGGTGGATGTTCAAAGGAAAGGTTCCCTCTACCCACCATGCCACCGATGCCACATGGAGCAAATGGACTGCCCTCATCACTCAGCGCGCCCGTATCGGAAACCCAAATCGCCCTGGGATTTTGGAGATAATCACAAACTGGCCAGAAAGTGAAAACTTTGATCTCACAGATGGAGAGGAACAAGAGCAAGTGGCACGTGCCGAAGAAGCTCCACCGTATAATCAGCTGCCAGCAGAAGAAACGTGCTACGCTCTTTTCACTGACAGTTCCTGTCGCATCGTAGGGATGAACCGCAAGTGGAAAGCAGCCGTATGGAGCCCCACACGACAAGTTGCACAAGCCACTGAAGGAGAAAGTGGATCAAGTCAACTTGCAGAACTCAAGGCTGTTCAGTTGGCCCTGGACATTGCTGAAAGAGAGAAGTGGCCAAAGCTCTACCTCTACACTGATTCATGGATGGTAGCCAATGCTCTGTGGGGTTGGCTGGAAAGGTGGAAAAAGGCCAACTGGCAGCGTGGGGGAAAACCAATCTGGGCTGCTGATGAGTGGAAAGACATTGCTGCTCGGGTAGTCAAGCTACCTGTAAAAGTCCGCCATGTAGACGCCCATGTCCCCAAGAGTCGGGCTAATGAGGAGCACCGAAACAACGAGCAAGTAGATCAAGCCGCCAAGATAGAAGTGTCAAAGATAGACCTAGATTGGCAACACAAGGGAGAGTTGTTCCTAGCTCGATGGGCCCACAACGCCTCAGGTCATCAGGGCAGAGATGCCACCTATAAGTGGGCACGAGACCGAGGAGTGGATCTAACCATGGACAGCATTTCTCAGGTTATCCATGACTGTGAGACATGTGCTGCAATCAAGCAGGCTAAGCGAGTGAAGCCCCTCTGGTATGGCAGGCGGTGGTCCAAATACAGGTATGGGGAAGCCTGGCAGATTGACTACATCACCCTTCCCCAAACCCGCCAAGGCAAGCGCTACGTGCTGACCATGGTGGAAGCCACCACTGGATGGCTGGAAACCTACCCTGTGCCTCACGCTACTGCCAGGAACACCATCCTGGGCCTGGAAAAGCAAGTCCTGTGGAGACATGGCACCCCTGAGAGAATCGAGTCAGACAATGGGACCCATTTCAAGAACAGCCTTATAGCAGCCTGGGCTAGGGAACATGGCGTTGAGTGGGTGTACCATATTCCTTATCACGCACCAGCAGCCGGGAAAGTTGAACGGTGCAATGGCCTGCTTAAAACCACCTTGAAGGCATTGGGTGGGGGGACTTTCAAAAACTGGGAGATTAATTTAGCAAAGGCCACATGGTTAGTGAACACTCGAGGTTCCACCAACCGAGCAGGCCCTGCCCAATCTGAGCCCCTGAGAACAACAGATGGAGATAAGGTTCCAGTAGTACACATGAGAGGTATGCTGGGAAAAACTGTTTAGATTAATTCTGCCTCCAGCAAAGACAATCCCACCCGTGGGGTTGTCTTCGCTCAGGGACCAGGATGCACCTGGTGGGTGATGCAAAGGGATGGAGAGACCCGATGCATACCTCAAGGAGACCTTGTTTTAGGATGAACTACCCACATCATGTGTCTGTACCCATATCTGTATGTATAGATGTATATAATTTAGGACATGCATGTGTATATATATATATATATTTTGAAGGTTTAAATTCAATGTAATAGGTTGGTATGGAAAAAAATTCGGGGTGGATGATGTTGGGGGTTAGATTTGGTTTTGTTTTTTTTTTTTTTTCCTCTTCTCACAGAATTTTTTCCCATAAGTTTCCAAGAAGCCTTAATGACTACTTAGTCAGGACAAAAAGAGTGCTTGAGGGATATAGCAGCACGAAGCTACACCTATTGTTTTTGAGTCCCTGGGAGTGTCCCTCAGACGGGAGAGATGATGAGCTTTGGGGAAAGGCAAAAAGACAGATCTGGGGGAGGGGGAAGCACTCTTGCTCTCAGCGCCGAGGAGGACGGTCAGGCTGCCCTCTGCCTCTGCCTCATCCTGGGAAAATCTATCGTCATCTGCTGTGTACCCGGGAATCCTGAACTCGCTTTCTCCAGCCTCTCCCCCCACCGCCGCTGCTTCTTCGGACCTTTGAGACCCTCCTGCTACTCTGTAGCCCTGCACTGCCCAGCCCTGCCGGGACACCCCTGCTGCTCCAGCTGCCAGCGCAGAGCTCCTCATCTCATCCACCAGCCCGGGACTTTTCCTTCCTTCCAGTTCGGCCTCTCGGAGTCCTGCAGGGGCACCCAGATCAAACTGCTCTGGGCTTTTGTAAAAGAAAGCCCTCAAGGTTCTTGGTTCTGTTTATTATTGATGCTGTAGTTGTTGTTTGTTTGTCGTTTTGTCATATATACTAGTAAAGAACTGTTATTCCTACCCCCATACCTCTGCCTGAAAGCTCCTTTAATTTTCCTTTTAATTGGAATAATTTGGAGGGAGGGGATTTGAATTCTCCATCTCTAGGGAGGTCCTGCCCCTTCCTAGCAGATATCTGTCTTTCAAACCAAGACAAAGTCATTCCATGTGTTTATTTAGGAAAAAAAAAGGTAGCAATTTTCATGTAAGTTGGAGAAAATAATGCAATAGCTTTGTGAGAAATGTGTGTTGGGGAGTGTATCTACAAGGTAAACTGGCAGCCAGTGTTCTTGCCACCCCAAGCAAGAAAAAAAGGAAGGAATCCAAAACAAAAGCAGCACAGCATTTTGTATTGCAGTTGTAAAATTCACGTCTGGACATAGGGAGGAGTTTGAAAAACATTTTCTCACAGTCTGGAAACACTAAGAGCCTCTCTAAGAACAAAGACTGAAACATGAGTATAGTGTCCATCAAATCTCCTGTTGTAGACAGTTTTTGCCTGCAGGAATCAAGGAAGAGGGGAAAAAAGTCTTAATTTTCTCTTAATTTCTGAATTCTCCACTCATGGATGCTCAGGGACTGTAGAATAGCCCAGGGGAGATCGGAGACTTAGTGGGGCTTACAGTTAGTAACTGGGAGATAAGATCAGGCTGTAACTGCAGATTTCAGGGAAAAAAATATGTAAGATCTGGGAACTTTAAACGACGCTGTGTAAGAGGGTCAAATTGTAAAGGATTTGAGTTCTGATGGAAACAGCAGAACAAGTCCATATATTATATATTATATACTATATACTATATATTATATACTAAATACTATATTTTATATTTTATATATTTCTTTTATATATTTCTTATATAATCTTCTATCTCATACCATATAATCTTCTATCTTCTCTCTATCTCATACCATCTTCTATCTTCTATCTTCTCTCTATCTCATACCATCTTCTATCTATCTTATATGTCCATATATATGAACAAGTCCATCCATTTGCTGCAGAAGAATACAGCTGGCACAACTAGCTTCATGTAAACCAAAAGCACCTGCTCTGAGCACGTTCTCCACATTTGTCTCATGCTATTAGAATGGGAGGGAGAGGGTGGGCTCTGGGCTCAGTTGTTGTGCATCATGGGACTTTTTTTCTATGCTGGGAACAGAGTCTACAACAAGTCTGGGAACCATGGAGCATGGTTTCTTTCTTGGCAGTCTTTTGTTCTTGTATTATTATAAAATCTACCAGGGAGAAGAGGGAGAGTATCTGCAGTGACAGAGAGCAAAAATAACAGGTCATTTTAACTACAGTGAATGTGTATTTAGAGTGATATTTTACAAAAAGTTGGCTGTTGCCCCAGACAGATCATTTTTTGAGTCTGAAACACAGAGGAGTAGTAACTTAGCAACAGATCAGCTGGTGGAACTTGGCTGACCTAAGGAGGCTGATGGAAGAGTCCCCAGGTGAAGAGAAGGGGGTTATAAAACAAAAATGGTTGAAGTAGCAAGGTTTGGAGAGAAGAAAAGGGAACAGATCCTTAAAAAGGGGAAACTGGTGTGCTTTTCTCTAGAAAAGCTGTATGTTGAACCTCTGACCTAGCTCCAAGGAATGCTGAAATATGGCAAGGAATTTGGAGTGCAGTAGGGCATGCAAGAGTCTGTTGTTTAACAGATAGTTGTATTTTTTTATGTAACTTCATTAAGTAAGGAGTCTAGACACCTTGAAAAATTTAGAGATTGTATGAACTTTAAATTGTCCCCTTATGCACATGTTGGAGGTTGTGACAAATTAATGCCTAAGGAATGACAGGCTCTCAGGAGCCAGCCCTGCTCCTACAGCCCTCACACTGCAATCCTGTGAAAGGTGTAATAACCAATCTCTACCAAGCAAGAGCACCAGAGAAAGAAACTGGAGGTTTTGTAGGAATCTAAGAGATTAAACCAAGCAGCCTAAACACTGAGGGACACCAAAGCAAAGATGTGGCTATCTGGCATAGGATATAATTGACAGCATATATCACCTTGTATAAACAGCTAAGAATACTAGTTTTCAGAAAAGGAGTAGGATTTGATTCTTCTTCTGTTTATTAAGTTGTGGGGCTTTTCAATACCACACATTTCAGCTTCAGCTTTTTTTTTCTTTTTATCATCTTAAAATATGATAGGAGAAGAAAAAAACCAATTTTCTCTCTGTATTTACCAGAACTGTTTTTTATATCTCTGCAAGGATAAAAATGCAGGGAAATGGTGTCTCTATTGTGAGTCTGAGTAGAAGACAGCATGTATTTCTTCACCATTGAAGCAATTTTCCAGTGCTAATTCTTGGGTTTGGAAGAGGAAGTTTAAGAGGTGGTGTTTGTGGTTGACAGAAGATAAAAATGGCATCAGTTCTCTGTGCAAAACTTGTTTGCTTCAGTGGGTGTTGGGGCATGGCTTGTGTACTTCTCTCTATTTGTAGGAAGTTCCCTCCCTGTGTTTACACCACTGGTCTTTTTGTTGCTCAAGGGAAGGTCTGCTGCTACCTTTTATTTTGTGTGCACAGGATTGTTCTTCTGCATCAAATTCAGTCAGTACAACAGGACGGCTCCTCTACTGCCCACTAGAGCTCCCACAGGATTTTCTCATTTCTGGTATTTCCACGTCTTTCCCAAGGGCCACAACAGCTATCTCCATATACTCTCAATGTCTTTATCCTTTTTGAACCCCACAAAAGAAAGAAAAAGCTTATCTTCAGCTTGATCTGCAAAATATAAAGGACTGGAGATGGCTGTGCTGCTCCACTGATGTTTAAGGAATTACTACATTTTTGAAGTACTGCTTGTAACACAGGAACTGTTTATCTTCAGCCACAGATGCTACAAGTGGTGTCATAAATATCCCGTATGTGTACAACGAATGCCCTCTTTTCATACGAAGAACATGAACTATCTAACTTGCCAGATTTAAGGTTATCTTCTCTTAAGACTGCCTGAAGAGAAGGCATAATATCCTGACTATTATGTTGAAAAGCAACATAGTTAGGTTTGAATGTTAATTTCTCTTACTTTATAAATTGCTTTCTCTTTTTAATGGTTCCCCTTTTTGTCTCTCTGTTTAATTTTCTGTGGTTTTGGTGGCTATTTATATTTTTCTGGTAAATCTTTCACTGATTTGAGAATTATTAATTTTTTCTCATTTTCTTTTTTCCTATTTTTTCATTTTCTGTTTTTTCCTTTTCTTTCCTTGTTTTCTTTTTTGAAAATTCCTGTTTCCTATTGACTCCTGTGCTTAAAACATTGCAACAGTTGATAACAGTGACAGCTTTACTGCTGAATATAAAAGAAAATTAGATTTATTGAAATATTTTTACTTTGTAATTCAGTGAAAGCCTGTTCATATACACCCCACAGAGAGTTTTCTGTGACTTGGGTATTCCACAAGATGTGATGATGCAGATGAGCTTCTGTAATTACAGTGTCTTGATACATTCTGTGTGTCATTTTGGAGTGTGCACAGTATATCAGATTGTGATATCTATATTCACATGGATTGATTTGACAGAAAACTACAATGAAAAACACAATGTCTTTGAGAGACTTGCTAGATATTTTGTGAAATGAAACATTTACACAAAGAATTTCTCTGGCCACATTTTCTGTTCTGGCTACTTATAGGGCATTACCTTAAAATCTACTGGGCTGGTAAAGGATATTCTAGTGCATTGATTATATAAGAGACCTTCAAGGCATTCAACATGATACATTCCCTAAAATTTTTTTCTGTTGGTCTTAATAGGTTTCTCCTAGTTATCTGCCTCCATTTAAACCCAATGGGTGCATAGCTTGTATGTGAGTTCTGGGATGCACAGTCCTGCACTGAGAACTGTGAGGACAAATTATTTGTTTAAGCTTCTCAAGCTATTTGGAGGCAAAAGAGCCTCTCCCCAAGCCCTTTTTGTGCCAATATTTGGAGTTCTGCAGAGCTCTAGTTTACTCTTCTTTTTTCTTAAGTTATCAAAAGCAATTTGGATGTTGCATTTTTTTTCTAAACAGTACATTTGCATCTTGAATATTGACAGTGTTTTATTATACAAGGCAATCAAAAAGTTAAACTGGTGAAGAAGGAAAAGCTGAATGTCCTCACTAGTTCAACAGCTGAACATGTAGAGCAAAATGAAGTGAAGTATAAAAATGTAAATAAAAGCTGTCCCTAAAGCTTCTAAATCGTGTATTTTACAGAATCAGGTTGAAGAGTCATAGTTGCTATTTCAGTGTAAACACGTAGGTTATGATGAAGAACACCATCACATTTCCTTAAATAATCTCTTCAGGTAATATTTCTTTTCCGTCTCAGATGAGTCTTTTGTGTTAACTTTGGCAATTTCCTTGGTATACTACAATGTAAAAGTAATATTAAGTACTAAAACTTCCTATCCCTAGAAACATCAATGCCTTGTCAACAAGGTTGTCATTCATCTCTTAAGATTTTGAGTCAGTAAACAATCATCCTGAGTTTCTACAATGGAGGACTGCTTAAGTATAAAAACCTCAGTTTCTTATGTTGAATCGTTTGTTGGTAGACTCTGAGTTTGTTAGCCTGTGTTCATCTGTTCTCTCATCCTCCTCTTAAGCATTTTATTGCCTCTTCTGTTCACTCACATCACAGACAAACCTAGGTCACAGAGGACTCCATTGTTTCCAAAACTGTGCAGGAGAGAGGTATTATTTTATTACTTTTTTCCAACTTTGCCTTCTCTAATGGGAAGGGAAAATGATGTGACGTGTGTGTCCCTTGGGCTGTATAGTCTCGCTCTGTGATTTGCTTTTTGCAGTGTGCTGGCAGGTTATGAGTCATGTACAGATCTTGGGAAGAACTTCCCAAGTAAGAGATTCTGCTTGTATGTCCGTGCTTTTTTTCTTTCTTCCAGATGTGCCAAATCACTGTCAATCGTTAGTGAAATGGCTTTTAGTGAAATGTCAAAATTTAACTTATTCTTTTGGTATTTCCATTGCATCAGTCATACAAAGCACTTGTATGACTGCAGAACCTGCTGTGCTGAAAGGAAGACGTCCCATTTGAATTGATAGTGAAGAAATGACTAAATCATCTGGGGTGTGCTCAGTACTTGTGAGCTTGTTTTCCTTCCTTAACCTAAACTCTCCTAAAGTACAAGAAACACAAGTGCAATAGTCTCAACCACCCCAGAGTAAGGAGAGTGAACAAAGTGCCCATGGAACACTGAACTACAGGCATGACCAAGGGTCAAATCTTCTGCATTGATATTCTCTCTTCCTCGGTGGGGTTTGCTGCTTACTAGTTCAGCATGAGTTAGCCAGGGCCTGGTGCTCCACAGTGCAGCAAGTCAATGAATTCATGATTCAGGCCCCAAGGTCCTTGTTTATTTCTCAATCTGTAGCTCTCTCTTCTGTCAGTCTATCCTGACTATCTTGCTGCTGAGGTAGAGATGGCCTGGAAATCACAAATTTCATATTAATGTCTGATGTGAGTTCCTATTTTTTAGGAATGCTTAGGTATTTTTAAGCAGTTTGTTAAAGCAAGACATTTGGTATTTTGTATCTATCTTGCCTCTTAGGTCTCAAAACAAAGCAAAAAAGATTACTATTTTTTTAATTCTTGGGTTTCTCAGCATTCATCAATGCAACAATTCAAGCAGCACTCAAAGAATACAAACCTTTCAAGAATTTTAGGCAGGAATGGAAATCCCAATATGAAATACACTTGGGTCTTGCTGGTTTTCATATTCTTTAAACTGTAATTCCTCTGCAGTAGCATTGTCTCTTCTTTATGGTTTCACAAAAGCTTTTGAATTTCAAAACATATTGAATTTTAAAGTTGCCTATTCACACTGCTCACTCATTCCTCCTTAAGCAGCAAAATTCTCTTAATGTTCCACAATTGCCTACTGTGGCAATAACCTCTTCAGCATTAGAGATTATTTTAAATAAATCCACAATAAATCCAATTTCTAAACATCCTCAGCATCACACATTGCTGCATGAAGTTACACATACTGTGAGTTTGTTCAGTGAAACATGAATATCCAAGATTTACCCATCACAGGAATTGCATGGCAGAGTTTAGATGCCTTATTAAATTTCCACAAAAGGGAATTTACACTCTAACAGAGAAACAAAAAGATAAGGCAGGACACTAAGCAGTCAATTGAAAAACAATACTGGAGTGCTATGGGCAACAGGTAATAAATATGGTGCCATCTCTATCTTTTTTTAATTTATTTTTATTCCTGCTTGCCAGAGTAACCACATTTAATAGGAGGTCAGTTGTGACAGGTGACCTTCAAGTGATAGCTGATAGCAGTAGTCCATTTGCAATTTTTTTCCTCCACAGACCCATAGTTATTGGTGCATTGTATAGATATTTAGATTCAGACATTCTTCCTACACTGTTAAATATATTTAGGAAGAAAGAAGTAGGTGGTAGAGATTCCTGTAAAATGTCACAGTCCCTCTGAGGCTGAGACACGTTTTACTACATATGAAGATCTGCCCCAAGAGTGTTGCCCAGCATGCACATGCAGCAGAGTGTGCACAACATGACTGGCAGAGGTCTCAGGGGAAGGAATAGAATG
The DNA here is from genome assembly GCF_021018805.1 of Prinia subflava. Classification (NCBI taxonomy): domain Eukaryota; kingdom Metazoa; phylum Chordata; class Aves; order Passeriformes; family Cisticolidae; genus Prinia; species Prinia subflava. Next base: position 9,487,455 of record NC_086283.1, on the reverse strand, counting down.
GGACTCCTTTGTAACTGGCTGCTACTCTTCTTCCATCTGCTGCTTGGGTCCTTTCAGCACCCGAGTTCTTGTAAAGTTACCCAGACTTAACACTTAATAGCTACTTTCTCTGTGGTGCTGGGAGCAGAGAAGATGAAGGGGAATGTGTTAATTTAAACTTTTTGTATGTCCTATTAGGAAAAAACAGAAAATATCTTCAAAAATGAAAGTGAAATTGTAGAATCCAATGGCTTAATAGTAACTCCAATACCTCAGCTTGCTTAAATTGCTTTTTTGTTATATAGTGTGATATTGTCTGAAAGAGAGATGGGAGCAGGAAAAACCCGCAATCCACTAATGCGTTACATCCCAGGTTCATTAGCATCTCGTTTTACAGCACGTGTGTCTGCATAATACAAAGCTTGGCCCACTGCTGTAAATGATAAACCTCAGTAACTGCACTTCTGGATCCTGACTGTGGATTAGAACACGTAATGGACTGGGCAGGTAATTGCAGTAGACTAACATTGCTGGTATTAAATAAGAACGTGATGCTGTGGGAAACCCCACACTGAGTGTCAGATTGTAGGTTGTTTTGCCATTTGTCTCTCATGCTTTAGTGTTTTCCTTGGCTCTTTTTGTCATTTGCTCCTTCTTTCTTGTTTTGAGAACTGCAAGTGCTCACTGAAAAGGTAATATCTGAGATCTGTATTCATGTCAAGTTATAATCTTGTAGCAGGTGCCATTAAAATGGCTGTAAAACAAAGTTTTAATGAGCTGTGCTTGCTAAGCATTTCCCAATACTGGTGTCACTAGCATAGAAACAGGCTGGTTACTCCAGTTTGATTGGCTCCCCCACCCTAAACTGAGAAGAAAAACTGTTACTCACTTTTTTGAACAGAAATTACATAGATCAGAAATTACATAGTTATATGTCTTTATGTCTCTTTTTAAGCAGAAGTAGGTGTCAATGCATGTCATACCATCAAAAGTGATTTTTATGGCTTTTAGCAAGTACTCATTTACCTTCTGCAAGCAGCCACTAATTGTGCTTGATTCATCAGTCATGGAATATATTTGTTTCGGATTTATGGAAAACACTCATATTTGTTTAGCCCTTCCTCAGGTGAGACAGATTTTATGATACATAGCACACAATTCAGTGCATTGTGTTGTTCAACCCATATTTATTAATGTAAAATTCTGAGAGGATACAGTGCTGAATATATTCAGGTCTGCTTTGGGAGATTACATGGAAAGCAGTTACAGTTGAAATCAGGCTATGGTGAAGATGGAAGGAAGGCAACAACATAGGTCAATAGGATGGTCCTGTCTGGGGGCAGAGACCCCATATCACAGCAGGTTTCACTAGTGTGTGTGATCCCAGGTACAAATCCCATAGATCTACTCAGAAAGACTGAAAGAACAGATGACTGCTCACTGTTAGTTTGTTACTGTTCAGTAAGAAAACAAAACTAAGAGAATGAGGTATTTTTCTTAAAATATGGGAGCATTTCAGAGAGAAATACCATAAAAAAATTAAAACAAATAGTCTATTTATTTCAGTAGCATCTTCAGTTAACTCATATTTCATGTTGTATATTTTTTTTTTCAAACATCAGGAGTTTCTCTTCATAGCCAACAAGATGGCTAGAGAAATGGAGCACCTCTCTTATGAGGAAAAACTTGAGAATTGGGATTGTTCAGCCTAGAAAAGAGAAGGCTTTGGGGTGACCAAATTGTGGCCTTCTAGTGCCTGAAGGGGGGCCTACAAGAAAGACAGAGAGCCTTTTTACAAGAGCATGTAGGGACAGGACAAGGGGGAATGCCTTCAACCTGAAATAGGATAGGATTAGATTAGATATTAAGAGCAAATTCACGACTGAATTTGGTGGTGAGGGCGGTGAGACGCTGGAACAGGCTGCCCAGAGAAGTTATGGATGCGCCATCCTTGGAAGTGTTCAAGCAGCTTGGATGGGGCTCTGAGCAACCTGATCTAGCAGAAGGGGTCTCTAGCCACAGCAAGGGGGATGATCTTTAAGGTCTCTTTCAACACTGTCTATTCAGTGACTCAACAATGCAAATATTCAGATGAAACACAAGGCAACTTTGTATTACATAACAGATTATCGAAAAGAATTTATTTTGCTGAGTTGCAAGTACTTTTGTTGGACCTTTTAAAAGAGGCTTGGCATTCTTTTTCTCTGCTGCTATCTTCTTTCCTCTGTTTCAGGGTCTGGATTGTCAGAGGGCTTATAGAAGCCAGGGATGAACTTCATATTGCTTATCTGCTGTATGCTAAATGCATCCAAATTAGATTGGATTTCTGTCTTTTTTAGCTGTTTTCTGTAAATGCAGGGTGTATTTCTGAGACAATGGATATGGTTTGAAAGTAGTAAATACACAGTCATCAAATAAAGCCAGCTGTAACTGAAATATGTGAAATCAGCAAAGCACCTTAAAATGAAATTATTTTTGTGAACACAGTAGTGTAGAGGTTACTGACTAAATGCATAGATAGTCTTTTTGGGAGAGAGAGAAGAGCTTTCACTTAAATTGATTGTCCAGACTTCTCAAAGTTTGCTGGCTGTTGCCAAGTCCTGAAACTTGCTTACAGAATGAAAAAAATATCATCTCTATTTTAGGAAAAAAAGAGATAAACTCGTGGGCAGAACCTGTCGTCTCATTTGCTTTCTTTTACTTTAACTATAGCATCACCATCCTTCAGTTCATAAATTGCAAGATGAACCCGAACGGAAAGAATAGTGCACAATAGCCAGAGTAGTATTGGCGAGTTTGTAATAGTTCAATCTGAAAGTAAATGCATGCGCCATATTTAGATCTATTTAGAGTCAAACAAAAGTAAGAGAAGGATTTACTTGGATTTGAAGACTAAATTCTGCAGAGGCTAATTTATCTGATTGACTAGGGGTATAATTTACATGATGCCTGTTTCAGAGGGAAAAAATGTTTACTTTTTTTTATGTTTCTTACATTTGCCTTTTACATTTTCCTGCCTTTTTTATTATAAAGTGCCTGATATAAACACATGCTGTAGCAGTGTTTTCCCACAGAAGTGCTTCACTAGATAATTTTTGCTGTTTTTGTCTATGGTCCATGTTTTTAGTAGACATAGTTGAATGCAGTACAGATAATAACTGCTATTTCAACTGCTTTTTTAATTCTGTAGCTTAGCTATTGTTTAAGAATGCAAAGATCTTAAGAACCTAAATATAAAAACCTGTATCTTAAAACTCTGACTATTGTTAGCACATATATGTGGAACATATTTTAGAAATACCATGCTAGTTCACAGATTTAGACACTTTATCCTATTCTCTTTTCATTCAATATGTTTTTTAAAGTTGCCTAGACAGAGCAAAAGTCCTGCTAGTTTTTGTAAAAGAAGAAAAATTTCGGAGCATTTTGCAATGCTCAGAAGTGCTCTTCAGGGCAGAAGAGCAGAACCTCAGAAGCAACCAGAAAACTTAGAAATTTCTGTTACTTGAGTTCAAATGGCAATGGTGTGACTCAGCATCTAAAATGTGGTTTTCATGCAAAATATAGCAGCTGCTTATATCTTAGGGTAACACTCTGCAGTGCATACATAGAAAACAGACTAGAAAATGAGGAATGAAGAGGTGTTGATGCTGGAGACCCAGAGACCAGTGATAAATCATAAATGTTCTGCCAGGAGCATCTATTCAACTATCTTAGAGTCTGGCCTATGACATCCTTGTTAGTAATCTGGAGCACAGGGCTTTGAAACAAGCAGTACTGAATATTCTTTTCCTCAGCCAGACCGTGCTTTCCTCATTACATGAAAAGGAGGTGAAAGTTGCCTGGGCTGTGACCACATTCCATGCATTTACTCAATGCATCCTCTTCCTTTTCTTCCAGATAGTCACTGATTTTTTCAGGAGCCCAAAACCTTTGGTAAATGCAATGTTTTTTACTCTTCTTATTTAACTGATTAAGATTACTTAATCAGCTGATTAAGATTACTTAATCTTAAACCTTCCACAAGTGTTGCTCTTCCACTTGCTCATTACACTTTCAGGTGTCTTTTTGTCTAGCTGCTACTTACTCTGCAGTATTTGAAACATTTCACACTCCTGGATGATATTGTGATCACCCCAAACATAATTATGCTCTACAAAGGCAAAATTCCTATCTACTTATATAATTTGCTAAGAGAATTGAAGAGATTTTCAGAGCTAATGACTTTTTCTTGCCTTGGATTTCAAAAAAAAAATTAAAAATAATTTTAAAAAAGCTTTTGTATGTGCCATCTAGGAGAAACAAAAGTGGAAATAAACAGGTATGAGATGTAAAATTCTGTTCTATTTCCTGTCAGTCAGTCATTTAATTAATCTTCAACCTCCTCTTCCACTTCCAGTGACCTGAGCATCTATGAACTCTCCTGCAGCTGAGAGTGTATCAGTACTACCACTGGTTCCACAGGCAGTGCTCACCAGCAGAAAATTGTCACTTGAAATCAGCAGTTTAATGAATTGATCTCAACAAATGTAAAGCAAAATCTCCCAGGCATTAAAGAAATAAGTAGAGGGAAAATTAACAACTGTGAAGTTCAGCAGATGGATGGTCAGCATGTCAGCAGGTGCTGGCTTGGCAAAGGAGTAGAGCTGGTTCAGGTTTTAGTCCTGCAAGCTGCCACAGCTCTTAGGGGCAGGGCCTAGTGGGACTTGGCAGTGTTAGGTTTGTGGCTGGACTTGATTATCTTGGAGGTCTTGTCCAACCTAAATGATTCTGTGATTCCCTCTCTGCTACTGCTCAATCTGCTAAGGGAGTGATAATTTAGTAACTACACTGAGAGTTCAAACAGTGTAATCACAGTCATCAAATGACAGAGGAGCTCTCTGGAGAATGGTTATTGCTTTGCCCAGGAAAAAAAAAATCAGAGAAGCAAGAAAGAAATTCTTACCCTGCTAGACTGAAAAATTAACCTGTGTGAGAGATGGAAGTGCTTTTTGTGGAGTTTGCAGTGATTACAGAGCCTGTCAAACAGCAGTGGATATTTTGTTCAGCAGAATCAGTACTTTACACAATTTGAAAGTTTTTCAAAAATTGTGTGGGTGTGTGAAAAGTGAAGTAACAAGAATTGTCCTTAAAGGAGAAATGAGCTAAAATGAGGCTGAGGAGAAATTTTATTTTTCAATGTTTGGAAGAAAAATCCCTTGCTACTCAGTAGCTAGATTAGAGAACAGCATAAATGCACAGAAGAGGGAAGTGAGCCCAAATTCTTCAAATGGAGCCCGCAGCAATTTGATTTTAACAAACATATTTTTTGTATATACCAGTAAATTTAGTTGTGTGCTTGGAAGTCTCCTTTTGTTTCTCTTGCAGTAAATGTTTCTCTCCCACAGCCGTAGTCATGAAGGCTGTATAATAAGTGAACAGCTATCAACACACCAAGCCTTTACTTACTCTAGGTCTTTTTTGTGTATTTCTTTCCCAGTGTGTGTGAATTTTTACAGAGAGGGCACTTTTTTCCCCCCAGAAACTCAGTGAAAGGTATGAGTTTAAAAAGTTACAAGTTTGCTATCATTTCATAGACAAGTGAGTGTGAAATTGCACAAAATAATGTTGCAAGTAGGGATAAGTTCAGGGATGCTGGCTGATATGCAGTGCAGTATATCTGCTTGTAATTAAATTAAAGCAGACATGCAAATGAAATGGTTTAATAAGAGAACCCAGAAGAAAATTATTTAATATCTCAATAGATTATTTCAAATTAAATAATTACTTTTTTGCTGTTATTAAAATCTCTGAGCCCAAAGTTGGGTATTCATTGAATACCCAACTTTTAATTTGTTTAGTTTCTTAATATAGTACAAATCATTTGTTTCAGTCATACATTTGCTCCAGACTGATTGCAAAATCATCATTTTTTGGAAGTGGAGCATTTTATTTATAATTTATTCTGTGTAATATATCTTTGGTAGATATGTACATTTTATGTACCTTTAGCATAATGGAATGAGAGCTCTACCATTTTGTTATCTTTTGGTATTGCAGAAAACATGGTAGCAGTTGAGACTTCTGACAAATTTCATGCAGAAGGAATTTTACAAATTACTGTGAATGTCACAGTATTATTTTTACTGTTATTCTGTGTCTTTTCTTGGTTTTGTACCTTATTTAGTATGGGGGGTTTATGTTCTAATTTTTTAGGTTTAGTGTAATCAGCACATGTTTGTCTGCCAGATCATGTGATACTCCTGATTTGAATTAACATGAAATAAGTAGAAAGTGTTGGGTTAAACTGAAGCCCATACAGATAAATGAAGCAATTATGCACAGACCTATGACCCCCCAAAAAAGTCTGGGAATGATAACGCTGCAGTTTTACACAACAGGAACATGCCTTTGAAGGATTCAAAAATCTTGTGTCCTGTTCAGGTAGAATCAGAAGAGAATTTTAAAGATCTTCTAGTCCAACTCACCTGCCATGGGCAGGAACATTTTCCATAGACTATGTTGCTTAAAGCCCACTCCATCCTGACCTTGAACAATTAAAACTGTTGGGCGTTAAAGGCCTAATGGATGTGTGTCAAAGGCAAAAAGAGATAGGGGGTCATACATATTTAGGGTTCAACAACACTACCGTGTTTATGATGTCCAGACATCTAAAAAAAAGCCACATGGTGTAAGCAGCTGTGAGGAAGACATGAGAGGTTTGCAATTAATTAGGATTGCCTGTTACTCTGAGAAGTCATTCTGAGTAACAGATCAGTCATTGCCTTTTGTTCCTAGAATGAGCAGCTTTATTCAAAAACAATTACTGGTATTAAATACCTGTTCTTTTTGTGGTCTAACTTGTGTAGCACAGAGAGTTTTAAGTCAGTTGCCTATTGCCCAGCTGGCTAATGGATGTTAGTGACGCTGTGAGTTCTGACATCTGGTATTGATACTGTGAGGCCTCAATAAGGCGCAGTAAACTGAAGACAAATCCGTGGGAAACATAACATTGAAAGGCATCAGTGAGAAAAGTCCCAGGGACTTCTAATGCCACCACACTTTTCTTGTAAACAAGTGGAGCAGGGAAGGGCCTTCTAATTCATTTCTGAGTGCTGGGTGCACTGACCTCTCTGGCTCAGCAATGCTGCTGCATGTGCATCTCCTGGCACAGCATGAGACGTGCACAAGTGCTAGGCGTGGTGTGGGGCTGAGGCTCTGCCTTCTCACCTGTGGTGAAGCAGAGAGCAAAGCTGGCACCCAGCTGGGCAGCAGGGCGGAGTACACAGGGCTTGCTCAGCCGTGCTTCCTGAGAGGGCAGACTGCCTTGCACATCAGCTTGCTCTGATGCATGGGTAGCAAGCCGACTTGACTGGAAGGATAATATATCCTGTTCTTGGCTTTTTCTAAGACAAGTCTTATATCAGGGGGGCAAGTTCAAGTGTTTCAAGGGCTGGATTCAGCCCCTGGGCTGTGCAGCCCACGCTGCTTTAAACCACTCTCTGTTTCTGTATTGCATGGCAGAACATGTGCAGGAAAGCTTCTTTGCACCACTGTTCTTCCCATCTGCCTACCTTCACAACCAGGTTGGTTTTTGTCTTGGACTATAACACTGTATTGAATATTTCATTGCCTTTATGCTTTAGGGTTTTCTCATGGTTTTTTGCAAGACTGAGTTATCAAGCAAGCTAATAGGGTAATAAAGATGTTTGACATTAATAAAGCTAATGAACAACAATGTTGGAGCTGTCCCCATGTATGCAATCAATTTTATGAAGCTCACTTTTTCAGTCATTTCTCCAGGTACTCATACAGGACCCTGAAAAAAATGAGTCATAAATACTTAAACACTTTCAGTACTTTGATGAATATTTTACATTGTAGAATATGTGAATATAGTAATTAATGCAGACTTGAGAGTTAGAAAAATTTTTATAACCAGAATAGCTGGTCACTAGGCTCAGGGATGCAGTTAGAACTGAATGAAAGAAAAGTGTTTGCCAAATTGCCTGCTTGCATTTCATGAAGAACTGAGAGTAAAAATGGAAAATATTTCCTACAGTATACTAGTTCTCACCTCTGCATTCCAGAAAGCCCTGGCAGGGCAGTGATAATGGGCATAGTGTAGGCTACACCACAGTGGGGGTGAGAGAAAAGGAGCAAAAACTGTGAAGATAGATGCCAAATTGAAATATATTCCTTTTGCTCTAAGTTGCTGCACTGAGAGTGTAAGCAGTTAGTGCTGGCAGGTCTGAGGAGTGGTACAAGCAAATCACCTGGGGCTGGGGGAAAAAAAAAACAGCTGCTATGTTTCAGTCCATTTTCTCGGAAAGCAAAAACATTAGAAAGCAAATCTAGTAAGCCTAGTATGACAAAGAAATGGAGGAAACATCCAGTCAAGGAAAACAATTGCTTCTGTCTTGAGGTCCTGGAATGCCTTACCCTATTTACATCCCCTTTTCTTCTGTGCTTAAATTCACTCCTAGTGGGAGGACATTTTCTGTGTTTGTGTACCAGCACATAGGCTTTTGCTGATGTCCAGGCAGCATCTGCTTGGAAAGGAATACAGCAGGAGACATTATCCAACAAGCTTTTAATGCATCGATAAGGTTTTGATATTTTGAGTGAAGGAAATAGCTAGAGGGCTCTGTTCTGTGTAAACAAAGAAGAGCAAATCATTGAAGTTGTCCAGGCAGGGTAACCTTGGTGAGAGCGATCAAAGATATGCTATTGTATCTAGTTTCTGTGACAGGAATGAAAAATAACAACATAATAACAGCATTTTTTTAAAAAAAGAGCATATCCAAGTGCATGCTTACCTCATTTTGTGAAGGCAAGGTTGAAAGAGTAGCAAAAGAACAACTCCAAGTAGGAGAATGAAGTAGAAGCTGTATCAGGTTACTAAGGTCAAGACAGAATTGTACCATAGACACTTAAGAATACTGTGAGAAAGACCAAGGCACAAAATGAAATGGAGCTAACAAGAAAATAGAAGTATTAAGAAATCTTTTTATAAGGGTATTTTTCAACAATTCATTGTGAAAATGGAAAGGCTTATTAATTAGTGTCATCCTAGTTCTTGTACTATTCGGTACCTTATTAGCAATGTATATAATAGAAAGATTTTTCAAATTCCTTCAATTCCATGAGCCAGTGCTGTGATTTATGAGTGGGCATACTCTTGAAACAGTTAACATGAATTTTTGAAGTGTTTGCAGTCCACACCAACTTCATGGTTTTCAAAGCAGATACTTTTACTTTTCAGAAAGGACTGCTTGCCTCATGGAGATGTGCACTGAAGAGAAAAAAAAAGACAAAAGATGCTGAAAGAAAAGGTGCAAATGAGACCATTTCCTCTTGGTTTTCTTCTCTAATGATATTTAGAGAAAATACTTACTTTCTTCAGGATGCCCTAACTCCAAAGACATAGACATCCACATACCCACTCGGTATCAGATACTTTTAAAAGCACTGCTGTACTTGGATCTGGGCTCTACATGCTCTTGCAGCCTTTCTAGCAAGCCCATATAGACTGTGGTAGACTTAACCAGCATTTGACAATTTGTTTCTCAAAATCCCTGGAGGATTAGAGCTGCAGATCAGCAGAGGGAGAGGGCAGCTGCTGGAATCTTTCAGACTGGTGCGTCTCAAGGCAGTCGCGTGGTAGAAACTGGTGTTTCCTGGTTCAACACATGTTCAACTCCAGGTGACTGGCAGCAACTGCAAATGTTACCTTGTTGCTTAATAGTCAGAAGAGGATGCCTGAAACTGTGCCTGCAAGACAGCTATGCCAGAGTTGTCCTCTGCTCTGAAATGCTGAGCTGCAGAGTAGTGAGAGACAGACAAATGACCAATGCATCTCTTGGCAGGACTGCAGACTTTGAATGTTGGAGTGGGATAAGGAGGAGTGTTGTGGTGACATGTTATAAAAAAATCAGGCAACCAGATTTGTCTCAGCTTTGCCAGAATAGGTCTTAGTGTGACTGGAGTGTATTTTTGGGATGTCTACTTGCAAGCCTGAATTCTGTCCAACAGGCAGCTGGAAATGCCCTAGAATCCAGAAGATCAAACCCATTGCCCCACACAAATCAGAAGTTCTTACTTTGTTTCTAGAAATATAAGGTATGGATATATTTTAGATATGTCCACTTATACATAAAGGCTAATATGAGCTGTGATTGACATATTTACCTGTGAGTAACTGTTTATAAATGAAGTGCTGATGTTCAGATGCTTCTCGCTCTTGCCATAACTTGATATAACATCACTGTTGGGTGAATTTTCCTCTGAATTTTTTAATGTTTCACTCCTCACTATACAATAAGATAAATGTACTAATTTCAATGATGTCAGCCTTTGCCAGTGTGGATGACTCTGTCTCAGTTTAACAAGGAGAATTTCTTTCAAAAATTTGAAAAGATGCTCTTCAGAAAAGCATTGTAAAAATGCTGACAAGATGGTTATAATAATTTTCCTAATGAATTCCTGAGTAAGGTACTGAGATAAATAGTTCAGGCTTTGTATAAGAGGAACAGTTTTGAAGCTATTAAAAAACTTTACCTTTTTGAAAATCAGTTCATCAAGACAGTTAAAATACATAAGTGAAAGAAAATTAGGTATCCACATTTTGATGTTGAGAGGTGGTATTTAATCTTGGGACTTGAAAGAATTTCAGTCTCTCAGAGGACTTTCAGTGCATGCCAGCATTCCTGTTGCATCCTGAGGTAAGGAAATTATTTTGCTAACTCATAAATTAGTTTCAAACATTCAGAGCCCTTTTCTGTAGTCTGTTGTGAGCAGGTTTGTGCTCAGAGCAACAACTTTTTTTTACCTGTTGTTTTGTTGTGGGGGTTTTTTATTTGTTTTGTTGGTTTGGGGGTTTTTTGGGTTTTGGTGGGTTTTTTTTAATAATGCTGCTTTCCAATTAAGTTAGTTCTTCCTTTGGAAGGTGGCTTGACATCCATAAGAAATCTCTAGAATAAATCAAAGATCCTTTTTCAGCCAGAGGCTCAAATGACTTCGAAGTTCAGCTGTGTTACTACATTCAAGTTACGTGACCCAGCCCATATAAAAGACACTTCAAACTTAAAAAGCAATGGGCATTCATTCAGGGCATCATGGCGAGGTTTGCAAGCTGAGCCATGGCATTATTTCAATTTAGTTATGTTGCTTTGCGTTCTTAAATAAGGACACTTTCCACTGCCTTTGGAGACACTGCACAATTTTCAGCTGCACAGTGTCAGCATGCTCAGTGTCAGAGGAGACTTCTGTCAATAATTTATTCATTATACAGATTTTTTTTCTAATGTAAACATATTTAGTTAAAGACTTTCCATCTGTTCAGGTTTTATGTGTCTCACAGGTCCAGGAGACTTTTAGAAAATGTAGTCAGGGGCTAAACTTCTGAATTGCATCCTGAATTCCCTATGACTCAGTGGAGCAGCTATAAACTAGCAGGACAGCTGACCTTCAGTCTTGTGGAACATTCAAATTTCACCTTGAAAGAATTTTCTGGGTGTCGTACTCCAGTATCACGGCAGGAGAACTTAATATATCTAGATCTCTCTTTGCATGATTTCTTCTACACACATCTTCTCTTCACAGGAAATATATCGAAGTCCTTTTTTACTCCCACAATGTACACTTGCATTTAGCACATGCAGGCCTAAACATTTTGAAAATAAATATTCTGAAAAGCCCTAACTTTGGGGCTTTTGAGAGGTATCCGGTTCTTGTGAAGCATAAAGGAACTACATAAATAATAGGGAAGTTCAAGAAAAATGAGATTCCCTCTCTGATGCATACATTATATGGGCTCAGGAGGCAGAGATGAATGCTCTGTTACTGAAGAAGGTGAGTATAGCTGTGTAAAGATCCAGGTGTGTTTGTGAAGCAGCAAAGCAGCCAGGGAGGCGCCTGTTGCACAGTCTGGTGGCTGCAGTGTCTTCAGACTGGAGTGTCTTCAGGAGATGGCTGTGTGAAACAGCAGCAGGCAAGAAGGTATTCTCAGGTCCCCAGAAAAACCTGGTATTTCTCAAAATATTTTCCTCTTTCATGCAGTGAGAACTCTGTCCCTGGGCAGGGGCTGTGGGTGCCGGGAGGCAGCATGATACTTGGAACAAATTTCTTGAGAGTCTGTCATGAGCTCCTGAGAATCATTTTCTGTGCCATGCAGAAGGGTGTAACTGCTTAGCAGTTCTTCCTCCTGACTTCAATGTCCACTGTTCTACTTGTAATTAATCTTGCAGTCTGGATGATATATGGACCCTGCTGTTTCATTACCTGCTTTGGAGTTGGCGTATTCAAACCCCTGGACTTAACATTTTGTGATTCAAAACTCCTGATTAATTACTGGGGGCTCCATTGTGTCTATAGTTTAGAGGATAGTATATAATATATAGAGGATAGTTTCCTATCACACTTAAATGAGAATCAAGGTACTGCTGGGTTTCTTTAAAAAAACTAACACTTTTTGAAATTCCAGTTGTTTCAGTGATTAACAAATGTGTGTTCTGTGTTCTAGACAGCAGAACTGTCTGTAGTTGTGTATTACAGGCTTGCTTTTCACTGGTGAGCAGAAGTTTCTACCTCTTCAGATTGAGGAAATACACTGATAACGTTTTAGAGAACAGACTGTTCTGACCCTCCTTGGGCTAATTTTGCATAGAGCTGTGTGAACGTAACAACTTTCTAGAGGAAAAAAACACCACTCTGCCACATCTGGTCACTGAGGTGGAACTCCAGACATGCTTTGCAGTCCCATTTCTGGTTTTTCAGAGCACATGTGGCCTTTGGTACAAAATGCTGCTTGTAATGAGCTCCCCAGAGATTTCTTGCACCCTTGAGCTCTTCAGTCATTCCCTATCAACTTTGGTTTTTTCTGTTGCTGATCTTTCTCTTAATCTTTGAGTGTTTTAGAGTTGAGAGAAGAGTTAGGAACTGCCTGGACAGCCCAGCAAAGTGCTGTGGAAGGAGAAAGGTCAATGAGCTTAAATTCTTGCTGTGCAAACTTGGTGTTTCGTGTCAGAACAGTGCCCTTTCACTGTATCCAGAGATACACAGTCCTTTTGCCTGCAGTGTGTATACCACTACATAGCTGCAAATGCATGACATTTCTGTCTTCACTTTCCTCCTAGCAGAATGTTGTACATTATATCAACAGCAAAATGTGAAGGCAGGAGATGATGCTACTAAAACAAATATTCTCCTTTGTTTTTCTTTCTAGAGTTATGCAGCAAGTGATTCCATTAATTGCAAGGAGGAAGCGGAAGACAGCAACACTTATGACCTTATATTAGGCTCAGAAACTCCACCAGCCATGGGTAAGTCATGTTGTTAGACAGCTTCATTGGTACCGGTCAGATGAATGTATTGTGTTGTGTCAAATGAATCAGTTAATGGGGAGAGAGGGCGAGTTACTCTAGCACTTTCAACTTCCATGTTACTGCAACTTCCAGGGAGGGCAGATGTCCTAAAAGGAGAAGGAAGTTGAGGGATTCAGTTGGGATAATAAAGTTCTTGCTCAGTAAGAGAGACCTCTGTGCAACCACCCCTTCTTTTAAACTCTGGAAACTTCTGATCTGCACTCTGAACCTAGAAAACTGCTGCATCCGCCAAGCTTGCAGAGAAGAACCTTCAAAAAGGGGAGGCACCGCTGGTCACAGGTGCAGTCAAGTCCTGTGTGGAGGCAAAGATTTTGACAACAAAAAGTTGGCATTTTGCAGCTTGATGTTCCTACTTCCAAGCATAGATTAGTGACGAGCCTGTTGATGATCTGTGTGGTCGTATGCATTCCCCATGAAAACTGCAAAGTTGCTTGTTTGCATTTACCGATGACATATATTTTGCATATATCTTACAGTATCATGGATCTATGAGACTAAATTTAATCCTCTTTTTATCTTGTTGACAATTTTACTTTTTCAACTGTCTCATACATACGAAAAGGATGTTTCTTACTCACTAAGTTCAAACCGGTAGGTTTAGCACATAGAGGTAGATGATAGACCTGTGCAAAACCAGGTTTGGTCTGATAAAATCTTCACTGTCTCTGTGACATTGTATATGGGAAGACCTCAGGTGATCACTTGGAAAAAGAGGACGATTTGTACCATGTTTGCCAGGTAAATGCCCTAACCTCCCATTTGAATCAGTGGTGAAAGGCAGGCACCACCGAAGGAAAACTCAGAATGGAAACCTACCTCAAGGGCTTGGTAAAGTCTGCTGACAGATTGTGTAGTTTACTCTCTTATGTTGCTGAGATTGACTACTAATATTTTGATGCTGTACGTAGTGATTAAAATGTACACTTTCATGTCCCTCCACTTTGTTCTTGGTCTGTGGGTCACTAGAGACAGAAGAGCTCTGTTTCCACAAGTCTGTAGTCATGTCTCCCATGGACAATGTCTATTTCATTTTAGAGAGATTCAAATTAGCACCCAAATCCCATTGTACAAAAACCAGCAACGCAGGTGTGTGAGCTACAACTTTAATTTGCAAAGTGTTGCTGATTTGAAAATCAGGTAATAGAAATTCTGGGGGCAGGGAAAATGTGTGTGATTTCATTCTGACAGCTGCTCTAGAAAAGTTTAACATACACGAAGACAGCGTGTATCAGAGCAGCCAGATACAATGAAAACTTCCACTGTTGATTTAGTAAATATTTAAAAAGCTCTTCACTGATGGTATGAATTTGACAGCTTTCCTGCTGTTATCAGTTCATAAAAGTTTTATCAGCCATTGTGTTGCTTCTGTAGAAATCCTTGAAATGCTTCCAGATGGCAGCTTTCAAATGAAATAATGCTTTCTTTAATATTAAAAGCCAAACAGAACTCAAGAGATCAATATGCAATTAGATCAAGATGTCAACAAGAAGTCGAGGTGGATGCGGAAAAGAAGGATGACCCAAAAGACAGCAGAGAGGAGACAGAATATAAAGATGAAGATGAAGATGAAGATGAAGATGAAGATGAAGATGAAGATGAAGATGAAGATGAGAAGGATTCATACAGCCTTCACAACAGTCCTGGAAGTTTGTATGTCAATGTAGAGGATGAGCTCAAAGAGAGCAAGAGAGATTGCTTTTTCTGCACGAGGCCACCCCCTCCTCCCCCTCGAAATCTGCCTGGCATCCAAAGACAGGACAATCTGCATGGCTCATCACAAGGTACGATCTTGGGAGGAAAATAACCCTGGATAACAAACATGTGCAAGGGCAGACAAGGTACGCTGTAGAGATCGCTCTGATCACTTGTATCAGTAGCTGGGCAGTACGGACCTAATGCTACAAAGCAAGCTTGTGCATATGAGGCCCTAATTCTGCAAAATATGCATCTGCACGTGACCTTTGCTGCACCAAAATACTCATGATCAGGTTTGTCAGGTAATACCATGGTATGGGCTGCTGGGTTCAGCTTTTCCTCACTCCACCTAGCTCAGAAAGCTGCCAAATAGTGCATGGTGCACTGGATTTACAAGAGAGGCTTGAAACAAAGATGAAGCCTGTATTTTTGTGAGTTGACCTCATTATTTACCATTTTAAAATAGTAAATGCTATCATGGTTTAATATACAAATATTTAATAATATTTAATATACAGCTTGAAGTTTCACAGGTAGAATTAATAGAAAGTGGCCATGCAGAGAGAAGTAACAATATCTTACTACATTTTAGCCAATATTGTACTTACTTAGAAGTGAAAAGTAGTATTGCCGGCTGAAAAGAAAGGCAGAAATTCTGGCAAATGATTCGCCTTTTTTTTCCTTATTCTAATGCATCTGCCCCAATGTAAGAATCTAAAATTTTGTGTCGTGGTTTGATTGAAGTGATGAGATCTCAAAGTAGTATTGCATCTGTGTCAGGAGGGATGATCATTGATTTTTCTCATTGGAAAAAACAAGTATGCAAAATAATTCAGGCTTAAATACCAGTTTTAAATAGTTGCATGGGGGAAAAAACCCACTTTTTATTTGTCATAGACACTGCTGATAAGTGAACACAAAAATTGGTTTTCAGTTTCTCCACAGTTTATTTCTGTTAACTCTGTTTTCAAACATGGTGTAACCTTTTAGAGTCTTAAATTATCATCACCAAGCACTCTGACGTTCACATAATTAGGCAGAAATTGCTTGTTGTAGGTAGGGTTTTATCCTGTGTTCTGCTGTGCAGGAAAGAAATGGCTACAGGTAGAAAGTTGCAAGTCTAAGAGAAAAGGGGTCAGAATAAAATTAACATTAAAGGTGTGTTTTGCTTCCCACAAAACACTCAACTGCATGTTGAGCATAAATAAGGGATATGTGTATAATGGGGGATCAGTTTTGGCACACAGGATTTGTTGGTGTTGGTTTGTTATAAATGCCTGTCTTGGAAGAGTTCTTATATGGCTACATCACCACAGTCATGTGACCCTGTGTCAGACACTCTCTGTCTGCATGTGGGTATCAGCAGAGAAACTTTCCTGGTGTCCTGTGCCAACTCCTGTGCTGGTAAAGCAGAGTTCATCTAAAAATGCTCCTCTAGGAATAGTTCATTTAAAATGTGCTCTGAATTACTCTGTAGCCGTGGTTTCATCACTGGGGAATGGGGTATCAGAATTCCTCTAGATGCGCATGATGCTTCCTTCCAGAGGAGCTGTAATGAGTTACTGCTACGTATTTTCAGCCAGCTGCTTGCTTTTGGGAGTAGCTGTGGAGTACCTCGAAGGCAAGTCCCCTCTTCTTCAAGTTTGTGTTTTGGGAGTGGCCTGAGAGTGCCCCCTGTGGGACTTGAAAAAAAGAATGTCCTACAGAGGAAGAAACAGAACATATATAGTGACGTGGAAACAAAATATCATTGCAGGAGTATTGACACCACTTGTGGTTTTAAAACCAATATCTTAGCCAGAATGCATGTTGATGGTGCATACTATAAATAATACATCTCATTAACCAATATATCCCACTTACAAAGGTTGTTTGGCTCCTCTGAACCCATAAAGAGGTAATTCTCTAAATGGCATCCAAAGGATTGAAAACAGCAGTAGTGACCACAGCTGACTTTAGCAGCTACACATATGTACAGGCACTAAATTACAGCACAAGGGAAACAAGAGTCCATAAAAGAATTCCAGGCAGGTCCACTGTTTTTGCAGGAAAGATGGGTAATCATGCCAAGGAAGTTATAAATATTTATGGGAACACCAGCCTCAGTGACAGCTTCTAACTCTTAGCAGTTTGTGGATGTTTTAAGGCAAATCAAAACAAACCCAAGTATCAGGGATACCATTTAATGATGTAAAATGCAGAAACTGCAGAAAAGCAATTTCTGAGTAGTTGTACCATGAAATATATGAAGTGTAGAGAATATAGAGCGACATGGAAGTTTTTGGAGGGGGGAGGGTTGGATTGTCTTAGCATAGACTGTAAGAGGTCATACATTTTATTTACATTGTAAAGGAGTTTTCAATTTCTTTTTCACCTTGGCCTACAGTACATCTGTAAAGCCCTCAAAACCCAGTGGGATATTGAAGAGGTAGGAAAATCAGAATTCAACATTTCCTCAATTAAGTTTCAATTCTTAAGTCATTTTTGCAACAGGTAACAAACAGCTTGACTTTCCAGAATGCCAAGGGCCACAGGTACCACTTACTTGGCTTAACCATGAGTTACATGTTAGTTGCAGTTAGCTATATATTGGTGTAACTCTCGTGAGAGTAACTGGGGCACCCGGTATTTCTGCAAAATTAATCCATTTATTTTCTGGCTAATAACTAAGCATCTTCATTTGATAATTTGATGTGAAATCATGAGGAGGCCCTGAAGTTGGAATTATTCTTTTGGAGCATGCTCTCTACTGAGTTACATGATCAGAAGCCCGTGAAAATGAGAGTGCTTTAGTTTAGCAGTGAAATGATGTCTCTGAGCTACTTTAGGAAACTCTAAAGCTTTAAGACAAGTCATAATCTCTCTTTGCCTAGTATATGCAACACAATTCCTTCCTTTTTCAGAGAGGAATTTTGTGATGGACTGGAGTAAAAGAGAACAGGATGATGGACTTGCAACCGCATGCTGCGGAGAAGACAAAGGTACCTGCGAGGAGGACAGCGAGGAGGAGCACCCCTACACCTGTGTGGCACTGGATGAATGTGTGTACGACCTCATCCTGGGGCAGGAGGAGCAGGAGGAGGAGAAAAGGAAGCACTGCAGGTCCTTTATCATGAACAGGCCGCCAGCCCCTGCGCCCCGGCCTGTGTGTTCGCCCCTCAGAGAGGAGAACACTCCCTACATAGCACAAGGTTGGTGCTGCTGCCATGTCAATATTTTCTGGGAGAATGTAGACTCTTCTCTTGGTCTCTTGGAGCAATAACACTTTCTGAAAGACTAAGATCCCTGTTCAGCTGCCTTCAAACCAATACACTGTTTCAGTCAATCTACTCTCACCCTTCAAGTGAGCTGACAACATCTCTGAATAATTTTCAGTTTGCATCAGAGATAGTATCACAGTTTTTATTTAGCTTTAAAAAAATTAAAACAATATGATAGAAAATGAAGAATCACTGGGCTAGCTGTGAGTGTATCTGTTAGAGCAATGCAATGTAGAATGTGCTATTTGAAAGGCCTTTCTTTCCAATTTCATTATCAAAATGGTTTTACTTAAGGCTGAAATCTCTCTTAGAATTTTTTTTCTGATGAGAAGAATTCACTTTTCTGGGAGAAATGTCTGTGTGAGGATTCCTCTTTCAAATATCTTTTCTCCAATTTGAAATGCTAGAAATGGGCATCTCTAGGTAGAGTCACTGTACTTCTTGAAGGAAAAATTATGTCCTTTTACCACTTCAGTGAAAACTGGGTAATTTTTTTGACGTATTTCATGGAAATACAAGACCAGAAGGATTTTAGACATCTTTGTAATCCAATTCAGACTGAAACCAAATTTGAAAGTAACAAAATGAATTCAGTGAATATACTGCAGAGATCTCTTTGTAAGCCCTCAAATCCATCTTGTCTGCATCTCCAGCCTCTTCTACAAAAGCCTGCCAATGCATAAAAATAGGTGGTAAGAAAATAGGCTGTCAAAGGACACCATTAGATTGCTTACTTCATGCTGTGCATGTTTTACACTAAAACACAATTAATACTACCCAAAACATCTTACCAAATACAGAGTAGCACCTCCTCTCTCATGCCTATCTCAGTCAGTGGTATCTTTTATTCTTCCTAGGTAGCTCTCTTCCTCCAGGCTATGTAACTCCAGGTTAGGGCCAGAATGCATGGGCTAATGCATTCATCTTTTAGTTGCTCTTTCTTCAGCATATTCAGGAGGTACAAATCATTACAGTGTAATCCAAGAATGGATGTGTATAGGGGGCCTGTTAGAGCTACAGAAGTGATGAAAGGGCTGCTTTTACTGAGGTTGCTAGAGCAGTGTCTCAAATCTTGGTCCACCATCATCATAGATAGGCCAATGACTTGGAAACCCTTAGTGGAGATGCTTTATTTGGGAGATTGCTTTTACTGTCTTTTGTTGCACTGAAGTGTTTCTGCTGTGTTTATTGGCTAAGGCAGATACTATCAGAGGAACTGCTCTGATGGGGCTGTGGTTCACCATGTGTACATGTTCATATGTAGACACACAAGGGTTTTTTTTACCTTTGCTTTCATAAGCATGTAGTGGTAGACAAATTACTTTCCAGTAGTTCTGTGAAATCAGCCTCCAGCTCATGTCCCTTTGCTTATACAATACAGGAAGAAAAATGGAAACACTTCAAGAAAGATTCAGCTGACCACTCAGATCTCTGTTTTCCTACCTGTCCAGCTGTTTCCAGACCTAGAATATCAGATTTTTGTCCAGGGATTCCTGAGATAGCTAGTGAAATTTTAAACAGAAGGGATATATCTTCAGCTGAAGGATTTTTTTCTTGCTATTTGGATTGGCAATTTTTTTCCTCCACATTGGTTAAAAAAAATCCCCCTCCAAAAAATCAGTCCAGCAACATACTGATTTCCAATTTATTACTTTTTAACTGCTTATATTTGATTAAAAAAAAAAAAAGATTGTTTTATCTGTATGAACCAGGAAACTTCATTCCAGTCCATCATTAAAATCTGCATGTGTCTGCAGCCCTTCCTTTGTAATTTAAGCAGTGTAAAATACTCTAGTTATGCATATACATATTTTTCATACAGTAAATAAATTGATGATGATTTGGGGGTTTGTTTTCATGTATTACATTAAAAAGAGCATCACAGATATTGCAAAGTCAAATAATCAAAAAGTTAGAAATCAGGGAGTTTTTATTCTCCCTGTCAGGAATATTTACAATACAGTAATAAGTAGGTAGCCATATGCAACTTTATCTCAGATATTTTCTTTCATTTCATCTAGTGTTTAAAGTGAGTGAGCATAAAAAAATTCAGTGTTTTTCATTCTCATTTTGTTTAAAATATAATTAATGCCTGCTCCTAGGCCCCATGGGTTGTTTCAGGCCCTCCTGTTATAAACCCTTTGATTCTGCATCCATTGAGTTTTGGGAGGCCCAGTATAAAGTAACTAAGATTCTTTAGGTGAACAGCATTACATAACACTGGTCATTCAAAGCAGAGACCCCACTGATTTCAGTGGCCACTATGAGCTCTCAAAACTTCAAATTAAATCCTTACTGTGTCTAGTCAGTACTCTGATGCCAGGCATTACAAATTAGACTGCTTGTCTGACCTTTGGCCAGGGCTTTGTTGGAAAGAGAAGTCCTGTCCTGAAGAGCAACTTTTAGTTACTTAACTGAGCCAATCTTCCCTCCTCTGTATTCACTTTCTATTTGCTAAATACCTTTTAATTTATAAAACAAATTATTTAGTATCCCTGTGACAAACAGATTGTCTTCACTGTACAGTTCTGGTTGATGTTCAGAACAGTTCCCTTCTGGCATTCAGTAAGACAGGTCCTGTGGAAAAACAGAATGTAGTATGATGCACAGAGGGGAGCTGTGTTAAGGCTACACACCTACTCACAAATGTATTCCCCATGTACTTTGTGAGTTTATGGAAAGCTTCATGCCCCAAGGATTGCAGAGGCTGGTGTGATAGTGCCATGCAGAGATGCAAGAAGAGGACTTTTTTTCTTCCAATTTATGTACCCATAGATGGGCTCATTTATTTTGGGGAGGGAAGTAAACATTGCATAGCAGAAATGCCTTTTGCCTTCTGGGTTGCATGCAGGTGACTCTTTTAAATTAATTTTTATATCCAGCTGGAGAAATCAAATGGCTGAATTTCCATGAGTACTTTCACCACACATTGAATGAAGGCCATGACATCACAACACAGTATCTTCTCCTTTAAGAAAAGTGGTGGCGCTTCTGTGAGAATAGTAACAAAGAAGAAAGCAAACAAATAGCTTTCTTTGTAATAAGCAGCTTTCAAATACATGGAATATCAAGTTTACACTGGACAGAAAGCATGCTCCCTGTAAATTACTCCACTTGGTGTTCTGCAGAACAGGATAGGGAAATTGTTGATCGATAGAAAGCAAACATGGGACTTGACAAGTGTCACTTTCAGAACAAGAGCTACACTTCCAAACTTAGGCAGTAAACACTCAGTGATAAAAGTTGTCATAACTGAACTACCACAATTTACAGTTTGAGCATCTGCCTTGAATTTGCTGACACATAAATTCTGGAAACATGGGGGAGTTGAAAGATTTAAAATGTAACTGTTCTAATAGCTTTTACTCAGTTTCATTTGCTGTACTTTCAAATTTTAATGAACATTCAAACTGCTTTATTGAACACTGGTAAACAGACTGCATTATTAACAGAGAGTATGTTTGTTATTCAATTTAGACCACTCCAAGAATTTTATCTTGTGTATGAAAGGCTCATGAACCAGTGGAGCAGCAAATTGGTGCCAAGTAGCTCGTTGTCCAGATGGTGTGCACTCTTACTGTGCTCCCTTACCATTCCTTAGGTGCTTAGTGTTCCTCTGAAGGTTATTTCAGTGTTTTGTTCAATTGTCTGCTGCCAAAAGAATTGTTAAATAAACATCTGAAGGTGTTGTGTTTTCAGTTTAGAGTGCAATTTTAATGTTCCCTATTGATACCAAGTTTGATTAAGCTGGAAACCAAAGTCCTCAGTGTAGTTGCAGGACAGATACATGAGTTTTTGCTATGCCCCTGCCATTCCTGAAGCCTGACCTACTAGGACTCCCTCAGGGTTAAGGATTGCATTACTGCCCTGGTTTAATCATTTACCTCTCATCACAAACCACTAGTATGAAAGGGTTTCTCTACAGCAAGAATACCTGCCCTATAACAGCATAAATTTCCTATGCTATAGCCTTTATTTCTTTGCAAAGCCCTCAGAAATCCTTGAAGGAATCTATTTCCCTTCTGTGCACTGAAAACATTTTGCTATTTAAAGATAGCTGTTTGTGGAACCTCACCCTAGGGTTAAAAATTAGAATTGTAAAAATATATTTTTCAGTTACTGTTCCAGTGGAGAATAACATTTGCATTGCTCATCAAAATCACAGGGTATGCAGAAGAAGTAGCATCCAGTGGATATTTTTAGGGAAGCAGAATATCTCATATACAGAATAGACAGCATAAACCCACTGAAGTGCATAAATAAAATCCAGAAAAGAACAGTTAGTGTCTTGGAAACTTATCAGGCTGATTACTAGGAAATACAGTGATCGCATCCTGAGTCAGTAATTCTTACTATGCCAATTGTTTAGATGCTCTAAAGCAGGGGTTTCCAAAGTGAAGCCACAGAGGCCATGCAAATTGTAAAACATTTATGTCTCACAGAGGGATTTTGTAGTACTCTCCTACAGGGAGTATAAAGTACTGCACTGAAGAAGAATTTCATTCTGTATTCCTAACTTAAGTGTGTTTTTCCATGAATGAAAATCAAACTGTTCCAAATAGCGTATTTGTAGTAAAAACATATATAGAGTCCTTCCCTTTTTGCTTTTCTCTACTCAAGAAAAATGGGAATAAAGAACTACATTCAGGTTTTGCAAATCCTCTTGAGTATGTCACTAGAGTCCTTCCAGCTCCCACAATCCACAAAGTTAAAATTCTGACAAGAGCAGAAGTGTGAGTGTTTTCATTGTGTGTGGTACTGTGGTACACAGTACAGTGACACCACCCTCTGAGCAGCACTCTAAACTAACCACTGATGCCTCTTCTTCTCACTCACTCTTTACGCCTTCTGTAAGAAGGGGGTTCTGGTATTATTTTTATTATCTTGCTTCAGTGCAGGGGAGTCATCTCCTGAGGTCCCTCTGTGACCAAAGTTGCTGGGATTCTAACAGATTTGAGCTCATATTTGTCAGACTCAGAATCTCACTGCAAATCATGAAGGGAATTGCTGGTGAGCATAAGTTTATTTTTGGATTAATATTTTCACATTGTCATTACGCCATAATTACTTTTCATTTTGTTTTTGGTATGATAAAATGGATTGGTTCATTCTCAGCCAACTAAACTGCTGTGGAAGAAAGAGGGTGGCAATAGCCTGTGTAAGTTGGGGTGAGTGGATAAGATGCTATCACTGAAAAGTCCTGGCAATGTAAGGAAGCAACATGGCAGGTTGGTATTTCTGTGGGTGCACTTGGCATCACTTAGTCTTTATTCTGATTAAATGATTGTTGTGTGTTCTCAAAAACATCCTGAGTGTCACGCTGTCCATTTAGACCTGATCAGAATTTTTGTATCAGTGTAAATGTGGTCACTTACAACTTCTCTGTCCTTTTCCCTTTGCCTTGTCATGGTGCAGGTGTACCCAGACACCGATGCTGCCCTCACAGGACAGCTTCTGGGACTTGAGCCTTTGTGACCTTGCAGCATACAGCCATCCCTTCTCCACAATGCCTGGATCTGCCTAGATCAAATTCACGAGCCATGATGATACGCTTTTAATCCATGCTCATCTGCCTTGCCTTGTGAAAAGAAAAATGTCTGTTTACAAGGTCCCATTTCCTTAGCTGATTTCATGTTACGAGCCACTGGAATTTTTTGTTTTAATTTTGAATATGTGAAATATTTTGTGTAAATTTTGGGTCATTAATCATCCCTTACAAAACTTACTGGTTAGCATTGCATTGATGACCTCTCCGGACTCCTCATGCTGAGTGATGTTCAGTATGTTAGCAAACAAAAAAAAAAAAAAAGGAAAATGAGATCTAAAAAGATAGGAACAAAAATCTGCAGAGTTCTCCTCTCCTGAATAATAAGCATCATTCCACTATATCCCTTCCTTAGTATTCTCAGTGTATTTGTCATCTCTTGCTGTGCTACCTTTAATTTACAATACAATCCCTACAAAAAAAAAGAACTTGGAGGATTTATTTGCCTAGGTACTATGCATGCACAATTTAAATGTTAAAATGATTAAATAATGTGGAAAAAGTTGAATGGACAAAGACAGGAGTCTCTCCCTGCAATATATCCTAACCAGCAATTCACCCTTCCATCTCTATTCTTCCATTAATCATTAATTAATTACATGACGATTCTAAAATGAAGGAAGCAAAAACCTACTAAGAACAAGGAGGCAGCTTGCAAACCCACTGTAATTTGCAACTGAGTTGTGTTACTAAGTGCAACCCTAGTGTACTAATTAATTTGAATTATCACTTAGCCATGTGTTCATATAAAGATTTTGTTTTCCTGTATTTTAATTTGGAATGTTTCCTAAGGAAAACAGTAGAAAATAGATAATTTTGTTTGGAACATCAGCTCAATGAAGCTGATGAATAAATGCATTTTGAATTTCCTAAGAAAGCTGAATTCAAAATAGGGTATTTATTGATGGATTTTTTAAATCACTATGTCTTTTCTCCTTTGTGTTTGTGCTATTGAAAGTGTCAAGTAAGTATGTATTAGGTATGATTAGCTCATATATTCTTTCAGACAGTAGGTTCATCAGTCTAGCTTTGTTTGAATCACTAGTGCATAGTAGAAACTCATTTCATTTTTAGAGGTAATGTTGCCAATTCAACAAATCAGGCAACATCCCTCACAGTTTAGATGAGTAAAGTAAGATATAAATTAGAAACCATATCTTAGTTGATTATTGCTTCTTAGCTTCTTAGCTGATATGAATTCTTCTCTCCCAGGATCTAACTCTTCCCATGTTTTGATTTCCTATGTTTCTTAATTATGTTGCAAAATTTTTGAAATGTCATAGTGTATCTGTGACTCCTTAACATTACAGCTGTCTTAGAACTTCAATTAATTCTGAAAATCAAATTCCAGTTCCTTTTGTCAACCTGCAGCTATTGTAAAAATTCATTCTCTTTTTCTAGGCCCTTTATACTCACCACAGTTTTTTGCAATTTTAGTACTGTAAAATGGTCTTCCTAGGTCAGAATCATACACAAAAGACTTAGATTTCAAATATTTCTAACCCTCTGGTGGTGCTAACCATGAAAATATTAACCAAATTTCAAGCCTCATGGCATTATTTACCTGCATGTGCAGACAGCCTAAAACACTTTTAGTTTGTCTCAGATAAAACAGGCAATTCAGAGTTCCTTGGATTCCACTCACTTTCCAAGACTTATGTTAGAGATTTTCCCAGAGCTCTGCATATTTGCCACAAAATTTGTGATTTGTCACACTTTTTAAATGTTGTTTTCTGATTTCATGGCCTATTAGAAAATTTTGCCATAGTTTCATTCTCTTTGAGTTTGCTTTGCTGGAAGAATATTTAGGTTACATTACATTCTTAAAGAGAAATCTTACTACGTACGAAATGAAAATGTATTTAGAATGTATTTGCAAAGAACTTCATCTGTATCGTGTAGCAGCTGAAGAGAGGAGAGGGAATGAAGTGGAATTACTTATTAGTTCTCTCAGCCTCCTTTAATTCCAAGAAACTGCAAAAAGAGTTTGTTATAGACAAAAACTAAATGACATATATAGGGTCAGGACATTTAATGTGTGGATTATGACCTACGAGCATCTGTGGGTACTTTAGCCAGTCACAACATTAAAAATCCAAAAAGATTCTCTTTCTGATCCTACAGATGTTTTTGAAGGGTGCAAAAATATGTATGAAGTACTGGAACATTTTAATCAGATTATCTGTGCCAGAGAGGCCCAGAAAAATAAAAAAATGTATATTCTTACTTGAAGGATTGTGACATTCTGACACTTAAAAACATTTTAATATTAATACTGCTTTACTGAAGGAATATTTACTTTATCTTCCATAAAAATATAATGGAATGTATCCCTATGCAAGATTACCTGTTTCTTTTATTTCACTGCTGTGTTCATTTAGTTCATAAGTAATTGGAATGTGGGAATGAAACGGTGAATTGCCAGAGTTTTCCCTAAACCTATGGCAGTCGTATGGTGGAGTGTTCTTGCCTTTCCAGGCATTCCAGAAACAGGTATTTGCTTTCACTGACCTCACCCACCCTGAATACTTGCTGCCAACTAAAATCATTTCAGCAAGATGCGGCACATAAAGTGGTTGTAACAATTTTACTTTTCACTGGAAGAGTAATTCCATTTCTGATTACTCCAACACTGCAAAACTCAGCAGAAATTTCAAAGCCTATCAATTAAAGTGCTTTCTAATCAGGCATATTGTTGAGAATGTCCCTTTTCCTCCTTATGCAGTAAAATTCAGGCTGCCTGCATTACCTCTGTGCTCTCATTACTATAATTTCATCTTTAAAAGGAGAATATTATTTCAAGTAAAGAGGAAAACACTGCAACCATACTTGATAGAATACTTTGATAATTACAAAGAAAAGTATTTAAAAAGTTAAAATCTATCAGTGTTTGGCTGAGCTAGGGACACAACAGAGAACGTGCCTGCTCTGCTGCTTGAGCAGAGCTCCCTTGACCTGGGCCTTGGTCCCCAGGAAAATATTTGCTCCACTGAACTGGCACATTTGCTGCACTGCAGTGATGACAGAGGATTACTTAATTGGTAGGAATTATTCTAGGTTCTAGATTGTCAGTTTGTTTAGCAAAAATCAGAACTGAGACTTGAGAGAAAGCTACTGCCACACAGACTAAGTCAGAAACTGAGCAATTCCCACCTTCTGGGTGTTACATATGCTGCCAGCAAAAGTTCGAGTGTAGCATTTCAGGGTGTATCCATGCTGGCTGTACTCTGGGCACTTCACAGGAGTGGGAATGATGGGCTGCTCTAACAGAGGGGTTCTGCTTTGCTGTTTCTAGTGCTTGAATAAAGTAGACACAAATATGCACACAGATTTTCTTCAGCAGTGGCAATATTGGGGTGTTTTCTGCCTTAGCTTTCCCCATAAAATGAAGAACAAGCTACAGTGCCTGTATCATGTGAAGAACTCCAAGATCCTGCTGTTTCTTCTAAACAAGTAATATGCAAGTGTGATAAATCCTTTTAATTTTCTTCAAAGCTTCATGTAATGGTTTCTCTAACATCGATTATCCTGCCGTTCTGTGCAACAATTTTTCAAGTAATTAACATTAGGCTGACAAGTGGGTTGAAAAATACTCCTAGACTAGAACAAAAAATGTATTCCAGCCTGCTTTTATGAGTGTCCTTCCTTTGTTTTATAATGTGTGATGGTTTTTATGGCCATTTTTCAACTTCCTTATGTTCTTAATTTTGTTGCAGTGTTTCAGCAAAAGGCCTGTCGAGTGACCAGTGACCACAGCAGGACATACTGCGAGGCCAGGAATCCTGGTACAGAATTTAATTTAGCTCTTTAACTGCCTTGATATTTTTCAGTAGAATTAGTAGAGTTTTGCTGTAACTTGATTTTGGGTGATTTAGCATCTGTTTTGCCACCTACGATTTATATCCTTAATGGCATTGCAGCATTAAGAGATTAGATTAAAGAAAAAAGAATAAAAGTTATAGTCTTGTAGGAAAGATTTGTAGAGTCAGAGTTACTTTACATTTTTCTGTTTCCCTTCGTGACTGTGATTAAAGCAAGATAAGGAATGACAGGAGGGCTCACCTGTGCAGTAATTAGAGCCATGGAGAGACAGAAGTGGAGGGAGCAATAGTTCTCTCCTGGGTGCCCTAAGATGCATGTAAAATTAGTTACTTGTGGCAGTCCAGTTGTTATTTGAGTTGTAGCACATTACAATGTTGCTACTATAAATTCCATTAATGGTACCCCTTTGAACAATCTTTCCTTGCTTGAAATTAAGATGTGGTCCCTGATGTAACAGAAAAACTGACCCAAATCATGTAAATGGTTTAAACTTTTGTCCTAGCCACACTCCCCATGCAGTGAAATGTGTAACAGCCTCACAGGGGGCTCAGAAGCCCTGTTCCATGTCTACACATGTTTTCTGGATCAGCCATTCCAGTATCAGTATCCTGGGAAGAAGCAGTGGTACACCTCCCTGGGCCAGGCTGTGAATCTGATAACAAACATCTCCCTTCAGATGTGCACTGTATCATAATCTCCAGGAACACTGGGCTGCAGTGTTTCCTTGTTGCTGCAATGTATTTAATAACATATTTCCTTCCTTGGAAGAAGGCAGTCTTGTGAAATTTCCGGACCAAATTTCATCCACTACTTTTGAGATATGTAATGTATGGCGCTGAAGAAGAAAGGAAAAAAAAGCACTGTGGGTATTTTATAAAGCAACCATTTCCTTTAAAATGTCAGTGCTGTAACTGTAGTGCTAGAAAGAATTTCTTTTATGAACCAACACTAATGGAGAATCCATGGACCAGGGCAGTAGCAATGAAGGAAATGTTTGGGATTCTGCTCTGCTGCCCAAGAGTAATGGCAATATCCTCATTGATTTGTTGCATTTCTCACTTTGTACATTTTGTTGTAGAAGCACACAGAGGCCACACTGAGACAGTAAATTGCAGCACTGTGGTACACAAGATCCCTCCTGAACAGGAAGAACTCATCCACTTGCAGGAACAGGTGAAAAAGGGGGCAATTTCTGTGGATGAAGCCCTTGACAGATTTAAACAGTGGCAGAATAAAAAGCAGAGACTACCATCCACTCAACAGGTATGAGTTTGAAATTTGTTCCTTGATAGGAATCTTGATCGGATGTTCTAAAATCAAGTTCATGTGTTTTGGCTCCTGCATATGAGGTCAAAAGTAATAATCATGATTTATATGAAAATCAGCTCCCTAGGAGCTTGCTGGTTATGGTTCTGAATCTTCTAGATACCTGTTTCAACTAGATACCTGTTTTCTGAGTTTGGTTAAAATCCAGAGTTAAATATGTGGTCTCCTAAGACTTGTGTTTTAAACTCCTGGGTGACATGCATCTTTCATGAAACCATAAACCTTATGTCACCAAACAAACCAAATGTGTTAGTGTCAGCTAACAGAAACATGACTGTATCAAACATACATTTATTCTAGCAATTAAAATGTATTAACTTACATCAGGCTTTATGCCTCTCTGAAAGGGTTGGATATACTTAGTGAAATCCACAATTGTTGGCAATGCTCTACAGCTCCTTTGTATTCAGTGTATGGAGTAAACTGATATTGTAATAAGTTAGCTGAGACTCCATTTTCTTCATGCACGAAAAGCCAATTCTTTATTCACATCACTTATTTTATGCAGTTTCCACAGACATATTGGCTGATAGTTTTCTTACTATGTTTTGGTCAAAAGGTGATTTGTGTGTACAGGCTAAGATTCAGGTTGTTTACATTTTTTCCTTTATGGGTTCTTATGGAACAGATCTTATTGTTTACGCGGATGCATTCATTTTTCATTTTAAAAATAGGTTGTTGTGTTAACGAACCTTTCATACCAAGATGGTTTTGGCATGGGAACTTGCAAATTGCTTAACTGCACTTGGAAGAGATGACAGGCTAGCTATTAAATGAATAGAGCAGGCCTGATTTTATGAGGCCTTTCTTTTATAATTCTTCTACCTGTCACAACAAATTGAGGTGCACAAAAACAGGATTTACAAAAGCCCACATACTGAGTTACAGAAGGAACTGCATGAAAGCTGCAAGTCATGGAGAGGAAGTTTGTTAATTAGTTCTAAAAAGACACATGAAGGAAGAGGTTATGCCCTCATTTTATATGAGGTCACACATTAACAAAAATAATTTCTTGTTGTCATTTAGTAGAAAGAGGAAAAGCAAAGCTAGTCTGCTGCTTTGCAGAATGAAGAGCTATCAGATACTGCCAGCAAGGAGAGTGCTCTTTGTGTTTGCCTCTACTTGAAAGTCTGAGCTTTGTCACCACGGTGGAACACTTAGAAGCAAAAGTGCAAGGGCCTGGAACAGTTTGGGAGCCATTTCCCAAGCTGAGCATAAGCAGCACAGAACCAGGATGCTACCTTCCAAATCCATCTGCAGCCAAGCATGTGGATGAATTGCTGGTATTGCTCTCAGTCAGGGCATTTCTTGTGGAGGGAGATTTTATCTGATCTATGCCATGATAGCAGCACCAAGTTACAAGTTCTGGAGTTTTTTCTGGTGAACTATAAGATGCCCATATTTCAAGGAAGATTTACTTAGCCTGTTTTCCGTGCTTCAGGGAAAAAGCTGCTTTGTAGTGGTGGTTTTTAGCCTGCATTGCATGTGTGACTTTTCTTTGGTTTTGTTCCATAGAAAAGTCTTTTCTTCTTACTCCTTTATAAACATGATGAACTGACTTCATGCTGTCACTGCAGTTTTTTATCCTTCACTTGGATTTTTGAGGAAAAATCACTTTTCCAATGCAAACAAACCAACCCCAAACAAACAGAAAAGAACACCCAAACCTCTGTAATCTAATACCAGAACCATTTTACCTCACTGCTGGCAGGGACAACTCCACAAGAGTCTTAGGTAAAAATGCTAAAATTAGCATCATAAACATTTTTCAGTCTTTTAAATTATTTTCCAGGGGAGAGATACTTGGTGTTAAGAAATCTAAAGAATGGAGCTTTTATAGTGTCTTACTATTTCTACAGTAAACTTCCATTACTGATTTCTGCTGTTGGTTTATGTTTGTTTTTTTAGTTGAAGGAAAAAGTGCAGCACCTTAGAGACACCGCTATCAGAAACAGACAAGAAAATTAAAACCTGAATGGTAAGTTGCTCTTTTTCTGCCTTTAAGGACTCTGCAGCCTTGAACTATAAGTGTACTGCAGAGGTCTGATCCAATCCCTTTTGGATTGGGCATTGAATTTGTAATGAATATTTTCTGTATCTGACCACATTTATTTTAGAATAATCAGGCCTTCAGCAGTGTCAAGATTTCATCCCAAAGATGAACTCACTGCGAGTTAATGGGGCATAAAATTTACCAAGTCTCTGTGGATCAGCTTCTCTGTAGCTTATTTCCCACTGCATCATCAGAATTTGGGTAGATGGCTTCTTTAGAACAATTTGCTTGATTACTTCAATATTTTATTTGTATATCAGCCATCAATTTGCAAATTCTTGATGATATTTCTACTGCTACAGCAGTTTTTGTGAGTATTGTGGTCATTATTTAAAACTGTATCATTGGTGATTTAAGACACTTTTTTCCGTTTTGGGGGAAGAAGGGGATTTTTGGAGTTGTCCCGTGCAGGACCAGGAGCTGGACTCTATGACGATTTCAGGTGCCTTCCAACTCAGAATATTCTATGATTCTTCCTGATTGAATGTCATCTATAATAGTATAAAGCATCTGCTTTTCCTGCAAAGATTTTCTCTTGTTGTTACAAAAAGAACCTATTAGCTAGTGTTGGGTTTAGACCTTTGATTTCTGTAAGCTTCAGTACATATACTGAAAGGAAAATCAGTGTTTTTTTCACACTGGACTCAGTACTATTTGTATATCTCTATTTAAAATTATCTCCTAAATGTGTTATTTCCTTACTGCAAGAGAGAAAAATAATGCACAGTACTGCTTCCATTATTCTCTTTGACAGTGTTGTACTTATGTCAATTTGTGAGGTACTGTAATTAATTAAGGAAAATTCCTGCTGGCCCAGTAGCAGCTCTGCAGTCCAGATATTTCAGCTTTAATATCCTCTGTGGCTGGTAGGAGGGCAACATCCTGGGCAAAAGCCTTCACAAGGTGCTCAGAGCCTGAGGGCTTGGGACCACTGCAACTCATGAGAGCATGAGGGTGACTCTTGGACATGACTCTTGGAAAGTATTTGTAGGGCTTCATTTTAAGACCACAGCAGCAGTCCTGCCTCTGTAGCTGTCCTCCTTCTCCAGAGTTCATTATTGAGTCATACCAGCAGAAATATAGTATCAACAGCAGAATTGTTAATTTTGTGAAATTATCCAGTAATTCAGATAATGATTGCTATATTCCCTTCTGATGCTAACCTCACTGCCCTCTGTTACACTGTCATAAATCCTGTGATGCATATAAATCAGCAGCTTTGCACTGCAGAAATACAGGGGGAGGAATCATTATGGTCTGCATGTAACAAGAGAAATCAAATATTTCAATGCTTGAAAAAAAAGGACTCTAGAACTGAAAGCGTATCAATGGCGAGAGTGAACAAGGATCTCAGAAGGAGGACCTCTATGTCCAGATATAAACTGCCTGAAAACAAAATGACAATCACTTTCTCTTCTCCTTTGAAATTCCTAAAGAAAGCAGACAAGAGAGCATTCATCTGAGAAACATTTTGTTTCACATGCCATTTAGTAAAGTGGTATGTGTGAATGTCAGCAATCCTCAGATTTATTCAAAGAATGCTAGTTTTCACATGTCTATACAGACTCTCCCTGCTGTACCTTTAAAAACATGGGCCTCCCTCTCTAGACTCCATGTTTGAAATCAGGATTTGCACAGTCTTGTTCGTCGTCAGTTTTTGAAGTCTTGATTGAGGATTTAAAGAGATCACATCTAAAGTTTGCTAGAAAAGATTTTATTTCAAAGAGAAAGGAAAATATCTCCTAGAAATTAGTAAGGGACATAATTTTTAGTTTCTTGGTAAGTTTGATCTTGCTTCCACTGTAATGAAGTTATTAATGAAAGTGGCACTCATTTCAGTCTTCCATTATAACATTTGATGCTATCTCAAATATCATGTCTCATTTTGTAACGGTTTAGTATAGGACTGAATAATACCCTAAAAAAATCAACTGCAAAGCAGAAGGTTCTGCCACTCTTGGAGTGAAATATCTACAAAACCCTGTTTTAAGAACCACTAAATAAGGCCTAGGCATGAAGAATGTTCATTTGTGGAAAATACAGGCAGGGACAATGCTTTAGCTCAATACTGGTCTGACACACTTCTGATCTGACATGTAGCCATTGATAGTAATTTTTTTCCAAGATGTTAGCCAACAGACCAAAACCAACAAAAACAAATACCTTAAATAAAATTTCAGGGAAATACATAGAAGATTTGTGGGCAAAAGCTGCACTTTTAAGTCTGAATAGCCCAGATTTTTCAGGGTGCACCACCAAAGTACTGAACTAGAAGTAGCCTATTCCCCATGGGAAACTTTATCTTTGAGCAAGACTCCTTAAGTTTAGGTAAGGCTGGAGAGTCTTGGATTTGTGCATGTCCACTAACAGAACAAATGGCAGCAGCTGAGACAATATTTAGACAAGGATTACTAGACAAGTTTTCTTCAAAGTCCTAAAAAACAACACAGCTTTCATATGCATCCCACGTTCTTACTTCTTAGCACATAGGAAGATTTAAAAACCTGTGTGATGCCTATCTACATCACTGGGCATTTGAATTCCCTATGTGAATCTCATTTAGCCATTTCTGAACATGGAATTTCAAATTCTGCCTACTATTGCAGTTACATTATGGCACCTTGTGTGTCACATCCCACAGGTTTAGTCATCCAGCCCCTAAAAATATGCACAAGCTTGTAGAAACTACATAAGATGGTTTGAGTTGCTTGTAGTTAGCTATCCCCTCATAGCTAATCTCTGTAGAACCTTGAACTTGTTTGCTAGGGAGGGAAGTGCCAGGTCCCTCATCAAAACTGGGCATGATTGATGCTCTGTTCTCCAGGCTTGGCATAGCAGCAAGAACTGAGTATTAGTTGTTCCTGCTTCATTGCTAGGTAATGAGGAAGACAGAGGCCACAGAGGCCCATCTATAACTCAGCTGGACTTCAGGAGACAAATACTGCATTAAGTAAATGTTATGCTTGATTTATTATTATTGGTAGTGGTGTTACTACAACTGTTATTTCAATGCCAGCAACTTCTATAACAGCTGAAGGTAGGTATTGGAAAAAATGTTAGATGTTTCAGTAGTCCTCCAATGACAAATATACCCATGGGACAAATGAGCAGTTCAGTCTTTGCATCTGTTCAGTATTGGCATCCCTGGCAAGACTGGCAAGGTAAGTGGCCTGCTGTGGAAAGGTCAAAGCTTTTTCCACAGTCTACTCAACTGCAAGCATTTATCTCTTAGCTGTTAAAATTAGTAGGTATTGACACTGAAAATGGCCTTCCTATCAAGAAGGATAACTTTACTAGCTGTTGCTGTTGACATTTTAATACTGACCTGCTCCTGTAAGGTCTTGTAAGTAGCCAGGTAATCCACTACAGTAAAGATGTCCTCCACAGAATTTCTTCTTCCACATTTTGATTTCCAAATCTGTAGATGCCCAGCTTGCTGCCAAAAACCAAGTCTCCTTCCCATCTTGATCCAAAAAACACCCAGAAGAGCATTATGCACATTCTACAAACTGGCAGGTTATTGATTACATTTGCTATCCAAAATGTCTGGCTTCATTCCCCAGCCCTCATCAGTGCCTTGTTTTCAGTCCAAGTTGCCAACAGATTGCTTATTCATCATTTGATGCCTCTCCAGCTTGCAGGTTGTGGCTAAGTAGAGTTCCCTGAAAACTGAAAAAACACCTCTTATTTTTGAGCACAATCACTGATTTCTGATGTCTCTGCTAGGCCAACGGGAAGATGAAAAAAGACCCTAATTTTGGCATTTGGATTTACAGGCACTACAACTTTAGTCAACTTAGCAAAGTTGAAATAACATGGGATCCTGAAGCCCATACAAGCTTTTGTATGTTTGGACAGTGAGGAAGTTGTAAAAAGCTGTGTTTTTTCCTTTGTGGCTTCAATAGTATTTCAGTCAAGATTTCTAGTCTTGAAAAGACTTTCTTGCTGGTAATTTACAATAGTGTCCATTGGACTTGTGAAGAACATCTTTAGCCTGGCTTATTTCCAATTTCTTGAGCTTCACATGATGCTCAAAGTTTAAATCTAGAAAATAACAAAAATCAGTTTCCTACTTATTTGTCACCAAGTCAGGTCTTTGTGATGCAAGCTCACAGTCCCACTGCTGACAGGAGTTCACCAAGACAATGAATATCCATGTATCTCTCACCTCTCCTAATTGCCACCAAGAGAGAACAGCCTTGATGTTGGGAATAAGATTTGTACAAAATCCAGCTCATGTCATTCTGCCATACAACAACAGATTATTTCTGTGAGTGTCTCTTGCTCCCCTGCTCCCAGGAACATGTGTTGTCTTCATATGTTAAGTAAAGCACACAGAAATGACTCATTGTAGAAATGTGTTTTCTGAATTATTCATCTTCAAAAGATATTTTATACAAGCCTAACTTATTGATTTAAATGATTATTGATTGCATCTTTTTCTTTTTAGTCAACAGCTAGGAACCCAACAGACAAGGAGCAGATCCTTAATTACGAGGGGTAAGAGCAGGTATACAGATGCATGCACACACACACAAATGTTTTTTGTCATGGAAACAAACACTTGTGGAGGTACTTTCCATCGGAGTGCATTTGTGTAACAGGAGGATGGAAGTGCATCTCAGACAGAGGCTCTGATTTCACAAGATAAACCATTATCATCACACAGTCTGGTTGGTACTAGAGCTTTTTTGTCAGTATCAACCTATTTTTGTTTAGTGCAAGGCAGATTAGCATGCAGTGAGGCACTGAGCTCACATGTGGGTGCAGCTGAAGAGAGTTCCTGCCATTTATTGCTACTAAGGCAGGGTATGCACCTAAAGGCTGTATCAGAGTCCAGTCCTACGTCCTGATTTCACAAGCAGTATCAAACACATTGAATGAAGTTGAAAGCCACAGATACAATAAAGTGTCCAGACCAAACACAAGACCAATGGTCTTTTCAGTGCTGGGAAGCTTAGAGGTGATGATAGTGTCTCCATAAACAGCAGAATTTTCAAATGGTTATCTTGGGTTCGGGGCCTCTAATGACCTCTGTAATAGTTAAGGGTTTAATTATTGCTATCTCCTACCTGTGTGCTTCCATTTATATCTCATTATATTGCTATTAGATTAAGATATTGTTGTAGTATTAATATTTTGTTATTGTTATGTAGTATTATTAAGTAATATTTGTTCACGGTAGCAAATTGATGCAATTTATTCCTGAAGACAACTGTAATTTTAAAGGCTTTGTTAGCTAAGTTACTGTGATTCAATTTGCCTCTCCAGCTTTTCCAACTGAGGGGAGTGCAGTGTGGTACTGTTGCTATTTTTTTGGACCAGAAAATGGGTTATCTTGAGTGGAGTCTCTTCTACCACCCTACTCTCTTGTAAAGGAGAGGGAAGTTGTTTCTTACAAGAACTGTGTGTCCATGTGTGATTTCTGGAGCCAACTGCTCACCTGCTCTGGAGTGCAGTATCCAGACCATAAAACAATAGATGTTGCTGTCTCTGCTTAAAATCTCCTGCTGCTTATCCTCTGAATCACTTGTTCACATTTCCCCTCTTCAAAAGTTCTCATAAGAACAACAAAAAAAAGAGTCTTATGACCTGAGCTGAAAACGAAGAACTATTGGTCCTCCTTCAAAAGGCAGCTTAACTCCTACATGGGCACTCCTATGGAGCTGTTTCCTTGAGTGGAGATGAAGTCACCTACACTTAATGAGTAAAAAAGCTTTGAACTTTAAAAGCTCTGAGGCTGGAGAAAGCTATTACAAAAAACTGGGTAACATCAGAGATGCTTATAAATTCCAGATTGCTAAAGTGAGATGAATCATGCAAGGGGAGAGGGGGAATTACCTCTGGGATCAGAATAGGTGATTTCTGTCACTTTAAGAAAATAATTATGTGGGAGAGAGGTGAATTAGATGTGGGAGAACTTGCAAATACAATTTCTCCAGAACATTCAATAAATTCTGTTTGTGAATTATTCACATCAAACTCCTCCTCTGCAAATTATGGCCTCCCCATAATTTTCTTGCTGTTTTCTGTCTTCAGATTGGTTCAAAGAAACCACTTCTTTTTTAAAGATTAATTTCAGGAAGATTTTTGAGTGTTTGACTGTTACAAAAAATTGCAGATAAACATTCAAGACCTACCTTTCTATTGCTCATGTTTTGACTCTCCAGACAGTTGAATTTTCAACTCCAGTGCAAAGTTCTTAGCTAACTTAGTTAAGAATCACATTTTCCTTCCACGAGGTAGGAGGAGGACAAGGGAATTGATATCCAGCTGGGGGACGTGAAGGAACAGAATAGTTTTGATTCTTTCATACTCATTTCAACAAATACAGTTTGATCTTATTCTAAACAAACCTGACCAATCCATTGAATAACAGGCATTTTTCATCATTACCTGCAGGTTGACTCTCCAGCCAGCTGCACATCCTCTGCTTGGCATCCCACACGTGTTCCAGCTGTGCCCTGACAGCCTCAGGCTCCAGCCCATCCTGCACTGACACTGCCGTGGGATCATTGCTGCACTTCCGTGCCTTGGGTTCTCTCACCAGGGCCAGCTCTGGAAGAAGACCAGGATCACTGAAGCAAATTAATAGGGTTTCTTGTAAAGTCATCACCGAATTTTACACCTTTTCTTTGCTTTTCCTTTTTTCAAGATGACAGCTCACAAGTTATATAAAGATGTATTGCGTGCTTTGGCTAATAATTTTTGAAGTCATTTCAGTTTTTCCATTGTGCTTGATAAGTTGTTTGAAAGTAGATTTTATGCACAAAAGAGAAAGATTGTAGAAGGTTATAAAGACTATGAAGGCAAGTAAATAAAATTTAGCTTTTACTTTTTGTTGAAACATTTTTATATTAACTCTGTAAAAAATTTGTCTTTCCTAGGCATAATTGTATTTCATCACCAGTTTAAATAATTGTACTCACATTAAAGCTAATTTCTTAAGCCAAACTATGTAAACCAGTACTAATTATCTACTAACACATTAAAGTGATTCCAGGAATTTGGTTTACAAGGAAATTGTGTTTTGTTTAGTAAGGTGACTAGTGCAAATTATATCCAGAACAAAACCACTTTCTACTTTCTACTGCATTAACACAGAAACAGTAAAGGAATAAATATGGATAATGGGTATAATGGTCTGCATTCCCATAGTATTACTCTACAAAATTTAAGTGAGCTTGTGATGATACAAGGGTATGCAAAACGACTAGCCCTATTTCGTGCACAAAAAAAAGAAAAAACCCACCTCCTTAATCTAAATACATTTTTCTCCTTAACTACATGTTAAAGTGGCACCAAAATTTGGAAGAGGGGAGTGGATTTGAATTTCAAGCCCTCAAGGCTTATACTACTTTTCCAATCCAAATAAATTATAATGCCAAGTGAACTATTAGGAATAAAAATAAGTCCAAAAGGCAATGTTGGGATTTTAAAATAATGACAGAATCTTGAAAGCACATAGATAATGTCTAATTAAAAATCTATTTTCTATTTTAAATGTGTTGATTAAACATTTTCAGTAAATTATTTGTTCTCTGGGGAAAACCTGCATTTCTGTTAGAAACACTCCCAACAAATACTGCAGATGTATTGCTGTGAAGTCATAAATATTCAGTGACTGCTGTATTAGTGTGGCAACATAGCCTTGTGTACCATACAAAGCTATTTGAACCACAGCAAAAGTCCTGAAATGTGTAATGCATTCCAGAGCTGGAAATACAGTCAGTGTCTGTGAGTTGAGGGCCACAACATGGTCAGGCTTTATAGGGGAGAAGCTGGGATGTTTTAAGACTTACCTGGCTACAGGGAGATGGGAGTGGGGAGAATTATTTGAAAATTGAAATGAATATAAGCTGTTATTTCACCCTTAGGAGGGCCTTCTTTCTCCCCTCAATAATATTTATATTCTTACAAACCTAGCTACTCAGTGTATCCCCTGGCAAGCACTCCTGAGGAGTTGATGTGTAGGTGGAAAAGAGAGTACGAAAAAAATGAAAAGGTTCCTCATGTTGGTACCTGCTGTCTTCTGCCATTTGTTGCTTGTTTCTGTGGCTGAGGAAACGAAGGGACCTTTCCTGGGAGGGGTCAGTTCCTGGATACTCTCTGTGCTGCCAAGGGAGAGGCTGTGGCCCAGTGGCTCCTGTTCTCCAGTGAGAGGGAACCTGGGCAATCCAGAGAGCTGTGGTCAATGGTAACAAACCACAAAACGGGACATTTGCAGAAATAAGGCACAGACGGTTACATCAAGGAAACAATACGGTTTTCCTAGGGAAAAATAGAGTGTAGCAATACAGCAACACTGCCAAATGTACAGAGCAGAAGCCTGGGGGAAACTCCCCTCAGGAAATAGAAGTACATTCTATGTGTATGCATGTATTTGCATCTCTAACGTGACACTCCACAGTTTCCAGCCCAGGAGAGTTTAGGATTACCCAGAACAAAGCAACTCCTGTTCTATTCTGCTGCTTCATCCAAGCTCTGCTCTAGGCATCTCAGGTAGGGCAGCACCAGTGTTACAGATTTGGGCAGCCCTGTTTTACAAAAAGCAAGAGTATTTTCAGCTGTACTACAGAGTGCAGAGCAGATTCAAAAGGATGCAAGATAGCAACAGGGAAGACATGCAGTGTAACTTTAATGAAGAAATACTTCTGCTACACCCCAGATTTGCTTGGTTCGTCACTCTAGTCTCCTCTGGCTCTTGATATATTAACGTAGAACATCAAAAACCAAAACCAAACACAACACACCCCACCAAAACCCAGATCAACTCTTGCCTGTCTACAAAATCTTCCTGAAAAACTGTGTGTAATCCATAACAATGCAATTTTTATGGTATTAAATTCCACAATGGCTAAGAAACAAATTGAAAACAGGGCTTTTGTTCATTTGGGTTTTGTTTACATACACAGAATTCCCACCCACCCACACTTTGAGCCAGCCAGCCAAGGCCCCACAGGAGAAATGAAGGGATGGATGCCTTTTATTTCCTTCTCCAAAGGGATTTTCTTAATCTCAGCATAATTATGTTCAAGCTACAAGTAAAATCTTTATACTTCTGAAAAAAAAAAAAATATAGCATCTGTTCCCCACCCCTCTCATATTCAGTATTCTGTCTGTTTTCTGCTGCAAGAATTCCACACATTACCTCAAGGTGTGCCAGTGAAATTCAGACACATTTCTAAAAACACAGTCCAACACAAAGGAAGTCCTGAAGTTTTCTAACCAACGTGCTTCACTAACAGGGAACATCAGCAAGTCCCTATTAGGCAGTGAATAATTATTAAGTAAATCACAGGAACCTGAGAGCCTAACTGAGGCAAGATCCCTGTTGTAGGTGCTCTAAAATATTAGCTAAAATATTAGTTTCACTGTAAGCTATGGGATTCAGTAGCCAACCTATCAGAAATAACACCCCTCCAGACTTCCAGCTGGCAATATATATTCTATTAAACTTGAACCAATAACTCATTGAAAAATAAATACTTTTAACACAGTGACATCCAAGAGAAAGAAAAAAACAATGCAGAGAGATCCACAGTGACTGCAGGTATCAGCAAGTTTGATCTGCCAGGAGTCTCATTACAGGAGAGGTTTCAGTGAGTCAGCAATGCTCAAAGATGGTCCACTTTTGTTGGAGTGATGGTCCACTCACCATCTGGATGTAGCCTGTCATCCATGAGGGGGTGGCATGGCCTTGCTGGACATTCACCCTATGAAAAATGCTCACAGCATTTCAACACCAATGTAACATGCAGCAGACTGAGAATAAATATCAACCCTACCTTCATTTTAGTAAAGAAGCTATAATCTGTGCAGGAGTGTAAATGGTGCTGAAGATAGATTTCTGTCTTCACGGGAAACATCTACTGTGCTAAGAGCAGGAGCAAAATGACAAGAGCAGTCCTGACGTTCAAGGGGTGTGAATAACAAAAGGAGGCAGAACCATGTAGACTGACTGTTCATCCCCTTCATTTACTGCAAGCAACTTTCTTCCTGACAAACTTCAGTCTTAATTCAGTAATGCTGGAGTTATTCCAGACACAGGCCCCAAGACAAGCCATCAACAAGCAAGGGAGGGACATACTCAGCCACTAGACACACTGGGATGCAGTAGCTGAAACTAAGAACTGCATCAAGAGAGCAGGGAAAAGCTTAATGGAGGCAGAAGGTGGTCCCAGGGAAGCAGCAGCCAGTTTATGCCAGACTCCTAGTACAAGAAACCAGAGCACCTATACCAACACCACTGTCGATTCTCAACAATAATTTCAAAGGCTTGAATCAGGCTCTTCTTACAGAAAAAAAACAACCCAGGAACAAAGTACCCAGGTCTCAGCTCACTTCTGCAAGGACCCTTCATACACACAGTAGGAGTTCCACAGGGGTGAAGAATCCACTGAGGCTGCTTGATACTGTAAACAACACACACAGAAGCTGCAATTGTTTGCAGATGTAAGTGACATACAATACTAAAATGCTCACCAGAAAAAGTTTATTGTTACTACCTATGCAGAGAATGCTCCTAGTCTGGTTAAAAAATAAAAAAACAAAAAGCAGCATTTTTAATCAGTCAGCATTAAAGTTCATCAACTGTAATGCTAAAATACCTCATTATGAATCTGTGGTTTCAGTCCTGGCAGAAGACAGGCCAAAATATTTCACCTCAGGGCACTAACCTACAAGGCTTGGTTGGGTTACAGCAGCTCTTCAGACAGTAACACTGGCTCCAGTGCATTTTAAGGCAAGACACACAGGTCTAAACAATTATCTGAAGGACTTTTTCCTAGCATGGATTTGGGTAATTCAGTCACCTTCTCTGGTGCTTGCAGTACCTTCCTTTAGATTAGGTACTATTATTAGGATTCTTTCCATACAAAGATATTTACAGATGAAGAACAAACCCTAAACTTAAATGCAAAGCCACTTGTTAAACTTTGCTGTAGTTTTTGAGGTTATCATAAGCAGTTCTACCTGCAAGGCATGGGCTGGCACACACCATTGCTGTTTGTTACACCACAGGAACCCCCACGTGGCCTCAGTCTGGAGATGAGGATCCCACAGACATAATATAAATTACATACAGCTTAGATTTCAATCACACTCAGAAAACAAGAGTCAGGGACCACAAGGAAAATAACTGAACATACAGCTTATGGCAGGTGAC
This sequence comes from Prinia subflava, assembly GCF_021018805.1. Classification (NCBI taxonomy): domain Eukaryota; kingdom Metazoa; phylum Chordata; class Aves; order Passeriformes; family Cisticolidae; genus Prinia; species Prinia subflava. The sequence continues at coordinate 9,445,244 of NC_086283.1, read as the reverse complement.
CTCAAGCCTCTCAATTTACCGTGTCAGTAGGTTTATCTGTCCTTTTCCACCCAAATCTGATATCTGACTAGGCATCCAAATCTAGGCAAAAACCTAGACATAGAATCTTAGACAAGAAAATGCCAGCAGCTGCAGGCCACCACACAGAGCCCACATCAGCTGCCATTCTCCCAAGTCACAGTTCTGGCCCACAGCACACAGGAAGTATGGAAAGACACAAAGGAGATGGAGAGTGGGAAAGGATTAGGCAAGGGGTGAATTGCACCATTACCACAAGAGGGAAGCCTTCATTCAAGTTAAAAATTCCATCACAGATAATACAGTCAAGAAATTACATTAGTTTTCTATTTTAGGGTGGGTTCAGTGACTCTATAACCACAGGAAGCAACAAATGAACTTTCTGGTACGTTGGCTCTACTGATCAATTACCTCTGGAGCCAAACAAGCTTCTAAACTCAAAAAAAAAAAAAAAAAAAAAAAAAAAAAAAAAGAGAGAGAGACAGAGAGAAATTAATCCCCCCAAAATTACCCCTTTTCCAGCCCTAACACACTAAAAACTTCAGAATTGATATTATTACACAAATGGCACACCAGTACCACAAACTGCAGTGCATATTTTATCTTGCACAATTTCCATTGCCTTCCTGTTCAAGAGTTTCAATTTCATTTAATGCATCAGGCCCAACAGCTGTTGATCCACAAGTGCTCTGGTAAGGAAGAGGGACCAAAAAGTGATGAGACCAAAACAAGTGAGAAAATGCTACTCAGCTCTACAGTGAATTCTTCTCTTCTTAATCTGTCAAATAAGTTTTAAGCTGCCTTTATACCATACCTGACTAGCCTTAGTTTATTAAGAGGAGGCTAAAATCGCCCTAACTCCTGGGGGGAAAGACTGAATTATTTTCATCTCTCAGTATCAGACATCTGTGGTAATTCCATAAACAAGAGGAAGAAGTGGCAGCATTCCTGTGCTCTGATAATTTCATTGCCTTTTGAGCATTGTCACATGATTTCTTATTTTCTCCTGCCCACCTAAAATAGAACTTTACAAGATGTGAGCACACTGTAAAAGGAATCTCAGGGAAAGATACATTATACCACTTCTCAGGCAGGATTATTTATTTCTGGATACTTTTTGTTAATATTTCCTGTTATGTGAGCTTGAACACTGAAGTCAATTGCCATCACACAGTATGTGTTTCCTCAATTTCTATGGGTTTGTTTGTTTGTTTTGCTCAAGTGTCATTAACCACATCTTGCATTCTATTTCTGATTGGTGATCTGAACACAGTTCTTATTTCTTTTACCAGTTTTACATATTAGATGTCAGATCTGTGCCTAATTGTATGCCTTGCAAGATAAACAAAACTGCACAGTGGAGGTATTTCAGAGTAAAACCACAAATTACTTGCAAAATTTAGCTGAGAACAAGATACTAACAATATCAGCTCTCCAGAGCATGGGTCAGCTTCTCAAAAAAGTCTGAGAAAGCTACACTTCTGCTTGAAACAGAAATACTTCCTACAGCTCAGTGCTGTGAAACATGATTTTGCCTTGTAAAACTCATAATTGAGAGTTTTTATGACACTGCTGAATAAAAGCAGAAATAACCTGCACAACGTCTCTGATCACTCTCCAACTGAAGTCAAAGCAAAGTTCTAACAAATTCTATATTATTACAGCAAGCTCCATTTCTCCAAGCTCGTGTAAACAGCACCTTTCTGTTTCAGCAAAATAATGGAAAAATTGTAGTGGTGTTCCTGAAGGACTGACTCCAAATGCGGGTGTAAGAATGTGGCTATTCTGGGCCACCAGCAACAGGGTGAAAAGAAACTTTTACCACTGGGAGGAGACTGCTTTAATTCACTTAGAGAGTTATTAACTCTAAGGTTACAGAGTTACAGAGTAACCCCCAATGAAGAGATCAATATACCCATTTTAACAGGCCGCTGGCAGAAGGCCATTTTCCACAGAACACCAAATTAACATAAAATCAAAGTAAATGAGACTAGACAGGGCTGTAACAACCTATGCACTACAGGAAAGTACCTAAGTCCCCTAGCTCAAATGCAGTCCCCCAGTAATGTTTGTTTCTCTCCTGCTCAACCTCACTCAAGCACTCATTGCTTCTGTGGGAACAGCTGTGCCTAGCAAAGCTACAGTCCTCCCTCCATTCCCTCCCATCTCAGCTTGCTATATGCCTTGAGGAAGAAAGGCAGGTAGATATCCACCCACACACCTCTTATGTCTCCCTTCTACTTGGTCTCCTTCCCAGAAGGCCAAAAAGGACTTGGTTTTTCCCTGTGGCATGCCAGCCAACACTTTTGCATCCACACAGATATTTCCTTTCTTATCCTTCCTTAAACTTCTGCGAGCCAGCTACAGCTAAACCACAACACAGCTCAGAGAGAAAACACTTCAGTGGTGGGAAACACTATTTTTATTTTTTTCTCCCCGTGAATAAGCCACAGATAGCATCAAACTGAACCAACTAATGAAACACCAGCACGTCTGTTTTGCTTCACTGACCTAATCTATTTGCTAAAGACTTTGGGTTTTAGGATATCAGAAAATCTCATAGTCAGCTGCTTGCTCAGTCTCACACAGCCAAGCTCTCCTTATCTAGCAGCTTTCCATGGAGCATTTAGTTAAGCAAGGCTCCCTGCACTCACCACAGAAGCTGCAGTTTATTTATTCAGGAAATTTAAGTACATGTTTAAGAACACTGGCAACCAGGGCATTTTTCCCATTCCTAAAGGGAGTACCAATAATATGTCCAAGACAAAACCACTTTGTATTCCAACAGCTGGGGGAGTAAAGACCCCTTCCTCCTCTTCTTGCTTGTATACCCCATTGTAAAGAACCTTGTGAACATTGTAAAGAACTTAATTGGGGGGTGAGCTGATTCCAAGCCTTCTCTTTCCACCCATAGCTTTTGTTGCATTTGCTTCTGTCCAATCGTTCACTCATGCCCCCTCAGCCACTCGCCCACATGTACTCCTTGCTGACAGCCCAGCTGCACACACACATACCCAACTGCAGGAACAGCTTCTGTGCTCTGGTGCTGACAGAACAAGAGAAGCAGTGGGGAGAGAAGGCTCTGAAAGGCCTCAAGACAGACTGTCCCAGGTTTGCAGCACACACAAGTAATGTGCCTGTGTTCCAGCCTGCTCTTGCAAAACCGCTGAAGCAGCACCCAGGGGACTATCTGCAAGATCAAATTGTTGCTGATTTTAGATCCAGAGACAGCACTGGTAACCATCAAACATGGAAAGTGGTGTTTTCAAAGGAACTGAAGGCAGCTGAAATGGAAGAGCCTGAACCTGAAGAGCTCAGCCTTAATAGCCACGGAAAAGGCAACTCCCTGTTACAGTCCCACAGTTGGAGGTAACCCAGCTCATCTTGTCACTGGACACTACTGAAAACATTCTTTCCCCACCCTCTTGACACCCTCTTGAGATACTTGTGTGCATTGATAACATTCCCTCCATCTTCTCTTCTCCAGGCTGAACAAGCCCCGGTCCCTCAGCCTTGCTTCATAAGAGATGCACCAAATTCTAATTAAACATGTGATGTCTCACATCCTAATAAAGAGTCATTACTGAAGAAATCCAAAATTTAGGAGAGAAAGCTTACATCTTCTACAGACACCATTGGGACTGTGACACCCAGGCATATCAGGCCCACTCTTTTATGTCTCAGGTTTTTCTAAGAGCATTTTCTCCCTTTTCTCTCAGGGTTCAAGGCAAGCCTTGAGGCACAGTTGTGCCTCACACAGCAAAGAATCCAGCCCACCCAGCAGTGAGCTACAAAAACAGTCCTACAAGGAGTATTTCAAGTTCTCAGAGGTCCTCCTGATGAACCTGAGCATTACCAGCAGAACATGATGTATGCAATAACAAAGGAAAGGCATGGTGGGGCACAGACAAGGAGCATGATAGCAGGAATGGCATAATTCCCATACTTTATCTTCATTATTCGACAGTTCAAAATCTTTTCAGGACGAAACCCACAATCTGATCAGCTGATGTGCTCAGCTGATTGCAGTGACACACACTACATTAAATTCTCCAGCAACCAGAGTGTAATAGCCCTCATTGCTGCAACAGATTGAAAGTGCCATTTTAAATCTACTTGATTTTCTCAGTAGATATGGGTTTCTGATGAATCATTATGTCTCAGTGTAGCAGAGGGGATGGGTTACAACCCAGCTAGATAACCGCAGTGAACAAAAGATTGCTATACATGTTGCTATACAAAAGATTGTATAGCAACATGATATGCAAAGCATGGAAGAATAATGATAAAATGAAGGCTTTCAACTGTGAATGAATGAAACTAAGTTTCTAAATTATGCCGAGCTTTAAATAAGTATGCCAATTTTAAATGTGGCGACTAGCTGCTAGGACTGTATTGCAACATTTACTCTCACTTTCAAAGAAATGAGGAGGGAAGAGAAGGATGATGCTGCTGCTGTTCAAGCCCCAGCTGAGATCTGGGCAGCAGGGTGTGTTATCTGAGCACAGCAGCTACTGCATGCAGCTGAAGCCTAATCTGGGATTGCAAGATGCCACCTGGGCTTTTTTCAGGGGGACCACAGCCAGTGTGGCTGCCACCACACTGCCACAGGTGCATGCGCAGAACACCTTGGAAGATTTTGTCCCTGGGAGTAGTGCTCTCACAAGGACTGAGAATGCTAAGCTCAGAGACTCACCCCAAATCCAAGCACTGCACTTGAAGCCCAGCGGACACGTCTGCCCTCTAACTCGAGTCCTTTGGCACCACAGCAGCAATTCAGGCCTCCCAAGGCCTTGAACTCTGGCCTAAGTCTGGCCTTTCATCTGGGAGGACTAAACACCCGCTTGTAAGGAATTAGGGATGCAACACCTACAAGTTCCAGTCTGAGAAGCTGACCATCACCAGGACTACAGTCATCTAGAAATCTGGCCCTCTCAGGTCTCTTTCATAGTCAGCTATTTTAAACTTCTAAAAGGCATAAAGCTGCTCAAATAGAAAGCCTGTAACTGCAAGGCTAAAACTTAAGAGCATTACAGTATATGGTAGATGTCTTGCCAAGGACAGAGAATACCAGAAAGCTTGAAACAACAGTTAAAATCTTTGGCTTATGATTATTCTACCTTTAATTGTTTACTAGTTGCTTAAATGTGTGACACCTTATCAGCTCAACATCTGGCTGTGTTGCAAAGAACACGGAATAGGCAAAGTTGGAAGGGACCCACAAGGATCATCAAGTCCAGCTCCTGACCCACCCCCAAGATGTCACCATCCCCAAGAGTCACACCACGGGCCTGAGAGCACTGTCCAAGTGCTTCATATTACCCACAGCCACTGCAAACCTCCTGCAGTTGAATTTTTCACTGTGGAAGGCTTCTAGCAAATATAAGGTGTTTCTGAGAAGCAGCAGGGGAAGTAATGCGGAGAGCACTCTTCAGATGGTTTAGGATACTTAAATAAATGAGGCCTAAAAGCCATTCATTTTGAAACTACCCTTGCCAGTGATAAACACTGTAACACCAGCTGTAACAACTCAGCCTGGTGTTGATCTCTATGGGCAAAGAAACATTAGCCTAGACTATTTGTTCATAATTTTTAAACTGAAATTTCATAAGATACTTTGGGCTGTCTCTAGAGGACCCTGTAAATTAATTTCTTTTCAAATATCCACAACCTAAGGAGAGAGGGCTTTAAATTAGTATCTTGCATTAGATGAAACAGCTTCTCATTGTGTTCACTGCAAAATGTGAATTAACAGAGAAATATCAGCAGCTGTGCTTGCAAATTGTTGCACAAAAATTCATTTTGTCAGAGGCACCCTTTGCTTTCTCTCCCCTACATTCACACAACTGCATTTTAGTAAAACCAGCAGAGCCTTGCCGCCTCAGAGGAGCCTGTGCTTTTGAAGGCCTTGCTGTACCAGGATTATTCAGACACATGCAAGGTTCAGGCAGGAGCCTGGGAGGAAAGGAGGGAGTTTGAAAATTTGGGGGTTTTAAAGCACTAACATATGAGGAAGTAGAGTGCTTCAGCAGTGGGAGCAAACAATGGACAACACAAGAAGCTCTCCCAGTCTTAAGGGCAGTAAATTAAAGCCCCCAAAATACTTAAATTATAAAGAAATGGAGATGGCTTAACTCAGCAGATATAATTGTACTTGTCAGTCCCAACACTAGAAGTGAAAGCATAATTTGTGATTAATATTTTAGCTGATACATTCTTTGTTAGTCTCAGTATTCATCCAGGTAATATATCTGCTCAACACCCTTTTGTAATTTTGGCAAATTGGTTTTGATCAATGGCATTCTTGCTAACAGCCCACTTCTTAATTGGCACTGCAGCCTAGCTTCAGCTTCTTCAGGCTTGGGATGGAGAGCCCCTCAGTTACAGCTCTCATACAAAATGCTCACAATGCCTGCCTCGAACGCCACATGAAGAGTCGCCTGCTTGTCCAGGCCCCATCTGCAGAGAGTGTGGCCAGCACACATTTAACTCATCACCCCATAAACACAGGCAGAGCTACCCAGGCTATGTGGGGCAGCCCAGGAGCGCTGATCCCAGGGACCCAACAAGCTCATCTAACTTCTGGCCAGCACGGAGCTGTGGTGTGTTGATAAACCAAGGCACACAGTAAGCCTAGAAGAACGATCTGACAAGCTCCAGTGAAGTGACAAGGCAACAAAATGCCAGGCTGATTTCACGTTCTGAAATTGGGTGCATTTTTGTTTCCAGTATGAGTAAACCATACATTCTCCAGGAGCTTGGATGAGTAACTTGGAAGAAATACTTGGCAATCATTTTAAGTATATCAATGAGAGAGTCTGCTGAATCTGCAATTCTTGCTAAACCATCAACAAAAATCTTACACTGAAGTAAGAAAATTATGGAGGATAAAGCTGAAAACACATTGTTATTTACAAAAAAAAAAAAAAAAAAAAAAGTTGTTTACTCTTTGGACAACAACAACAGCTCCATATACAGAGTCTTAAAAATCTGTTGCTCTTTTCAATGTCTTTCCATGTGCAAATGACTTGCATGCTGGGCAGTTGTGAAAGACTGGGAAGGGTTTGCTGTTCCTAAAATCAGAAAGTCTTAAGAAAGAATGACACCAGAATTAATCTGAAGATACATAAAGTATTCACTTGACATGCCTATCACCTATAATTTCAAAATACAGAAGAGTGAACCCAAAAGGCAAGTTTGATGGAAAAATTAGTGTATAAATTAGTCACTGCAAGTGTTGCTAAAAATACAGCTGATTCCAGGAATTCATCAATTTGAAAGCATATTTGTCATGCATACATAGTAGAAATAACACATTCATAAACATACCTCAGGACATGCCTCAGCCACTGGACTTGGTGGGGGGAAAAAAACCATCCTTAATGAATGTTTATACCTATTTGCATCACAGTTCTTAGGTTCCAGTCTATTCTTTAGAGCAACCATGGGATCAGCCTATGGTTATTCACCTCACTTCACAGAATGCTAATCCCCAGCTATCAGTAGGAAAAAGCCACTTATCTCAGTAACAGGGGCTGCTGTACTCTGCTGTCATTTCAGCCTGGAACCAGATGTATACAAGAAAACAACTATAAGGAAGGAATTCCAAATCTTGTTTGAATTCAACCACAGGATTATTTATGATGTACATGATGTTTCACCCTGGTTTCCCAAAGATAGGGGAAATGGCATTTATAGATTAAAGTAAAATTGGAAAGAACAGAAGAAAGAATGAAGGAATAAATGAATATTATAAACCCTGCCACCAAATATAAACACTCAAGATGCTGTTTTGAAATCGACTGGAAGGTCAGGAGTAGCAAGTGGCTTTGTTACCCACCAGGTATTCGGGCTGGGAGAGGCATCTTGAAAAGAGCAGGAGCTTAAGCACTCCTCCTGCCCCTGCTGAGTCAGCAGGAGGAAACCAGCACTGCGGGGGCAGTGATTCCCAGAGGGCTCCAGGATGCCCTGCTCCACCCTGTGGAAAGAATGGATCAGCTGCCCATCTCCCAACAATAACCAAAGCAACTCAAGGGAAGCCAAAGAAAAGGCTCAGCAGAGCAGCACAAGCAGATCCCATTCGAATTAAGTGCCGACTTGCAAGGCTACCTGCCCATTACACTGGATGCTTTATTGGTCAGAATATGCCTGCATTGAGATTTCTTTGCCATATAATTTATGGGTCATGCCCCAGAAGAAAACAGAATCAGAAAATTACTGCAGTGAAGTAAATTAATTAATTACAAGTTACAAGGAGCACCGGTTAAGCATTAAGGCTTTTATTTCTTCTGTCTTTACACATTTGTTGAGCAATGCACTCACAACTCAGCCCTTCCCACCTGGTCTCCAGCATTATAGGACCTCATGAGGCTGTATTCATGCCACATCTCCCTTAGAGCCAACTCAGGACAACAAGCTTGGAAAAGGAATATTTACAGTAGGGTAAAAAACCCTATAGTTGTGGTTGACAGATGTTCTTTCTGTTTTGACATGCTTCATCTAGATCCCTCTTCCTCCACTAAAACAAAAAGAAACATGGTATTGTTTGCACTTCAAGAATAAAAGACAGCTCCAAATATCTGTTCTTTATGAAAAAAACCTTTTTCTCCTTTTCAACTGCTATTAGAGCTTTACTATGACTTGGGGTATTTAATGATAATGCTAAAAGATACATACACAGGAAGTTGACTGATCTAAATAATCCATTACACATAGGATAGCACCTGGTTTGTGTAATTTACTGAAATAGGGAGGGATTGAAGAAATTCAGTGTTTTACTCTACATCTCCAAATCATGCCTGCTTTGCCAAGAGACCAAAAATATCCTCAATAGGAAGTTAGGACAGATTAGTAAAACTTACCCTCTTTCTAATAGAGAATCTGGCTACTTGTGCACAAAAATGCTCCACTGCTTGTGTAAAAGTGCTTTCAGTAAAAGCTGATGTGACTCATACCCATATTAGCACCCTCTGACAAGAGGGGTTTTTTTAAATTATGCAATATATATACAAAAGTGCAGCTCTGCTTGTATCGGTTTTTTTAATGTAAAAATATTTAACTATCCTATCCCCAAACTCTTCATTTTTTGTTTCTTTCATTGAGCTTTTCCAACTAGATTAGTCTTGGTATACCTGCAAGCTCTTCTTTTTCATTTCAAACCTGATGTTACATTTGTTATTCCTATGTTACAGCTACGGAATATTGCAAACATGCTTTTCTTTTAAAACAGTCAGTCAAGCACCTGCCAGTGCACGCATGGAAGTGTTTAACAGAAGCCTTGATGCCAATTGTCCCCATCTCACACTTGGAATACTCATTTGTAGTTGTGCAGACTGGTGTAAAAACATGGCTGTTTAATTTTGCTGTTGTATATGAACAGGAAGGTATTGTTCCTTTTTATTTTTTTAAATGAAGATGACAAGTTGGAGGCATCTGCCTAATTACACTGGTAATTATCTATTTCAGCATAGAGACAAACTTCGTAAGGACATGGTCCTACCTGTTTTTATCTGGTTTAGAGTTTGCTTTTTTACCTCAGCAAGTGACGAAAGTGTCAGCCTCATCCTGCAAGTGACGTAAGTGCTTGATCAAAGCCAGTCATTTATACCAGCAAGGGTTGCTGCAGGGACCAGGCTCCACCAAACAGAGCTGTACTTCCAGATCATGACTGCCAGTGCTTAAAGCAGTTTACAAGGGAGAAGGGAAGTGTTATCTCTGTATTCACACAGCTGCCTTCAGGGAAAGGTAACATGAGAACACAGCATTTATTTACATTAACCAGAACACAGACTGTGTCTGCAAATGTAGGTGCAAACTTTCACAATATATTAGTTAGAGGCATAAGTCCATTTTCAATGCTTATTTAATTTTGCCACTAGTCATCTTATTTTCTTTCACCTCACAGTAAGAAGTAAGGTTTAAAATCAAGCATGCCTCATGTCGCATTAGGAGAAATGTCAAACTCCCTGCATTAGAAGAATAACTGATAGCAAGTTTTATTCAATATAAAAATCCCTGTCTGGAAAACAGAAAAATGCCTGTCCTGTATGAATATGCCTGAATACTGTTTGAAATTACAGCCTGCAGACAGGAGTGCAAGCTCTCTCTCTTTTGGATTCACAGCCCCTCAGCCAAGGCCATGGCACTCGATCTGTGCCAGCTCTCACCCAGCAGCAGCTGAGGAACAAGCGATCTTTCATTTGTCAAGAAGTTAAACCCACGCAGAATAATTGCTGAGCAACAGCCAACATGCTGTAAATCAAAAGTTGTTGCAGAGCCACCCTCTCAGTGGCAGGAAATTTTCTTGTGGTATTTCAGAGATCTAGACTAGTCTGAATTTGAAGGAGATCACATGATGGTACAAGCACAGGTCTAAAAGAATGTGCCTTCTCCCTGCTTGCTAGGCACTCTGGGTGAATAGGAAGTTGGAATGAATGGTCTTAAATTATATTAAATTCTAATGTTCTTAGTAGCTCCCAGGCATTTAAGAACAACGTTGAGTTCTTGAGCAAACAAATTTTCCCTTCTCCCCTTATAGTTTTCCAAGCCTATCTGCACTAGTGACAGCAGAAGCCACTGGAAAAGAGCAGGAAACAGCCAGGAGAAATAATAGTAGCCACAGTAGGAAGAGGATGCCACAGGACAAAGCAGTTCCCAGGCAAGTCCTCTTTTCCAGGATCTCCACTTCCATGTGGGCTTATTGCACTAAGGCCACTGAAAAGAGAAGTACCCCACCAGACTGCAGACTAGGATCCTGCTATCCACACAACTCTGCTGCAAGATTGTTACATAATAAGCCTTATTCCACAATCTACTCTAAGCAACACCAGCCACAGCACTTTAGTATCTTTTCAAGGAGTATGGCCATCCAGTAGAAGACAGTGCTTTGGAAAAGTAGCTAAACTCACATGGATGGCCCCAGCACTGTAAGAAAATAGCCAGTTCCTCAGTGGCGTGTCACTTTGGGTAGGTTCTGCAGGTTTGCTCATTGCTGTCCACATCCAACCCAGGGAAGAGCGTGGGCTTGTCTGGGGTGACACTCCTCCCCACCCTCCCCACACAGCCAAGTACAAGTTGTGGGATGCAGCAAGTTACACCTGGCTTTTGACAGGGACTTGCTGACACAGTCCCCATGCCAAACTTTCTTATCAAGAAAAATGCTCTACTTGATAAATTGTTGTGTTCAGAACACTCAGAAATTAGAGAGGTTGATTGAGAGGTACTTCACAGTCATGATTTAAAGAGATTCTATCACCAGAGGGTCTAAGTCATGCCAGGAAGGCATAGCAAGGTGGCCACTGAATTCATTCCCGTAGTGGTCAAAATGTCTGACTGTCTCTGATATAAATCACGCAGAGGCCACTGTTGCCATAAAAAGTCATATTAGTTTGTTCAACAGCCTTCGTGTAAAGATGGAAGACAATTGCCTGCCAGAAGTTGTCCGTCACCTCTTCACTCTGATCTGTACAACAGAACTTCTCCATCTTAAAAGCTGTAAAGGAAGTAAATCCATAACTGATATTCAACTAAAGTCTTTAACAACTCCACTCCATATTTTTCCAGAGAATGGCTTCCTTTTGGTGTTTAAAAACTACCTGTGACTGAAAACACCATTGTTTTCAGATAAACCAGTATTGTATTTCAGAGATGAATTAACCTTCAGCCTAATGAAACTGAATTCACTGACACTGCTCTTCAGTGAGCCAAATTATTCCAAAATTCGGAATGCTTGTCTGTAACAAGCACTGAGTAATGCCCTCTTAGAACAAAACACAAGCTAACTTTCAACAGATGTTACTTTAAAATCTCTTCTAATTGTGGCTCACTCAAGAACATTCAGATCAACGCACAGCATGTGTAGGCTCAGAGTGCTGATATGCTCAGCCATTTTTACAGATCCAGGTAGTGCACATAGTAATGCACATAGTGTACATTCATCCTGGAGTTTTTATCCATTAGAATCATAAAGAGCATTTCTCCTTGCACTTATTATATAATTGGCCAAATTTCTACAAGCATATGGAAAAATTTATAGACCACGCCAGATTTAAATGCAATTAATCAAGATGGTTTGGGGTCACTTAATCAGGACATAAAACTATTTGCACAGTAAGTATTGTTTTTAAGAACAATTGTTCCATATTTCTCTTAAGAGTAATAAATTACAAGGTTCTTTCCTTGCTTTTGCAATCCAATTTCTTATTTTATCTCTTGACTTTTATTCTCTCTCCCACATGTTCCTCCCTTAATTACAACTTCAAACATTAGCAAAAAAACTGTCACAATGAATCAGATGGTTAGTCCATGAGGTGTGATATTCTACTTAATACTGATCTCTGACTGGCAGATCACTTGGAAACAACACTGCACTGCAAGTCAGCTGAAGAGAAATTCTCATAAGCTTTTTCAATAGTCAGTTCCTTTAGCTGATTCCATACTGGATTTAACCAATGCAAACCACAGGAAAGCCAAAGAGACAGTCTGCAGTAGTTGCAACACTTGGGTTTCAAATAGGTGTCATTTCCTATAGAAAAGGCACAGAAAGTGGGTCTGCAGAACATATTTATACTCAAAATTCAGCTTTCTATGAAGGCAAGGTACTTCCCCTATGGCATACTATTCTGTATGATCAGGAAAAAACTAGAAAAATAACTAAATTTGTGCATCTGTCCTACCAGAAAGTGTTAATCCCTTGAAAATCATATTTACGCTATCTTTTTAATTATCTGCTTTGCAAGCAACAATGTCTCCTAACATTTTCAGGGTGTGAGAAGCTAAGCAACAGAGTTAAGGTAACCTACAGGTCAGCAAGTTCTGCCTGAAGTCACAAACAGTGCCTGGTTTGATTTAATCTTAGGCTGAAAAAGCTTCTAATTCCAAGTTTGCAAGCTTTGAGTTAGAGTAACTCTGGCCAGAAACTTCAGTTTAAATCTATTTCAATGTTATCTAGTTTCAGTAGCTCCCCCAAAAGATTCATGGAGTTAGAGTTTTCAGATTTGTCCCTGGTGTGTTCCGCGAAGGAGTAAGAGTAATGGCAAGAGTAGAACTACAACCTGTATCATTGGCTCTACAGTAACTCTCCCTTCAGTTTCTGACATCATGCAAACTGCGTATTCCACATTGTTCTTGGAAAGGTAAATGCATGTGTGAGGAAGCCTCAAGTGAATAAGAGGACAGAGATAAGAATTCCCACAGAGAAGCAGTCAAGACAAATATTGAGTCTCACAGTTCATAATTGGGCAACCTCTTCTAAATATCCTGTTGGATATTCAGTGTGATCTCTCGAGAAGATTTTAGATAAATAGGCCTTAGTGCAGCATCAGGGAAAGCACCTGCAACCAGCAAGATTTTTTCACTCACCACCATGACAGCAAAATGAATTTTGAATAATCCTTCTTGTTTATCATAGAGATACACACTGTTTACTTATTTAAAAGACTGTTCTCTCCTTCCTGCCTCGGCAGGTACTCAGCAATTGCTGTGCTCCTTTAATACAGTTGGAATATTTGAAGCATGAATCAGAAGGTAATACTGCACATAGTGTTTTGTTAGGTATTTTATGATAGATTACACTCATTAAAGCTGTGATTACTCTTTATATTTATTGTGTTCCAAGGAAGGATTACAAAACCAGTCCTACAGATCTGCTAGAGGGCTTAATTGCACTGTTGATGTATTTGCACCAGAAATTAAAAAGCATAAAATTACATTCTTTAGGCAAAATGAAAGTTTGCCCACACATACTTAATTTCTTTTTTCTACTTGCTGGATTTCCCCATACTTTTGTAGAGTCCTGACATATAGAAGGCTTTGTTTCTGTACTCTACATGATGCTTCAGGAATTAGAAAAGGAGAAAGAAATTGCACAAAGTTGCACAAAAGCTTAAAATTATTCACAGCAGTAATAGTCACTGGCAGTGGTACATTTACTTATTTGAGCTGTCTTTATTTATTGAAAGACTTGAGCTCCAAGTCAAATTGGGTATTTCTCCTAAATTTTCAAAATGCTGCATGGAATTGTTTGGCTCCAGTTAAACAAAACAAAACAAAAAGGTAAAACTGCTTGTTATCATATGAAAAACTTAAAGGTCATGGCAGGATGGGGGTTGGAGAAAAGGATGAGAGCAGAAATACATTATAAAAAAACCCACCAAACCAAACCTTTTCTCCGGTAGCTAACAATGTGTCTTTTACATGTCAAGAAGGCTCAGGCATTGTCAGATTCCATCCTTTTGAAGGTTGGTGCTATTTATTCAGTACTTCAAAGGGATTTGACTTTGTTCCAGACTCAACTGCGACCTCTCTGCGACATAACTGGAAGAAAACCACTTCACATTTGCAACAGATGTTAAGCTTTTCTCCCTAGCAGAGATCTTTGTCATATGACAAGCATGGAAATGACCACACAAGATAGCTATGAACCTATAAGACCCCACTGAAGGGAGCTCTTTAGCAAAAACACTTGTAACACCATCATTTTTCCCCTCATCAACTAATACAGTCCTAAAGGCATGCTCCAAGGAAATGACACAGAGGCGTTTCTAGGGAACATGCATGAGCAACACCAAACCAAGCCTTCCTGACAAACTGTGCAGTATGTATGCACTTAACATCTGCAGTCCACCAAATGCAAAAGTATTTTCCCTGACATATCTACCCATTGTTTTAATTGCTGGAAATGCCCCTGTCGAAATTCTGTAAGGTGGTGCAGATAATGACAACGAATCCACTTCCAGTTATTTCCAAAGGGTACTTTTCAATGATGTGGTTACAGGAACTCATAACACATATGAAGATAATTAATGTCTTTTTCTGTGTATGGCTTCACTAAGAACTGAGGTGATGCAATTGAGAGTTACTCTTCTCAAATACAGGCAGTATTTATAGAAGGGATCCTGCACAAAACCTCAGAGCTGCTTTGAGCTCAAGGTGGATTTAAGCCAGGTGAGGGGCTCTCTCTCCCCTCAGCCCATAATTATGCAGTTTCATAATCAATGTGGCTTTTCTGTAAGAAAAATCACCTCACACAGAATCTGAAATGAGTAAATGTTACAGATGTGAACCAGGTATTTCAGTGGCAATTCTCCCATGAAATCATCAGCTGAGTTGCCAGCAGCACTAAAGGCAAGGAAAGCACTGCAGCTATTACAAAAGTAGCAGCTGATCTGTAACACAGACAAGCATTATTCTTTGTTTGCAACAAAGATGAGAAAATTGCAAAGAAGATGGAGTTTGAGGCTAGGAAACTAGTTTCTCCAGCTGTTGTATCAGTCAGCAAGTTCAGAAAGGCTTCACTCACAGTTGATAATAGCTCTTTTCCTCCTGGAAATGACAACTAAATGGCCTACTGTGGGAGGAAAAATAAATTCCCTATATTGTTCATTATTTCCTATATTGTTGAGCTGGAGTATATCTCATGAGCAAGGAATTTTTACCTTTATAGAACCCATCCAAGTTTTTCAAAACTCCACTGAAAGTTCTATTTCTAAGTCTGCCATCATGACCAGAATTTACATTCCCTTTCTTTCCTTCTTATTACTAGGTCAAAGGGAACATTAAGTCAGGACTCGCTTTAAAAAACACCCCTTGATTTTTGTGAAGAGTGTCTGTGTGATCCTGTCCTTTAGGAAAGACTCCTCAAATAGAAGAAATCTTTGAGATGCTCCACTAGTTTCTCTTTCCATACTACAAACAAGAACTTTGACAGCTTCAGATGGCACAAAGAACTCACAGCACATGCAGTACTATTTCCTGACACAAATATTCCCATGGTGGATAAAGTTTTTATGTCTTCATTTCAGGCAAAAGTATGCCATTCAATTTTAAGGGTAAACAGGGTAAGAATAGCACTCTTGACTTAACCAAAACTTTTTGCACCAACACTGAGATCAGACAGTTCCCACAAAGGGAACAGACTAATAAATAGTCAAAACTCCCTAGTTTGTTTTACCAAAGGAGCAAGTGCCATTAGACACTCAGGGATATCCGAATGTAAAGTTACAGTACATATGTCTTCCACAAGAGACTCGCCATTCCAATTTCCTTTGCTCCTATTTATTTTGCCAATGTCCAGTACAGCTCTGGAAGATTTTTTTAGTAGGAAAAAGAAAGGGAAGTTGCAGTATTTATTTTCTCAGGTTTAAATACAATAATAGCACTGAGCTTGAACATATCCTCAGCCTCTTTGTAGGAAAGCACAGTTGCACCCTGTTGCTAAGGCAGGACAGAAGAGTTGTTATTTCTTACCCAGAAAACAGCCTAAGCAAGCATCAACAAACTGGATTCAAATCTAGTTCTGCTTTAAGCTTTCAGACTCCCAACCCTTTCTCCAGCTTGCTGTCCCTGAAATCACCTGCTGTAGGCTCTAAACAGCTTTGAGGTCTCATCTGGGAGCAGTATGGTCTAATGCCATCTGCTTTATTTCAGTCCAGGCTGCCTGTTCAGGTCCTTTATCACAAATATCCCAGTGAACACATCTTTGCTGGGATCTGAGCTTTCTGGTTTATTCCATAGCTCAGTGTTCCTGCCTGTCCACTGCTGTGTGAATCAGCAGTCATTTCCCCCACACCTGCAGTCCCTCTCTAGCATTGGTACCTTGGCTCAGCACTTAGGAGCTGCTCTGACCTGCAGCCCACACAGGCAGGTTGTGCTGCCAAGGGCCTGGCTGGTCCCATTATCCCAGGCTGCAGGCACCAACAGCCACGCTTGGAGCGGCTTCCAACTTTCTTTAACTAGAAAGGGCATGAACAAGGTCTCATCTACTCTATGGAAAGGAAGTGTTCAAGGAAGCAAACAGAACGTGCCATAAAGGATACACCCTGTGTAATCTTAAAAGCCTTACAGGAACTACATTGATACCAGCCTTCAAGTTAAGTCTGTGTATTTTTGATGAAAGGAGATTTTTACTTGGCTGGATTCAGCTGTGAAATGCATGGTCTTGCCAGAAAGAACATTATCTCATTTACCTTGTCATGAACCAAATCATCAATCTAGATTTGGATGTAGATAGACAGGACATCCCTCCAATTTTGCAAAGCCAGTTAGGACTCCTTCATTTGTCTATCCAGGTTAAGAGAAGTTCTATGTTCTTTATCTCTTCTTTGAAAGAACAAGAAGAGTTTAATAATTCAGCCTACACTAAGCAGTTTACTTTCGTGACTAGATAGACGTCACCTTGGCATCTTGGATCTCAGTGTCTGGAACACAGAAGACCCTTCAGTTAGTCTGCCAGACAAATAAATGTTAATAGTAGCAGTCAGCCATGTTAAATCCTACTCCTAGGGGAAAGACCCAGGATCTGGCTGCAACTACTCACCACAGTAACCAAGACCAAGTTCTGGTTTTCAGAACTGTGCCATATCTGTGGAGGGGAATTTCCTGTCCGAGGGAGGGTTGTAAGAAGTCAGGTTTATGAGTTTCAACAGACAGGGTTTTGATACCAACTAGTAGAAACACAGAAGGGCAGAACTATGAGAGTACTCAATACCCTTTACAGTACCTTTTCTTACTATCACTCACCCTCTTCTTCCTGTTGCCCTCCAGCATATCACCCATTGTTTTGCCATTCTCAAGTCACATAGAGGGCTCAAAATTCTATTTCTTTTTCAATAACCTGAGAAACTTCCCTGAAACTTGCCTGCTGAGAAGACAGAGGCAAAGCTGTGTTTTGCCTCCAAAGTTTGAAGCGCTTTGGCTTGATTTGTGTATTTTTTGAAGAACAGGCAGCAAGTAGGTCTGCTGCCACTCTTATGAGCCTCCAATTACCACCCCAGGAACTGGCCTCAGTGTTGTCAGGCCTAGGGTCAAAAGCAGATCTGAGACAAGTTGACACTGACATGCTTTTATTTCTGTGACAGTAGCAGAGTGGCAACTTTATCTCACCCAAGAGGGCTATCAATTTTCTAAGTGTTTTACAAACATTAACAGTTTGCAGTGCTCTAAACTGATACAGAAGATGGACCATTATTCCACCATTCCCATTTCAGGGGACAACAGACTTAAATGTTCTACACAAAAGTACAGCAGTGCCTGAACTCAGACTCAACTTGTAAACCTTTGTCTGAAAGTCAGCAAACGTGCAAGTGGGATCTCATGCCATCACAAGGACTCACAGCGTGATTTGGGGACTACTGCAGCCAAGTTTTTATTGACTTACACCCAATTTAACCAGATACTGGTTGCATTACCACATGAATACAGTCAGCCCTGTTACAGGCACATGCTGCTGCAGGCCCAGGAAATTTGGGCATCTCTGTACTATGTTCCCCAGGCTTTCACTAAAGAATCACTACAAACCAAGCTGAATATTTCTTTATCTGCAGTCCCAGCAAGTCACAAGGTCTTACTCATCTTGGATGTCTTATTTTCCAGAGGTGAAAACAGAAAACATTTGAAATCATTAAATTTAACATTAGATATGATTTTCTGCATGATGGCCTCTACAACGTATTTAGGAATTTTGCTTATACCACTCCTGAAGTGGTAGGAAATTTTCAGCTTACAGATCAAAAACAGAAACGCTATTAACAGTCCTTGCTTCTCCATCTTAAATACAGTATCTTCCTTATTAGTATTTTTTAATTTAGTTTTCAGCAATTTGAGGCTCTCTGACCGCCCCCTCCCCCAGCAAACAGCAAACAGAAAGGAAGTGATAAAAGTTTTTTCCTAAACCTACCTCCAGGAAATTATGTTCCTACCCATTAAAGTTAAGCAAATACACTAACACTTAAAAGGGATTCAACTTTTTAAGCTGGCAGGCACCCTTGAATGTCCTAGACTCCAGTGGTTTCTTTCCCCGAAGTAAATACTCAGCAACTCAAAGGTTATCACCCTCATAAAAGAATCACTGAAACATCTGGGTGGAAAAGACCTCCAAGATCAAGTCCAACTCTTGACCAATCACCACTGTGCCAATCTAGATCACAGCAGTAAGTGCCACATGCAGCCATTTCTTCAGCATCTCCAGGGATGGTGACTCCATCATCTTCCTGGGCAGTCCATTCCAACGTTTAACAACCCTTCCTGTGAAGGAATTCCTTCTGATGTCCAGCTTGAGCCTCCTCTAGCACAGTTTGAGACTATGTCCTTTCATCCTGTCACTGGCAGCCAATCAATCCAGCCTGTCTAGATCCCTCTGCAGCACTGAAACAAATTTAAAAAACAAAACAAAACAAAACAAATGAAAAGCAAACCAGTCCTAGTCTGGATACCTAAAGGGACAAAACCACATAAAAGAAAAATTATGACATCTTCATAAAACTTCGTTATGCTCAAATTAAAGCAACCAAAAACTCATTAACCATTCTCAGAAATCACAGTTCACACACTCTTAAAATTAACAAGTCCGAAAACAGAACAAAAATTACCAGCTATAAAAAAATTGCTTTTAATTAGCCCAGCAAGAGGAGCATACCAACCCCACTATTTCACTTTCCCCATTCCTGATACAGCTCCAGTGGTAGGCATGTTGTGTTACACCCTGCCTACTCTGCTGAGCAAACCTCTGGCATCAGCACAGCCGTGGCAAGCAGGGCAAAACGCTTGGATTCAGGGACTCAGCCTCATCTTGGACTCAGCTGTACACTGATACACAGCTGAACATGTGGACCTGGAGCAATGCAAGTGACCTGCAGCTACTTCCCCGCCATAATTTTTATGGTGTTCACAAATCATACCCCACAGCAATCATGTAACTTTTTGCAACAATTCAGAGCAGTGCTGCATAAAGGCTTTGTTTCAGGTTTCCTTAGCACCACTACATGCAGCAGCCACTACTCTAATATACTTGCTCCTGGAGAAATCTGCCACTAGTCCCTTTGCCTCATGCTTCCCTGGGGTTTTCCACCTGCTGGGCTGGAGCACAGGTCTCTAGCTGGCATCCTCAGCCTTTCAGAAAAGGAGCAGCACCCAGTGCAGGTTCAAAAACACAAACAAGCACAA
Organism: Prinia subflava; assembly: GCF_021018805.1. NCBI lineage: Eukaryota > Metazoa > Chordata > Aves > Passeriformes > Cisticolidae > Prinia > Prinia subflava. The sequence continues at coordinate 9,425,288 of NC_086283.1, read as the reverse complement.
CACAGCTCCACGCCAACCACAGTGGCAGAGGCTCTCCAGGTTCCCTACCTCACGATTTCCAGCAACACCATGGTCTTATCTCCTCCTCAGTTCAAACCTACAAAGTTCTACAAAACAGTTCAACCCCCTCTCCAAGGTCTTCTATTGTGATGCAGATTCCAGTCACTTTCTTTTCAAAGCCAGGTGCTCTGTTTTCTCAAAAGGCTTCAGGTGGCAAAGTCTCTCTTTGTCTCACAATTAATCCCAAAAGAAGAATGAGTAGCAGTAAGATGCCCGTAAAGACCAGGAGGAACCATCTCTTCTATTATTAACATCCTTAAGAGTGTTTCTTCAATCAGTTTATGGTGCATCTTCATCAAATCTTCAAAGTTTTACAGCAGGTTGTTTCCTGGCCTTGCAAGAAGCTTCACTCAACCCTACTGGAGAAGCTGTGAAGTCGATTACCACAGATCATGGCTTCATGAACACCACCTGGGCTGGGGCATGGCCTGGCATACTCTGCCCCCCACAGCACTGGGAGCCTCTTCTGTCAGGGTGTTGGTCCCACTGCAGCCCACACTAGAGCACAGGTACAAGCACTTACCCCACCTTGCTGATATGTCCCCACATGGTAAGTCCTTCATGTGCCCAAGTCTTCCCCACACAATGGGGGATCTTTTATGCTACCATCTTGCAATTCTTTATAGCATGTGCTTCAAATTCATGTGGGGCTACCAGAAACCAGAGGGTAGGCATGACAAGCTACAATCACCTACCTACTGTGCTTGCTCTTTTCCAGTCCATATAAAGCATCAGCAGTTTTCCTGTTTTTCTTTTCCCAAGACATCATCCATTCCCTGCATTACCCAGCCCTGCCTTCTCAGTATTCCTGCCCCCAAATCCTCCAGCTGATTCTTCTTAAGGACTACTTCCCTCCTCTCAGAAGCACACTGCCAGGCCCAAGCTTTCCCTTCTCTTCATTATTTAGTTTCTCGAGAGCTGGCAGTCTCCAGTTTTCAGCCATAGGATCATTTAGGACGGAAAAGACCTCTAACATTGTCAAGTCCAATCATCCACCTGACACTGCCAGGTTCACCACTAAACCATGTCCCTAAGCACCTCCTCCTCAATTCCCCTCACAATAGCAATAGTATTCCACCATTCCATTCCCATATTGGCATTTCATCTTCTCCCATCCTTGTACCCACCGCTGGGAACTTCACCTTTCAGACTCTGGCCTGAGCCTGTTATTGCCAGGAGCCACATGATGACTCCTGTTTATACAGAGATGAGTTAGTCCTCAGATGATCAGCTGAGCAGACCTCTCCTTCCCTTGCCCTTAGTGAAGACTGAACAGTGCACAGAGGAGCTAATGCCTTCCATCTGCTCCCATCCTTGACTGAGTTTTTAAAAAAAATGATTATTCTTGTTTAAAGTATAAAACTACAACATTTTGTAACTTTAAAAAGGATGTCACTGTTCCCCACACAAGGGGAGAGCTCTCTTTGAACCATCTTTGACATCACAAGCCACAAATCACAATGTGTCCATGACACTAATTGCAGCATCTAGTGTAGAATTCAATTAATATAAATAAAAGTAATTACAATAATTATTGCTAGTGTGGTGCAATTATGTTAATAATTCTGCCCTCTCAAATTATGATCACCCTGACTAGCATTTCTGGTATCAGCTAAGTCTTTATATGCTCCCTGCCCCACCTTCCCCTTCAAAGGAAGAAAGACTAAGAAATTTCCTCCCTCACACACAGCATTCCATCACCTACCAGCAACTTAACCAAGCTATCCTCTTCTGACCTGCTAGTACAGACAGACAAACCTCAGTTAGGTTTAGTTGATCAGGAGACAAATAGAGTTGATATAGCTGGGGACAAAGCAGAAATTGTGGCTCACAGAATGCCTTCTACCATGTAGTTATGGATCAAATTTTTTGTACCAATACCAGTATTTTCAAGTTTCTTGTAAGCCACAAGCTGGGATGCAGTTTTGAAAATACAGAAGAATAATGTTTCCTGAACCCTCCAGGCTGGGAACTCTGCAGGTATTTCACACCCACACAGGACAAGTAATTACTAGTCAAATATGGTTACAGCTCCAATTATTGCCCTATAACTATGTTTGTACCTTTGTTTGTGTCTAAATCACAAGGCAAATATGCTCTGGAGAGGAATCACAGTCGCTGGTACACCAGTTGCCTGAAGCAAACAGTTACAGATCTACCCTTGCTAGGAAGCCACTTTCCTTCCACAGGAAATAAGAGTGGACACTTAAGATGAGAGGGTGGACAAAGGGCGTTATGTGGGTGACACCTCAACACAGCATCAAGACGTATCTGGACACCCACTGAGCTGACACTCTGAAGATGCACTTCTGGGATCTGCCTTATAAACAGACTGATACCTCTGTTGTGTTTTACACCTACTTTATGAGCTTTCTCCCCAGCATGTCTAAGTAGACTAGGAACAGGGTGTTAGTCAAGAAGTGAAGCTGCAACCCAGCAGTAAGTGATCAAAAAGTCTTCAAGAACCGATGACATATAAAGTCACATTGAACCGGTATTACATTATGGCGTTCTAAGTGCCAAGGATTATCACTTTTCAGACAAAATGTAAAATGCAGGTTCTGCTTGTTGTGACCATTGTTAGCTTTCCGGAAGTCAGAAGCTTTACTTTCAGTGACAGAGTAAAAGTTCCTTATGTCATCCCTTTTTTACTGTTTTGTGGAATTTTTTCATACTACCTTGTAGCTGCATTCTATACATTCTATAATTAAAAAAAGAAAAAGAAAAAAAGAAGCCGAAAAGATGAACGTGCAAAACTAAAGAGTAAGGATGTTGGTCTGTGGCAGTTTTTATCCCAAAGGTATTCGAATACAGTCATGACAGAACAAGTTTGTAGTTGTAAATATACATTCAAAACAGAAAATCCTATGCCTAGAATTCACCATGCAAATATATGCCACTACCGCTTCATGGAAGTACACCATGACTGTGTCACAAACAATTACTGTAATTTTGTGATTGAGTAGAGTTTTCTTATTAGGACTGACTGCCTTATCAGCATGGCTGTCCTTCTTCCTGCTCACACGATGGATGAACACACACTGCTGGGTTTATCCAAGCCCGTACAGATCTCTCCAAACACAATCCTTCACTGTGTGGCATGGACAACCCATTCCACCCCTCAAGGAAGAAGTTAGACTCACTGCAAGCCCAACTGTGCCATGCAGGTTCCTAAGCTCACAAAACAATCTTGGCAGAAGGCAGTTCAAATATGAAATATTGTGTGTATGGCCATATTTAGAAATCAGCTCCATGCTGCCTCCATACCCAAAAGTCTTTCCGAAGCATAGAAGAAATCTGTTACAAATACTTCAGTGAACAAAGCCCTTTGTTGTTATCAAATGAAGTCATTCATTTAAGTTTCTACATGGTATTTCTTTATGGTAAGACAAGCAATCATAGATTTTGTTATGAATCAAAGAGCAACAAAAATAATAATTAGAAAAAGAGTAATTTTTATGGGCTTATTTTTGAAAAAATAAAAAAGGGTCAGGGAACCTAGTCTAATTCCTTGCCAATTTATAAAAGCTGTGTCTTTGATTTCTCTAATAAACCAATGAAATGAAAAGTTAATAAAACTCTACTGGAAGAGGACAATTCCTCTGTTGCCACAGAGAAATATGTTCTTTAATACATAGTTATTCATCATGACTGAAGAGGTTTTCTGCACTTGAGTCTGCTGTTTGTAAAAGGAGCTCTAAAATCACATCATAACTACTTCTAATGAACACTTTACTATTTGAAATCACTACTAAGACTTTTTCAAGCAAAAGGGAATCTGTATTATCTTACTAACAGCTTATTAAAATGGTTAAGAGCTTCTTGTAGAATAGCATATAAGTGAGGAAAAGAGACACTGCAATAAACCTTACTAGAGCTAACTAATTTCAGTATATGAAACCTGAGAAATAATTTCAAAATCTTCTTAGCATCACACACAAACAGGATTCTCTCAAAGCGAAATGTTCTAACATAAGTTTTCATTTGCAAGTCATTGCAAGAACAAAAAAAATTACAAATCAGTGACATAGCAATAATTTTCTTTGTCTTTCAGAAACAAATAGGAAATTATTTACCTTCCTCCAGTCATTGTTGTATTTACTACCAGACAAGCACTTCATTAGCTTTCACCCATGAACTGGAAAAGTGCATTTTAGTGCAGTTTCTGTATCCTTTAGGCCAATGCCATCAAGGCCATTTTGTATTGTCTAGCTAACTAAATTTTCTTGACTCATATAATCTCATTTCATCTTTCTTCTAATTAGATTGTTTTTTTCACTCTTCACCACTAGAGGAATGCCTGCTGCACACATCTTCTCAAGGGCCAATCCAGACAGAGACAAATGCTGCTGCTTCTCCAACTGATAAAGGCTAGCTGGATATAAATAAATTTTCTTCTTGTCTTTGATTGTCTATACCACTGCTGTTCTACATAAGAAAATACCTGGTATAACAGCTTTTATTGAACAGGATTACTAGTTATTATTATTTTCATTTTAAAAACTCAGGCATTGCCAAGACCAACTCCACAAAACACCATGAGGCTAATTTTGGCAGCTTTATGGGTCCAACTGTGATTTAAGGGACTGAAGAAAGCCAGAAAGCAGTAGGAAACTAACTATCCACGGAGGTAGTCAAGGGAGAAAATTTAAGTTTTTTGTCCTTGGAGTCAGGAACTATTACTTCCCCAAAGGAAATCAAATTTGGGTCCCATGAATCCTTCACAGATGCTTTCACTCATAGCAGCAGCTAATAGCTGTATTATGGAGAATTACATTATTGCCTAGATTCATAAATTCAAGCTATATATTTCTTGCAGTTCACTTCTATGACATTCTGTATCTCCTATTTGTACCTCAAACCTTACTGTAGCACTGATCTTTTAAATGGAAGAAGATGCAGAAACTGTGGAGGGTATTAAAAATTAGAACAAAGCATTATGATCATAGTATCAACCATAACACATGTAATTACATTCTCTTCTTCAAAAACACCGTAATAAGGAAAAAAAGAGACAATATATTGGGTACAAAAGAAGTGTAGTATGGATTAAACCCCCAGAATAGAACATAGCCTTGCCTTTGACTGGTGCATTACATCTACTGCCAGCAGATTTATGGCTTTCTCTAGTCTCCATTCCAACAACCTTTGTCAGCTTGACAAACCTGTACATTTTGAATTAAACTGCAAAACAAGGAGATGAGTTTCTTCTCAGATTGTAGAGACATAACTTGTGCATCAAGTGTAAGAGCTGTTAAGGCATCTACAGCATTCCTGGAAAGCATGGGATATTATAGTGAAATAAGAATCAATAACTACAATAGGCATTTGGTGTGTATGCATATATGAAATTATTTGCTGGCACCTAGCAATCCATAAAGTAACAGCTTGGAGAAGGAAATCAAGTCAGTCAATCAAATCAAATCATACCTCTACAAATCTTGGAAATCACTGAAAATCCTAGAATTGGAATAGATGTATTTTATATGTACTGGACAAGGATAATAGCAAAGATATACAGACAAGTCTGCTCATACAGAAATCAAAAAGCTTTCTTATGTACTAAATATCCCACTAACAGAAAAGACAACTTGATTTGTGACTCAAACTCAAACTTTGTTCCATCTCTAGTCTGCTCTGTGATCTAAAAGTAGGTTATTCCCATGACTTTCTTGTCTCAGTTTTTCCTCCTTAGGGAATTAACAAAAATCAATTATCCTTTGAAAATGTTTTGATTTAAAGGTGAAAACTATGATTCAAGCATATTATTAAAAGAACCTCATGAACTATGAACGGTCACTTTGGTTTAGGAAGTCTATGAACATTCATAGTTACTATAACACATTATTGTCATACACAAGAGTATGACAATACTGACAGCTTATATCCAAGAAATCAGCAAAGAAAAGAATTGAAGGAAAGGCATGGTAGACTCTTCTTCACAGAAAGTTAGAGGGCACAAAATTACTAATGAATGCTTTTTTCATACAGTGAGTGTCATTGGCGACTATATTTACATTTTAACATTTATAACATATTTTAAAGTATTGTTTACAACTCCTGTGCAGTTTGCTTCCAAGCTTTTATTAAACAGACACTTAGAGAAATCATTTTTTTCTAAGGTAATTACGGATGTGATTCAAATAAAGTATTAAAATAGATACTTTAGCTGGTAGAAAAAATATTATAATAAAGAATAAAAAATAAAATAGTTGTACATACCTACAGCAAGGAAATACATCAAAAACAGTATATCATTTGAAGCTGTAAAACTTTCTTAAAAACCAATGAAAAAAGTAACTTACTGGAGAATAGCATCACTTCCTTCAAAGTGAAGTGGTGATTAAAATGGAATGTATTTTATTATGAATTTCCTTGTGCTCATCTTACAACAGATTAGTAATGAGTAGATGAATTGTTTATTTCAGAAGAATTCATACATTGTGATTTTAGAAAGTTCACACGCAACAGATTGTGGTAAGAATTTGTATATTTAATTATCATTTCATTCCACCCAACTGCACACAAAGAAATCATTCAAATTATGAAGAAAGCATACAGAAATGTTGATTTTAGCAGGTTTTTTCTAAATTCACCTTTGTAAGACTAAAAACCTGATTTTTAATGGGGATATATGTGAAACTTCAGTATAAAACTTTATTATTTTCATAGAATAAACAATACTTGAACATTTTTAAAGTACTCAATCTTTCTAAAATACTATGAAGTTGATAAACATTCATAAATTTAACACAGGTTCCCTCTAATTTAAAAAAGTGGTTCTCAAAATAAATCAACAATTTCCTAGTGCACTTCTAAAGAGAAAAGATCAAAAGCAGGAACTGGTGTCTTTCCTTCCAGTGTTAATTAGCAATTAAAAATCTTAGCTTCATTAGTACCTACTCTGAAATGGTTTAAATTTTTTTTTTCTTTTTTTTTTTGGTGGGGAATGAAGATGTTACACAGACAAATCCTGCAACAAAAGTTGTAAAGATTAATCAGTTTTGAAACTGCTCGCCTTCATCACAGTTAAAGAAAAAGATATGAAACTGCATTATTTTCTTTTAAATACACATCTTCCTTAGAGACCTCAGCTTTCAGTTGGTCTGGAGTTGCATGTAGTTGCATGTATTGCATAATTCTACTGGCCAAGTAACACCCTTCCTCTGTGACAGTTCAGATCTGTCTGAAAATTTTAAGTAGAAATAAAAATATAACCTTTTTTTTTTTTTTCATGATACAGCAGCTGACAGCTCCTACTATTTGGTTCAACTGCAAGTCCTAAAGAAGAATTTCCTGTATTTGGGGCAAGAGGGGTGGGATGGGCCTTGCCACCATTTCCAGACCGAGTACATTAAATTAATGTCCCTGTATGGTTTTCAAGTGTCTTCCATTTGCAGTTTTACTTGATGTCTCCAATCCTGATTCCGCTTTCACAGCTCGATATTTTCTGCATACAAGGTAATCATCAGGATAGCAGTAAACCCCGTTAGTAAACCAGCATTCTGAATAAGAAAGAATGTAAGATCCGTCTTTCTTCCTGTCACTTTCTCCCGCAGCATATCATTCATCTCTGGGAACTGAAAAAAGGGATATTTTTAGGTAAGTATTGCCATCTCGTGGTAGCATGCTTAATTTAAGGCATTATGAACCATAGTGCTACTCTGGACTGAATATCAGATCTAACAGAGGGTCAAGGCAGTTACAGAAAAATACCGCCCTAATTACCCTGAAAAACCACTCCACCAAGGATGGTAAGATGAAATGGTGTTTTTTTCCTCTTCACTGTGGCTTCACCTGGTTGTGCCTCATGCAAATTTTCCCTGTTTGATTCCAGCAGCCTCCTAGGTTCCAATTGTTGGTCCATGTGTTGCTAGAAGCAGCTGCCCTTGTATTGCTAAATGTTTTGTTTCTTCCTTCACTGCTATAAAGAGAAATCCTTGTGTGGGAAACAGATGATTAGGATTCTTCCTCTTTATGTAACGGAAAATGAAGTGAAGATGAAAACATGGACAACCCCTCAGAAATTATAAACCTTTTACATGTCTGGTGGGCTCATCAGGTCAAGCCAGGAAGAGGAGGAAGATGACTGGTGTGAAACTGGTGGTAACAGATGCAATATGAGTGCCATGAAGGGATTCTTCCTTCCATAATATACATCTTAATGGTTAACACAAGAGCAAAGGGTGACTGATCTGCTGCTAACTGCAGAAACAAAGATTGTACCTCAGGAGCCAGTAGAGGTGATGGCAGAAGAGCACAGGCATGAACTTCCCTGCATGGGATGATTAAGACGTGTTTGCTGCAGGTAAAGTCAACTTCAGAGGCTTTTGAGAAATAAGCCTTAAAGTATTCTGTTCTGCTGAGAATAGTATAACCAGAATACAATGAAAACTGTTTATTTCAGCCCTAGTTAGGAAGCCTTCTGGCTGGGTGACTCAGAAACTGTATCTCTCTTTGATCTCACAACACAACAGCCATCAAAGGTAACAATTCTTGAAGAACAGGCTAAGATTAGCCGGAAGAGCCCAAAGCTTCCCAGAAGTCGGCTCAAGAGTTCTGTCACACTCTTGCACAACAGTGCAAAACCAGATTAACTTCATGCCATACGGCAAGGCTCATTTGTACACACACCTCAGCGTACATTCCCACCTGCCCACAGCCTCCCCACTCAGTGATCTGATCCTGGTGGCAGAGGTTGGACTATGCCGACACTGGAAGAAAAAAGACAGCAAAAAGGAAAGGAGGAAGGCATGACATTCCAGTTAATCCTACCTGCTTCTGGACAAGCAAACCAGAAGTGTGTGAAAATCGTAAGAAAGTGGAAAGCCAGATCTCTGTACAGAGCACTTCAATACCCTATTTCAGACTTTTCAGGGGGAAGAAAAATTCAGATAGGTAACTGATACAATCCAAAAACCTATAAAGACAGGAGGGTACAGGGAGAGAGACAGATAGAGAGGAACAGAGAGAACAGAACAACAGATACAAAGAAAAGAATGTTACCTACTTTGATGGATTTAACAACAAACTTGAGTCACTATAAATTTATGCCATGAATTTTACACATCAAAATTCAGTACATTACTATTCATTATATGAGTGAAGCTAAATGAAAAGCATTAGCAATTAAGGTGCTGCAAGCTTATAAAATAAACTATTTATATTGTTTATAACTCTAACAACTTATGAAATTCTATACTATTACCTAAACTATAACAGATTATAGTTTAGGTAATAGTATAGAATTTCATAAGTATTTAATGAAATAGTCACTATAAATATATAACAGTTCCTAAATGCACATGGAATCAAACTGGGGTCTCAAACCTTTTCAGATTCAAGCCTCACTCTTCCAGTTCTGCACTCAAATAGATTCTTATGTGGCAGATGTAAGCACCTTTGCCCCTGTTGCATCTGTTCTTAAAACACTGAATTAAACATAATAAACTTAAAACTCTCGAAAGATGTCTATCATTTTGAGGCAAAGCATCATCTTAAGAGGAAATTATGGAATATTGCTAAGTTCCTGTGAATCCTCATTTTTTTCCCAATGTCTAAATACAATCTGGATTTTAGCGCAATTTCTTTTCCTTGTATCTTCTCGCACACTTTGAAAAACAAATGGTAGACAGCGTATTTTGAATAGAACTCAGCAAAATTTTTATTTTGAACCACAAAAAGGAGACTAGCACTCTTTAATTTAAACCAGGATAGAATTTAAATCAAGTTTTTCATTATCACTGTGGTTACACAATACCTTTCATTCAACTAAAAATTAATATTTAACTCCATTCTGTTTACCTTTCTTTTTTTTTGTTTTTCTTTCACAACATGGTTTAAATAGACAAATGAACCTTTTAAAATAATAAGGTGGAATATTAGGACACTTCAAAATGCTGAAACAAAGTGTTTACACACTTTTTACTCTTTGATTAAACCAGGCCAAATTCATGAAAGGCTTGTCTCTGTCTAAAACCCCTTTTCAATAACAATATGATGAGGTGAAAGGCTTTTGTGTTTCATGAATAAACATAACTTGTTACTGATAGGTAAGGCTTTATAAAGCCTTACCTATCGGTAACAATAACTATCTGTGCATCTCCATTAAGGGTTTAAGTGATTTTTTATTTTTATTTTTATTTTTTATTATTATTATTATTATCATTATTACTACTACTACTACCGCTACTACTACTACTGTTATTAGTCATGGCATGAGAAGGAGAAAATATAAATTCTACTGGAGAGGTTTAGTGGAGTATATGTTTCTTTTGCAGAGAAATAAATAACTGAAAATTAAATTATGTCTCACCATATCTGCCAGAGAGATGTACAGGAACATTCCACCAGCTATAGCAAAGATGAAGTTAGGAGCAAAGTTGTTGCCTACTAATATTCCAAAGGCCAGCCCAATGTAACAGGAACATGCAGACAGGAAATTGAAAAACAGAGCCTGCCGAGTACTCATTCCTGCATTAAGCAAGATGACAAAATCCCCTAAAAGAGTAAAAAAGGAGAAAACCATCTTCAGAAGATTATACTGTGGTTATTTTCTGATTTCAAATGAAGTCTGAAGAAAAGACATTTTTTCTGTACACATTATAACCCCGCGTTGTTTTTCTTTGTTCAAATACATGATGAGGATTTCCCTTCAATACTAAGGAAACTGAAATATTCTAAACAAATAGTGATGCAAGATTGAGCTAAGGGCATAGGAACACACGACTACCTATGATGGTTTTTGGTTTTAAAATTAATTAATACCACACAGTATGCAGCGTATATAAACACAATAATTAGTACCTGTCCAATATATGGTCCCAGCTTCCACCCACCTGCACTTGGGAACTTCCTGTGCCAGATGTGTGTTTAGGTGCTCAGTAATTTTTTGATGAATATTTTTTCTATTAATTTGTCTAACTTTCTTTCAACCTCTTCCAACTTTATGCCAACACTACCACCTACAACAGTGATTTCCACAGCAAACAACATGTGCAATAAAGTTCCTTACCCAGTTCATGAGGAAACTCTTCACACAAGATGGCTATGGAGGTACTAAGCCCTTGAAGCAGAGACAAAGTGAAGGAAGCCCCAATAGCCAAGCCATCTATGAAATTATGTACAGCATCACTTATTGTCACCATCCAAGCAATGGTCCCAATCTTTGACAGCGGACGCCCCTTAAGACACTTGCATAAGCTGCTTTGGGTGGCTTCCTCCTGAAAAAAAAAAAAAAAAATTAGAATAAAACAGTTACACAAAACACCAAATAAAGCAGCCAATGGATCTTTCATAATAAATAAATTAATAATAAATAAATAAATAAATTTAAAGATGTTTCTGTCTTTAAATGAATGCCAAATATAAACTCAGGCACTCCTGCATATGGAGACCAAATTGCTTTGCCCAAGAGGAAAATGGCACAGCAGTAGCACCAAATGTTTTCTGTTTCAACAAGGTAACAACCAGCAGGACCCAATCACCCTTTCTGACTGCGAAATGTCACCTGGTAGCCCTTCAGCTGAGACAGGAGGCAATTCAGGCCACAGTGGTCTGAATGTCTCCCTGAAGTCTCTGTCAGATAAAGACAGTCCCAACCCTCCTCTGCCACCTCTGTATAAGCCTGTACAGTCAGAAAGATCTGATCTCAGTGGCTGGCAGCATCTCTATTTAAAACACCTGGCACTACGTCATGGTCTCAGAGACACACTCAGCTACCACAGTAACACAATTCTATCTACATGGCATATATGATGTGTCTATACTGTAGAATCTGTCTACAGCATAACACATTCCAATATTCCATAAAGTCTATTTCTAATTTGGGGTAATTATAGTCAAGTCCAACTATTCAAATTAGTTGCTACAAAGCGAATGCTTAATAAAAACAGTGGTGGCTAATTTTGACTGCACAATCAAAGGCTCAGAGCACGAAATCAACAAGCTAATATAAAACTGCAATGCACACGCACTCCAGGGATCTCACTAATTCTTCCCAGAAGAGAAGTAATTTATACATGCGGTGCCATGAAATAATGAAAAACCTGAACACACATAAAAGGAACTGCCATTTTAACCAGGAGCACCAAATAAGCTCCCCTGAAAGTTCCTGGTGATCCATTTGATGAATTTCTGTACACACATACTGTATTTACAGAATATTTGCAACCATTATAGTATTTCCCCCATTTTAAAAGATTTCTTATAAAGCATTAATTAGTGCTTACTTACTGGAATATATAAGCAGTAATATATACATCTGTGTGCCTACAGACATACATAGCACAGAATCACAGATTAGTTAAGGTTGGAAGAGACCACAGTTGCTCATCTGGGCCAACATCCCACCTCAAGCACATGGCACAGGATTGCATCCAGGCAGTTCTTGGATGTCTCTAACAGCCTCTCTGGGGTGATCTGTTCCATTACCAGCACAGAAAAGCAGTTTTTCCTCATGTTCAGGTGGAATTTCCTGTGCACCAGTTTCTGCCCGTTGCGTCGTGTTCTATTGCTTTGCATCACTGAGCAGAGCCTGGTTCTGTCCTCTTCACACCCTCCCTTCAGATACTCACATATTTTGATGAAGTTCATTTCTCTGTCATCTCTTCTCAAGGCTGAACAGGCCCAGCTCCCTCAGCCTTTCCTTGTAAGAGATGCTGCAACCCCCTCATGGCCCTTGTGGCCTCTGCTGGACCCACTCCAGGAGCTCCCTGTCCCTCTTGTGTTGAGGAGCCCAGAGCTGGACACAGCACTCCAGATGTGCCTCACCCGGGCTCAGCAGAGGGCAGGATCACCTCCCTCAGCCTGTGGCAGTGCTCTTCCTAATGCACCCCAGGATGCCAGTGGCCTTCTTGGCCACAAGGACACACTGCTGGCTCATGGACAGCTTGTTCTCCAACAGGACACCCAGGTCTTTCTCTGCAGAGCTGCTTTCCAGCATGTGCTGGTGCCTGGAGTTATTCCTTCCCAGGTGCAGGATGGTGCAGCTGCCTTTGTTGGATTTTAGGAGGTTCTGCTCTCCAACCTGTCGAGGCCCTTCTGAAGTGCTGCACAGCACTGTGGGGTATTGGCCACTGCTCACGGGTTTGTGTCATCAGTGAACTTGCTTGGGAGGCATCTGCCCCTTCGCCAAGTCCTTGATGAATAGATTAAACAACACAGGGCCCAGTACTGAACCCTGGGGGATACCACCACTGACAGGCCTCCAATTACACCCTGACCCACTGAGAGTCAGCCAGTTCTCAATACACCTGTTCACTCATCCATTCACACCTCCTGAGCTTGCCTGTGAGGATATTGTGAGAGATAGTGTCAAAAACAATGCCATTAAGGCAGGCAGTATGCACTGCTCTCCCCTCATCCACACACATTTCCACTTCTTGACATAGATGGATATAGAGGAACAGCTCCCCCTCAGGAGAAGGTGAAAGAGTACTCCAAGAAATTTTCCTTAATTATTAAAAAGAACGTTGCAAGTTGTTTTAGTTTTGCTATATGCAAATGCTATCAGGCAAACTGTATTTTGAACATCAAGGAAATAAAATTATTAATAAATTCTCACAAATCTTTAAGGACAGAGCTATAAGGTCTGTTGCACGATTTGCTCACAGGATTCTTATCTGATTACATTCCTCTATGTAAAAGCTGCCTTGGGACAGGACAAAAGTTCAGGTCAGGAATTTCTGAGTCAAGTGCCTATTGCACAGCCTGGAACTCACAGATAATAAAGCCTTGGATGAGTAGTGCCAAAACTGCCACAAAATAGCTCCTATTCAGCCCACAGGAAATTCTGAAATTATACTTTTTCTGATGTGAAAACAAGCAATGGTATCAAAAAGTCAGGAGTTTCCCTGTTGACTCATACACATAGATTTTGGATTTGTACAACCTGCTTGCCTTAGTTTTTGAAAGCTTTCCTCTCAACACTTCCCCTTACATGAGCAATGTCAATCATTTTTTTGAGATTATTAGTTTGTACCTGTACTATTTGTTTGAGATAAGATCACTTACAAGTAATAGATCTCTCTTTTAATGCATGAAGACAAGCTGAACGTTACTTTAAGAAAGAGGTATTTCAAAGCAAGCCATACACAATACATGAGTATAAGGAAGTCCAAATACAATTAGCAAAGCTTTTGCACCAATTCATCTAGCTTCCTGAGCTAAAGATCTGTTCTCTATTTTTTTTTTCTTGTTCTCTGGTGACCATCCTTCAATCTTACTACAAACTGGTGGAAGCATTGTTTTGTAGGTCATCCTGATTTCTGCCTGAATCACATCATCTTTCTTGCACATGTTTCTAGCTACACTGAGGAAACAGAGTTTGATCTAATGCACAAATTTTCATTTTAAATAATCCACCCGTTTTTTCCACCAAAAAGAACATTTTAGGAAATTGCAATTGATTTAGGGTACCAGTATTGATTTACTTCTAAAAATTATTTTCTTGATCCAAACTTTCAAAAATGCAGAAACAACTGTAGGTTATAAACTAGGGATTAGTCTGAGACACTTCTGTTTTAGATATATATATTTCGCTATCTGCCATTTACTGTGTAGATCTGAAGTATCAAAATTCTTATACATAATCCATTTTAAATAATGTCTTGACAACTTCTCTAAATTATATAAAGTACAATGAAATTGCTTTTCTGGATTTATGTTCTAAATTTTACTACATCATGTATCCAGCAGAAGTAGATGAATGAGTAATACATATTCTTCATGTTTAAGATAAGGCAGACTACTGACAATATACCCTACAAACACATATATTCCAAGGCAAAAAATTAACAATATCTGCCTTCTCTGGACTATTTTCACTTTGTCACAGTAGTTTAGAACACATCAAAAGAAATGCCAGCTCAGGAGTTCTGTAATTCCCAGCTGGACTACCAGGTTTAACTTTTATTAAGTATTAGTGCAGTTCTACATCATTTGTATCTCCACAATTTATGGTAAACCAAAGACAACCTTGGTATTTATGCTCTTCTAAACACAGCGGGCTTTTTAAAAAGTAATGGCCTCTCCTTCATTCCCAAACTAAAGAAATTATACGGAGACTCTCTTATTTTATCCTGCAATATCTCAGATTGCTATTGCTATTTCCAATGCATGTCTGATTCCCTCAGACATGAACCAGACATGTCCTCTGGAAGAGCTCACAGGACCAAGAAGGAATCCTGACACTGCCTCCAGGCAATAAATGAAGGCACTGTAAAGTTTTGTTATACAACTCTAACAATGTGCACTCAAGAACACAGACATTTCACCAATTTGTCTCTGAAATAACTTTCCTTCAAAGTTCTGTTGTCAAGCCATATTTCAGTGCATAGTAGATACAAACTCTAGGTAGAGCACAAAGGTTTCTAAGGCTGCACTTACTGATGCAACTGAAAACAGAAAGTAGGCAACTAATTAAACATTTACTCTGGCATTCAATCTCTTCTGGTATTAAAGGAGGGAATATAGCTGGATGCCCATGGGTGAAAACAGTTACCACACCTTGGACAATCAAGCTTCAAAATTCCTATTTAAAGCCCTCATTTTGATTTCTGACTACTCTGTATTTGCTCTCTTGAAGAAGCTGTCACTTATGAGGACACATTAAAATTCTCTTGGCCACACATTAGCTTATGCTAAATGGTTCTGTCTTAAATACTACATTCTTGTAAAGTTGAATGCATACCTACCCTTCTGTCATTACCCTGACTGTCCCAAAGCACCTCAGCCACATCAGCCCTCCCTGACCCAGCCCCTTTGAACCTCACTGGAGGAGGACAAGAGCAATGATGGCTTTTGTGTTGCTACACAGTATCATAAAATCATTAGGTTGGACCTCTAAGATCATTGAGTCCAACCATTAACCTAAGGCTCCCAAGTCCACAACTAATCCATAACCCCTCTGCACCTTTTAAACACTTCCAGAGATGGTGATTCCACCAACTTCCTTGGGCAATCTGTTCCAAAGCTTGACAACCCTCTCTGTGAAGAACTTTCTCCTAACAGCCAATCTAAACCTTCCCTGGCACAACTTAAGGCTGTTTCCTCTTGTCCTGTCACTTAATATTGGAAAGGAGATACTGACCCCCACCTGGCTACAACCTCCTGTAGGACAGTTGCAGAGAGTGATAATTGCAGAGGGTAATAATTGCAGAGAGTAATAATTGCAGAGAGTAATAACTGAAGAGAATGATAAGGTCCCCCCAAGCCTCTTTACTCCAGGCTAAACAATCCCAGCTCCCTCAGCTGCTCCTCATAGGGCTCATGCTCCAACTCTTTCACCAGCTGTGCTGCCCTACTTTGGACACACTCCAGCACCTCCAGTCTTTCTTGTAGTGAGCAACCCAATACTGAACACAGGATTCGAGGTGCAGCCTTAGCAGTGCCACAGGGGAATGACCACTTCCCTAGTCCTCCTGGCCACACTGTTTCTGTCTCCACAGAGAGCAGATGCTTCTTTACTTACAAAATAAATCTTATGGACACTCGTAATACTAATTTCCTCCTGGTGCTCATGTAATTTTAATAATTAAGTATGTTTCTTCTAGTTTTTAAGATGTTCAGCATCCACCACATTTCACAACATTTCTACGGTGAGGACAAGTACAATTTTTAAACTGTGTGCAGCAGATGCCCTGTGAGCCTGCAGGGTCAATGCAGAAATCCCAGACTTTCTCCTCTTTTTTAGGAACTGCCTCTGGCTTGCTGTCCTGCTTGCTCCTCTCTGCTCCCCACTACTGGCTAACAAAAATGGATGGCAAGCCAAAAATCTCTACTATGAAAAAAGTCTGCCCTAAGATATCTGAAATTTTTTTCTATGTGTTTTTAGTTTTTTTTAATAAGGGACAGTACTGCTCCTCCCTGCACAGTATTGCTCCTCCCTACACATGGAAAAAGACTAAAGAAGCTCAAAACTTTCTCTTCCTAATTCCATTTTCTCCTCAGACAGAGGGAAGTTTTATTTGCAGTATGAAAACAAACACACAGAAATACAGAGAACAAATCTGAAAGACAATAATACTTAAACCAGGAGGAGTGGCTTCTGTCTCAACATATGACCTCCATGATTCCCAAAGAAACCAAATACACTGCTTTATCACAAGCAATGCTCACAATATATACTGCCTGAAAGTTACTGGACTAGTTTTTCTCTTCAATCATTGATTCAGAAGAATCAAGTTCTCACAGTTAAAGGCTTTGTGTATTCAGGAACAAAATACAGATGATTTGTATGATCAACATTATCACAACAGTGAAACACACTGTTACCCTTCAAGCAAAATAGTAACAACAACAAAACCAAAATTAAGCAAATTAAATACAAATTCAAATCTGATTAGATACATCTCTCTGTCCAACCCATTCCAACACTGATATAACCCTTTTTGTTGGCTAGAAATTGAGTGCATCACTCAGCTCTTTTCAAGCTGTATTTTTTCAGAGGGTTCAACCAAATTATAAGCTGTAAGTCTACAAAATCTTGAGAAAAGTAATAAAAACTCATACTATCTCTCCCCTCAGATATGGTTATATAATTGACAGGGATAAAATAAATAAATAGACACAATTTTCATACCTGTGCTGAGACCACACTGATGCTGTCAAAACCAAGATTTCCATTGCTCTCTATGACAGCTGAATTTGCGTAACATGCGCCCCCATTGCTGGATGATGGTGGTTTGGGTAAGTTAGTCTTACCCTGAGAATGATTGTCCTCTCCATTTTCAAAGTAATTATGGCCAGTCTAGGTGACAAATAAACAATTAGGTAGCTAATTTAAACAAAAGCAAAATAGCAATTTCAGAAAATAAAGACAAAAAGGAAAAGGTGGGGGGAGATCATATTCATGCTACCTTACTTTCAACTCCAAGTGATTGCTGACATGAACAGCAGTGAACACTTAATTTTTTTAATGAACTTCAAACATATCTTAATTTATCTCTTACTTTTAGTTAATCTGAAAACATGGGGGAACTTTTCATTTTTGTACCTTTATGTAGAACCTCCCAAGCCAACCTGACAAAAGTGATCAACATTTGCTGGTTATTCACAGTTGCTTGTCAAATAGAGCTTAACAATCTTTGTTAGTATAAATAAAGAAAAGTTATTTTTTTCTATTTCTAGCTATTGCAAACGAGGGACAGTTGATCATCATAACTTCAATATCAGCAACACTTTGGGAGGAGAAAACAGAAGAAGGGTTAGAGTGGGAAGAGAGGGCAGTTTCTTTTCACCAGCAGTGGGCAGGCAGAACCAAAAATGTTGAGGCACCCTTCTCTGAGACAAATTCAGCCTTGCTCAAGTGAACACACATAAGACAAGTACTCTGACACAGGGGTAGAAAGCAGAGCCCTGGGCAAGAGGAGACAACTTCAGTGTTTACTGAAGCAGGTTTGTGTACCAGAGCCTGGGGAAACACAGAGCTGAAGTGCTGAAGGCCAAAATCAGGCCCTATCAGCACAGCTGCCCTCTGCAGATGACCAAGGTGTATTTGTCATACTGATTTCTGCTGCCCAAAGGGGAGTTCCAGAGGCAGACTTCATTCTCTCCACCTCTTACATATTTCCACGTTTTTCTGATATGTTTAGCTACCACAGCAACAACTTAGCTGTTGAGAGCAACTGGAGCATATACCAAAGAGAGCAGACCATGCTCACATCTGAATTCCATTCCCAGAGCTGCTTGTAACTCCCTCAAAAAAGTGAGATTTCTTCCCCTATTTATATGGGCTTTAAACAGCTATATCATAATACACATTAAGGCTGAATTCCTCAGATAAAATAGAAACATTCACACACACTTCCCCCCCTCCCCCCCTCCCCATTATATTCATCCAGCAAGTACTTCAAAAAATGTGACAGGTACTTTAAGGCAAGGCTCATTCAGTCAGTGATGGGTTTCATTACCTTGTTGTAGAGCTTTAGTATCACTTTAAGCATCCTTTCCACAAAGAAGAGAATATAGAATCCCCCAAATACAGCAACAGCTTTCTCAACATAGTTATCTACTTTTGGGTCAAACCCAAATGCCTAATGGTGAAGAAAAAAGCAATGCAAATTAGTCTGTAGTCTTAGTACATTTCCAGAAACACAAACAAACGTCACACTACAGAGATACCCTTCTATTACAAAAATTGTCTCTATACCAACCTTCAGTTTCCATAAGCAGAAATTGTAAAAGAGTCTGATATAATTACATGTTTTAAACTTGGACAAAATGGTAACAGTGTAGCCTATTAAAGTTCACTACAACTTTATCCACTTTTTGTTTAGAGACAGAATAGCCCTTGGTCCATCCCAATGAACAACAATGCATAGATCTTGATGGTTCTGACACATTCCAGAGAGGGATCATAACTAATGGCACTGAAGCCCACACAAAACTCTTTGGAGATTGCCACCCACACACAGAACCCCACTGCATCATGCTTTTAAAATCAATACACTTTAGAAACCAGTATGCAAACCAAATAATGATTCCCTTTGCTTACCTCTGGAATGAGCTGGAAAATTGCATTTGAAAAGAGAGTACCAATGGCCAAGCCCACAAAGTAAGTTAAAACCTTGGGGAAATATGACTTCTTTAAGAGAGGAGTTAAAATCAATCCCAGAAGTGATGCCAAGTTAATGACAGACACAGCCAGGAACCCAAATCCCCAAACTGTGGATAAACAAAGAGAAATACAAAATATATTAGTGTAACACCCACTTCAGCCTGCTTGTGATTTCTCTAATTGCTAAAATTGGCATGGAACTGGTAAAAGAGACGTTACCTGGTTGAAATTAAAACTCACAAATATATAATTCCTAAAATGCACAGGCAGTTAAGATGTATACCTGCAGAAAGGAAATATCTGAAAACGTTTCCTGGGACAACCATATTAAGAATGGAAACCATGCTCGTTTATATAGAATATGCATAAAATATATGGGCTGCTGCTATCTGCTGCTAATATAAATGACATCTCTCTACAGTCAGTGAAGAGTAAAAATTAAAGCTTATGCCAATAGTTGAAGCAGCTATAGCATAGAGAAAAAACAAAACTTCTTACTAGTCCCAGAGTCAGAATCAATTGACATTTACTTCTAAGAAACTCCATGACAAGACTGTTGTCTTGGCTGTACTAGATATAAAAATCCTTCCTGATAAAGAATGACTCCTTCAAACCACCCTGAGGTGTTATCTCAGTTCCTAACCCTCCACTCTGCTCCCCTCAGTCAAAGAAATTCTCCTGGCTGAAAATGCTGCCCATCACTTTATCAACAGGTGAGGTGATAGCTGATAGTTGAGATAATTATAAGAGAGAAACGAAAGTGTATAAAAAAGAGATTCTAGGTTCAAAAAGAGGGATAAGTGATTTAGGTATGCAAAGGGAAAAATCTTTCCTAAGAATCAGTAAATATACCAGGGCTCAGCATAATTTTGTTCCCTTCACCATAAGCATAATCTCAGATATTTAGTGTTCAGGCACCAGGACTTGAACAAATCCATACCACAATTATTCTGGAGGCTGAACTATAGGTTGGAGAGGTGTAGTGTGGTTATTGTTACTTGTAAGCGTTTACAAAGTTGTGCCTCTATGGAGAACCCCTTTTTTCCCAGTGACATCTCTAACCCCTGTGAATAGAGAAAAACTTTTGAAGTTGTGCAAAGAGGTCTGCAAGGGTGCCTCAAGTGATGACACAAAACTACGAAGTAATCCACACAGACAGAGGGTTGGTCTCTAAAAATTACCCTCAAATAATAATCAATGCCAACATGACGTTGCCTAGATGAAAACAGCTTCATATATTCCAGAAAGTTGCATCATTATAAGCTTGCCTGTATGTAGGGAAGTTACCATAAATTCCTCTCTGCACAGCAGAAACAAACAGATCAGATTATGGTCTGATATTATTTTCTGGAACACAACCAGTAAACACACTAAGCTAGATTCCTCAAATGCAACTGGGATGGTTCTAGTCCATGAAGTGTCACAATGTTTTTATGAAATGAATTTTGTATTATGTCAAGAACAGAAAGCATTAGAAACATTCAAAGCATTTGCAGATGTATCAATGCCAATTACAACATTCATTTGCCAATTTTGAGAGAGCTACACAGAAAGAGGGAAAAACACACAACTGGATGGGGTAGAATCACTAAGCTACATAGATTAATTTTTATTAAACTAAATGACAATTAAGATTTTAACTATATTTTTGAAATCAAATTTATAATGAACAGGTTTCCAGTGTCATTGTGAGTCAGAAAACACTAAATTTGGGATTACTACAGAAGTACAAGAATCTTCTAGTTTTGTGCAAGGACATCTACCCATATTCTGTGAAAAATGTACATTTTAAACTGGAAAAAAATTCCAGGACAACCAACGTTGCCAAAATTCCTGCATTAAAGACTGCATTTAACAATATCATGTATGCATTGCCTTAAAATGGTTTCATTCATTAGGATTCCATCCACACCAGCCTTTTCATGAGTCCACACATCCCAGAAAGCTGGGTAGTCTGATTTTATCTACCAGAGCAGGGCACTCAGATGCAGTGCTAATTCGTCCCCTGAGACTGATGCCTCAGTTAATTTTTGCTAACTACTATTATTCTTTCTATTATTATTAGTCTCTAAACTGTAGCCCCAATAAAGAGACAGCCAAGATATCCAAAGGCACAAGACAGCCAAAAAATAAAACTGCTGGAGCGCAAATAAGATGCCCTCCTTAGAACACCGCTGCTCCGCACTGTTCCTTATAAGAACAGGCAGGCTCAGGCTCTTCCTTAAACTTGTCCTAGGATGGAGAGGAAGTAACTGCATAAATGCCTTTCTGAAGAAGTCAAGCAGAGAACACAGAAAGTGCTTGTCTTGGACATGAGGAATGCCACTGGGCAGTTTCAGCTGTTTGAAGTATCTCTATACACCTCCCTATTATCTTTCAGAGAAACAAACCGGGGAGGACTTGAGTGTGCCCCGAGATCAGTTAGGTTAGATGGGAATTTTACAAATCTCAGGAAAAAAGACGTAATATCTGTTGTCTTCCAAATTCTACTCTGCTTTGGCATCACTTATTTTTTATTCTGAGCAGCTGTTCCCAAAGCTCATTGAACTGGCTTCTTCTGCACACATTGTCCATTAGTATTTCGGAAGACAATATATTGTTAAAAGAGTGGGGGTCCCTGGGGAGAAAATTCACAGGTACAGCTGGAAACAGGCATGGAGGATTTTGCTCCATGGGCAGCAATTGAAATCATCTGGTCTCAATGCTACTGATACATATTCACTTTGTGATGGGGTGGGGGTGTATAAATCAACAGCTGTGTTGGACACTAGGCTTTTCTAGGAATCTCTGTTCAAACAGGTACCACTATGTGTCACAGTGGTTTAAAATGCCCCAACCATGGGCCTTGCAGATTTCCTAGGCTGCAGCCAAGGGAGGGGCAGGGAGAATGCTGCCTTGCTTATCTGGCTACTGGACATTGCTTCTGAGATGGCCAGATAAAAGAAAAACAAGAGGGATGGTCTAAGTAGCTTAGGAGGTTAACTAGACATCAAGGAGTCCATGTTCAATCTGCTTAACTAGCACGCCACCCTCCACAAAAAACAAAACAAAACAAAACAAAACAAAACAAACAACAACAAAAAAACCCCCACAAAAAACCACAAAAAAACCAAAAAAAAAAAACCACCAAGAGATTTTACTCTCCATTGCAGATCTTATGGTCTTCTTGGTAATATGTCTCTCCATACGACACAAGCAATCTAGAGCATTCATGCTAAATTGGTGCCATGGTTTCAGTGATTACTCAATAGAATTCCAATCTTTCACTGACACAGCAAATCACAGCTATGTTTTAGGAATGATCTCCAATTCTTATTAAAGATGATCACCTATATTTTTTACTAATACTAGTATTTCAAATACTAGTATTTCAAAATACTAATACTAGTATTTCAAAATACTAATACTAGTATTTCAAAAGTTACAAAAAGCACTTCTGAATCTTTTCTTATGAACATCAACATTAGGCACTACTAATCCAACATCCTTTAATTCAGCTGACTCCCTTGGAACATTTGGAGTACTAACTCAAATAAGTCATTATATATTTGATCTTTATTAGTGCAAAAAGTGATTTCTTTAAACAGACAAATATTCCCTGACGAATGCTTTTTACAGTACTGTGCACAATAAATACAGAAATAATAGTGGAAAAAGGAAAAAGAAGAAAAAGAGGAAGAAAGAAGATTAGGGCTACTTAACCATGCAACAATCTTCCTCATGGAGGGGTCATCACAGAAGATGACATGAAAGCAGGAGTCAGGATTTGGAAAGAATATGAGTATTTTTCCTCAGTAAACCAGTCACTGGCTTATCTGACAGTCCCCCTGCAAATAACTCCACTCAAATACAGCCCAAGCAATTTCAGCTTAATGTACCTCCACACACACAGATTGCACCAAGTCTCATTTCCCACTGCAAATCAGCCGCACAAACTTCCCTTCTGTACACTCATCTTTTCTTCTATTAATCAGCTGTAAGCACGAGTCCTTACATTTCAAGGCACAAACCATTATCCAAACAAAACAAGTCAGAAGGGCTCTTCCTTAAGTGGGCAAAATATTCCATAACTTTCCAGTCAGTTCTTTCATCTTTCTTACAGCATTTTAAATAGATCGCTGTTAAGAGATATCACTTTTGTTTAGATAGTCTGCGGACCTAGCAGCAGTTTATGTTTCCACTTTGGAACCATATCTTCCCAAACAAAACCCTCCTGTTATTTATAGATAAACGCTTACCATTCCTCTAAGAAAACCCCTCTCTGGTCACAGCATTAATGCAAGTAATAGTAACTAACCTTGCAAAGAATGTGGTTTAGATGTGTCCACAAAGCTTTCCTGATGATCACATGGGTGAAAAATTAGCTGTTGCAAAACTGCAGGACATATTGTAGAGAAGCTGGAATTTGATATGTGACTGTTGTTCGGTATCCCATGCAAAGAAAAGATTTCTTCACTAGTCAAGCACTGAAACCAAAGGGGATTTTGACAACACATTAATGCAAACCAAAAAGTAAGACGTACAGTGAGAAATCCAAGAATCACAACATGGAAATACTGTAATGCATTTTCAAGGAAGCCTACAAAATGTACGTTGTGTATGAAAATACTATGATTGCTTGATGTGAAACAGAAATGATTCAAAGTACTTTAATTCAGATAAAGCACAAATCAATAAACCACATTTTTAAGAGGTGTTTGCAGATCGTTAGCCCTGAGAACTCGGACAGTTAAACCTCACAACATATTTGGAAAAATAGCTTCAAGGTACTTAAAACCTAATGTAATTACAAAATAATTAAATTAAAGAGCAGATTAGATACAGTTAAAATCTCAGTAACAGAATACGTCAGAAAATGATTGATAATTCACTGACAGCTTATTCATGTAAGTGACCACTTCTACTTTACAACAATTTATTTACAACTTCTTATTTATCTCCCCAAATTAACTCCTTAAAAATGGTCTAAAGCTAAACATTTTTCATTCATCTTACAGCAGGAACTCTTAAAGGCAAACATTGTCTTGTAAAACCATGAGATAAACTCCTGCTTGGGATCTTCACTTTAGCTCAGGACATAACAGTGTCTGATGGGTCAACAATAAATGTACTTGGCAGAGCTACACCAGGCCAGGGGCAAGGCAAGGCTGGTTCCTCTATTTTGTCATTTTCAACCAAAAAGATAAAAAACAAACAAAAAAGTATCATAAAAGGTATATCTACAGAAAAATGGAGTGGTTTTATGTGAAAAGTTTCAAACTGCTGAAATCTTTCACCTAACACTTTGTGTTCATTTGCATTCTTTATTTCCTACAATGATAAGGGAAGGTGTTCTTTTTCTGGGTGTAAAAAATAGTTTCGTGCAGTTATTGCTGCACAACAAACACATACCAGGGTTGAGTCTTAAGACCAAAAAAATCAAATGTTTTCCTCTGTTTGAGACATCAATTACAGCACAACTCTCCCTGTAGCAAATCTCAGTGTGGTTGCAAGCAGAGAGCACTGGAAGCCTTAGCAAAATAAACACAAATAGTCACTCCCTGCTCTTCTCAGTTTTGCCAGCCTTCAGATTCCACAGCATGTCTCCAATAATTCAACATTATTATTTATAAGGCAATTAACTGCTAGAGATAAGCCAAAGTGATTGCAAGTCATTTATTTCATCAGAGCTGTTTCTGCTCCTGTTAATCAATATTTTTGTTACTGTCCAAAAGGTGAAAGGCATGCACTCATCGCCTGAATGTGACTCTCTTTAATTTGCTTGGAAGAAGAGAACATGCAGGCCAATTCAAATGACTTTAGCTAAATTATATCCAGAATGTTTCTGTCCTTCCTCTTTGACAAGCCAGTCTAGCAGAGTACTCAGGCATATGCTTGAATTTAAACCTAAGTGCAAATTTTGTTCAGGCCATGAGACCCTGAAGACTCAAACATACAGATGCAAGGTGCATATAATTTAATCTTTCGATGTCAATACTAATGTCAAAGATGTATCATGTACAAAATAAACAGAGCTTATAATAGAAGATGGTTTTTTGCTTTAGAACATGTTGCTTCATTTAACCAAATGAAAGTAGTGAATAAAGAAATCATCACTGAAGATACAGTCTTTAACAGGCCAATACACAAACCATTGGAGCTTTCTAAACTGGTTATGTGTCTAATCATTTTACTCTTAACTCTGAATTTTGGAATAATACAAGTAATGCATGGATTCATGACTAATATGCCCACAGCAAAATAAATAGTTGTGGATAGTTGTGGTCTACAAGAATAGTCCCTGTATGGTGGTTATTACCAGCTCGTGGATGTTTCTGGATATCAGTGGTTAGAAAAATGAGCCAGTAAGAGCTGAGAATTTACACCATAACAATCTCTGAAAGAAATCACCTTTAACTATTTCATTCCTGAAATACAGAATAGAGCATTAGCATTTTTAAATACCAATACATTAGTATTAACATTAATTCACAAAAATCCAAACAATGTTGTAGGTAGGAAAACAGATAGTGGAGAGAAACTAAATCAGACACAGCATAAATTAATAAACCTGACACTTGTAACTTTGCCTACACACAAACATGGAAGTGAGACATATCGTCATAGAAGAGCTCTTCCATAAGAAATTGAGAAACAGTGATGCATTTAATTACTATTATTATTTTGATCAGGGACAAACCCAGAGGATAATGATTCTTATAAATGATTCATTGTTATAAGTCACCTCATACTCTCAGTAAACGCCTACATACATCCAAGAGCTAAAAAGCAAGCTTGCATGAGTTCACCAGCACAATTAAAGGATTAATTAAAACACTGAATCTATTAGAAGCCTTGGACTGGAGCAAGGCATGTTTGCACACTGCAAAACTCTGCATTTATCTTTGCAGGATAAATAAATACATGAACACAGCCACACCACTGTAAAAACATCAGATATTTACTTTATAAGACTGATGGACCATCTCATCAGAGAGAAAATTCAGCCTCCTGGAAGAGGGGACTGAAAATGATGTCCTGACTCACCACGTCTGCAGTCGTGTCTGCCCCTGCTGTGCAGCAAGACCTTATCACTGTGATAAGGTGAGAGGATTTCCTCTAATGTGATTGTCACCGAGTGTTCAGCAAACAATTGCAAAAAAAATGTAACATAAGCGATCTTCCCTGAACTGTTAGAAAATAATTTTAAAATTGTTTTTATCAAAACTTGGGAGGACTTGAATCATAGATTTTACACAGTTACAGCATACTGAAACTTAGAAAAAAATAAACTATCAACTAGGTTATTCAATAAGATATTTACTTTTACCCTGGTAAGCCTCTCCCAAAAATCATCAAACAATATGGGATTCTTCTTACTGGAGAAATTAACAAAAATGCTACTTTTAAATGCACCAGTCCCTTCTCTGGTCTTCTGCTGTGTTCTTATCATTGCAATACCTGTTTTATCTGGAGCGTTCCACATGTGAAGCACTAAAATACTCAACAGCATCCTGCACTGCAATTCTTAGATGCTGCCAGATTAAATACCAGCCCAGCCACCCCAGGGCTGAGCAGTGGGTCCCACAGTAACAACAGCTAACAATAAATGCAGTGCATACCTATTTAACAAGGCTTTTTCCTTATTTTTTCTTTTCTTTTTTTTTTTTCCTGTACTTAATCTGAGCATGGATAAGGTAAATTAGAGACATACAGCTGTGCCTTCCTCAACTTACTTGTAAGAAATGACGGCATCTAATGCTGATGGTGGTAACACCCTTGTGTCAGTTAGGACAGGTGAAAACTGGATGATACAGATGATCATTCCTTCAACAAGCAGCACTCCATGAGAAAGAGTCAGATGAAGCTGCTCAAATGGACTTGTGTGCTTTAGGGATTTCACACACCCACGACATGTGCAAGGCAGCTGTCCATGCTGGCAGCTAAGAACTGTCCACAAATACTGAAATTTGCTGAAAATATTGTAGAAATAAGACACTTAGAAGGTAAAACACCTAAGCCTATTTATCATCTCACTGGCCAGGTAACATCAGATCATGATGTCAGATCAAGCCACACCCTGTCACTCTTGCTTCCATTCTTTCAAAAGGACAAGATGTAACTAGTAAAAAACTACCGAAAAATCCTCAAATCAAAGAATCTACTAGCCTGGTTCTAGTCTGTCTACTAAATTTACTGGATTTTGACTCATCCTGAGATGAAAGGTAATTATATCTGATTACAAATATTAATTTAAAAATTAATTTTATTTTGTAAAATTGTTTTGTTTAAAAATCAAATGCATTACATTAAAACACAGTATTCAGGTATAACATCTAGGCTGGCATAAATATAGATTTAGGAAAGCCAAAGAAGGAAACAGCAGCATGATTTTAGTACCTACCAATTACATCAAAGCATAAAAAAAAGGTGACATTACCAAGCCTTCTTTCCATTGCCCATTTACATTCCAGGTATTTTTTGACAAAAAATTTTGAGCACATCATTTAGCCCTTTGACACATAGGTGTATGGCTGCCATACTACAATGAATTCAGTGACAAAAGATCACGTATGGTTTGATGGTTTTTACATCTTGCTAATAATGTAAAATATGGAGCGAGTAACAAGCCATCGTCTCTATTAGACTGCAATTACTAATTTTATCCCTACTAGTAGGACTGAAATGTGTGACAATTCCATAGTAAAAGGTGAAAAAACAGCACTGATCACTATTTGTGCTTGCTCGATTATCACTTATTTCTCTGACAAGTAGTCTTAGTTTACATGTTAAGAAAAGGAGATAACAGAAAAATGGAAGCGCAAAGGAAATAGAAACACAAAATAAACATAATTATAAAAGTGCATGATGAAAGCAAAAAGAGACCAAAAGTACAAGAAATTGGTGACAGTTCAATCCAAATTTCAAAAGGATGCTCAAAAAAATCCAGTTTTTTTTTTCTTCTACATTAAGAAATGACCACTTTTACAGACATCATAGGACATGAGTTCCCACAAAAACCGACACCCAAACACTATCTTAAACCATTTTTTATTCTCCCTTTTCTGTTAAAGTCAACCTGGTATCAAAAAACAGAAATCTATGCATCTTCTTTTGGCTTACACACTCAGACTTTCAATCTTTAGGAAAATGGGTGAGCTTCTTGTGGATCTTCTCATGAGATTAACAGGCTTATCAAAATTCTTGTGAATGAGACATTAAAACTGAACACTCATACTGGGATAAAATTACAGAGACTGCTCCTTCCTGCCAGGTGCTGTATCACCTGTCCCTTACAGACCAACTCTCCACTAAAAATTCCTTCAGGCTGGGGATGAGGGACTCTCTGAAGAGCAGGGGTATGTTACCTTGATTTGAAGAAAGGCCTGCAAGTCATCCCACTAGCTCTGGACACAGAAGTTAAGAACTGAAAGTCTAAGATAAACTTTGTGCCCTCCTACAGTCAATTTTGCAGCCTGAATGGATTCAGCTGCCTTGAGGAAGACTTGAATCATTGCCCAGAGGTATTCACTTTCCTCTGTCAAGAATCAGTAGAGCTTAGGCCTCTCATGCCTTCCAACACCCAAACTTGTAATAGGCCAGCTCATCTCCTCTGTCATAACCAGCAGACGCTGAATTATCAATTTGTAAGCACAAAGACTCACAGTGTTTAAAAACAGTCACAGAGGATTTAAGTGGTGCGATTATGTATTTGCATGCACCCCATGCTCAAAGTCATGAGGTATCAAAATGCACTTGCTTTCATGGTTCAAGCTGATGGAGCAGCCATAAGGCCAATTTTAAGAAAGAATACAAGTAACTCAGCAGAAAAGTAGACACATTTCAGTTTGATAACTGAGATACTATTCAACATGAACGCAATTAGAACAGGCCTGTAAAAAAATTGTTCCAGTTAAACTTCAAGTTACTTATCAGGAACGTGCATTTGTAGTAATAACAAAGAGCATTACATTTTTCCCCTTCTGTAGCCTGTGCCAAAGACTGTGTATGAGAGCTACGTGCTTTTGCAGATGGAAAACCTGAAGGACTGAAGAATCTACTCATTTCCATGCCCTTTTAAAGAAAGCTGCTTTTCATAGCCATACTCAACTCTACAAACTTGTATTTAGCATGTGTGGCTGGGAATGTTTATATTTGTAACACACTGAGTTGGAACAGTGCTCAACTTGTGAGATTTGAAAGCATCAACTCCTGCAAACATTGCTATGCTTGTACTGAATACTACATTGATCTCAGGGGAGTCAAGTCCCAATTAAACCTTTCTAAAACAGAGAGAGCTTATTCAAGGTTTGTCTCCTTCACAGAAAAAGCAGAAGAGCTAGTCCTCCATGTTAAAAGCAATTCTCAATATCCCTGGAACCATCCCTCTTCAGTTTCTTGAGGAGTGGAATTAAACCAGAGAAAACAGTTCTTCCAGCTTTCCTTTCATTTTTCGTAACTAACTTTGTGTCTCTGATTTCTGAGCATCTGGAAATCGTCACCAATCTCAAAATTTTGCTTCAAGGAAACAAATTCAGTCCAGGACGGTCCAGGTAAGTGAAATTACAGAGACTTTAAAAGTGGCAATGAGATCTGAGTTTCTTATGGAGACATTATACAGGGTACAAACGTCTTAAAGAGAAGTAATATCCCTATGATATCCAGTCAGTAAACTAAACGTCAGTTTAAAAGGCTTTTGGTAGATTAATCGATGGGTGTACACTTTGCACTCAACTTAGACAAAAGACATGACAATTTGTGAAAAAGTTTCTTTACACAAGGAGACCTGTTTGTATAACCGAGTTTTGCTGTCTCATGACAACTGTATTTTAACAAGTCCAGAAGATCTGCTTATTCAGCTCTTGGAGGGAAACACTAGCTGTTTCTTATACACGCCTCGCTGCTGGACAGATGCTATTTAACCGGGAATCGTGAGTTTAGGAGCCGAGCGGCGAGGACGGAGCGCCAGTCCCGGGCAGCCCTCGCCGCAGCAGCTCGCTGGGGCACGGCACTTCTCCCGCGCCGCAAGCTGCTCTCAGCGCCGCACCGGTACCTGCGCCCGCAGCCTGAGCCCGGAGCCCCAGCAGACATCTGCTCCCTTCCCCTCTCCCTCCCTGCTTCCCGGCTTCACCGTGAGCGCACACAAGGGCGGCGAGACTCAGGACACCACGGAGCTGCCCAGCCGGCCCGGCGCTGGCTCCGCGCCGCGCCCAGCCCGGCGGTGGCGGCGGAGCCCCCGCGGTGCCGGTACCTGGTTGTGGTGCAGGTGGGCGAGCGGCAGCGCCGAGCCCAGGGCGGGCGCGGCTCCCAGGCGCTGCAGCAGCGCCGAGAGCTGCCCCGCCGACAGGCTGTGGTTGGCCCCGAAGACGCGCAGCACATCGTCGGCGAAGCTCTTTGCGTCGGCGGCGCCCGGGAGCTGCCCGTCCATCCCGGCGGGATGCGGCGACTGCGGCGGATGGCGCAGCCCCGCCGCGCCGCCCTCACCCCTGCCCACGGGCCCCGCGGGGCGGGAGCGGGGCCCGCCCGCCGGCCCCTCCCCGGGGGCCGTGGTGGGGACGCGGGGCGGGCGGTGCCGCTGGCCGAGCGCCGGGCAGCCCCGCCGCCCGGGGGCTCCCGCCGCCCCGTGCCACCACAGGAGGAGGCGCGGGGCCGTCCGGGATCGCCCCGTGCGCGGGCAAAGGGGGAGCACGTCAAAGTCCCGCGTGCCGCCAGGCCCGGTCCGGGGCCAAGGGTCACACAACCATCAGGGTCATTGCCCCGCTGCCCCGCGCAGCTTGCCCGCCTGCCCCACCTGCCATGCAGCGCCTCGCCCCGCACCCAGCTGCCCTGACCCACGGGATGGCAGAAGGGATAACGGAGGCCAAGGTCCAGGTCCAGCCAAGCACACAGGTACGGCCCCGCAGTACACACCTCACCAACGCTATCTCCAGAGCCGAGGCTCCTGGACCTTGGAATGAGTCCTTCGGTTGGCAGCCAGTTAGGCAACCGGCCTCTCTCAGGCCCCTTCTCTCCCACGGGCTGAGACACGGATTTGTGTCTAGTCTACCTTTTTCGGCAGGATTAATGCACAACAAACCATGTGATTTCATGTACGCTTTTTAACAGAGAAAACTGTGACTGGTCACAGGTGTCTTCCCGGGGGCTATTGCTCAAATGGGTTAGATAAAAATGCTCTTGGTGCACGACAGCAGCCCCAGCTCAGCAAAGATCTGTGCTGTTAAGTTATCCTGTTACTGGGTTTTACAGAATTTCTTACATGACCATGTAGCAGAGACAGTGTGTTTTCAAAGAGTTTCGGGCATATTTTAAAGATTCTTATTTAGATCGCTGTGAAACTATGCTGAATAACGTGAGCTGAGGCACAGTTCCAGATTCCAAATTTTCTGAAACCAGAATTTTGAACTGTCTGTGCCAAGTAGTCCAGGTAACAGCACTATGACGGAGGCATCCTTAAAGAGGTACTCCATGAGCAGCAGAACTAATTTAGATAAATCTTTCATGAAAAACTTCCATGCCACAGTGTACAAAGCATCTAGAAGAAGAAGAAGAAGAAGAAGAAGAAGGAAAAAAAGAAAAAAAAAGAAAAAAAAAAAGCCAAAATCATAACCTAATTACTACTGGGCAGAGGGGAAGAAAATCAAGAGAGCTACAATAATATATACAATAACTTTAATACTGAAAAACCTGTCACTGTTCCTCAATTAAAGCCTAAATCACTGATATACTTGTACACTTCCATCTTACTCGGTTGGTGGCAGCTAAAACAGCCTGGGCACAGCTCAGCTACAAGTTGTTCCAAATGTCCCCATCTGTACTGGTTCTACCACCAGCCCAGGCAGAACATCCTCCACCCTAGCCACTTCTTTATTTGCATGTGCGTTTTGGCTCTCCTCCAGTGAAATCAACACAACATTCTCTTGCTGCTAAGAGAGTTGCAACACTGGTTGGGCAGCAGCTGTGTTAGTAGCAAAACTGCCACCTCCTATAGTTTCTTCTGTGTGTTTGTTTCCAAACAGAGCTATAGTAACAGCTGATTATTGCAGTCATTCTGAAATTTCAGAAGTCTAGATTTGAAAAGTGCCTTATGACCAGCAGCTAAACTGGAAGTAACTGCAACCTGGCTGTAACAGGTAAGTCAAAACAGGTTGCATCAAGATCT
This sequence comes from Prinia subflava, assembly GCF_021018805.1. Lineage (NCBI taxonomy): Eukaryota > Metazoa > Chordata > Aves > Passeriformes > Cisticolidae > Prinia > Prinia subflava. The sequence continues at coordinate 9,392,532 of NC_086283.1, read as the reverse complement.
GTCAGTGCTCTGTTCTGTGAAGCCAAAGAGTTCATCTCAAAATTTATTATTTTAAGACTTCCTTTTTTAGCATAAATATAAGATGTCATTTATATTAGTATAATTAACTACATTTGCATTCATTCTTAGGCCCATATTTGCATAATGCTCAGAAGTTCAAGGAATTCCTGGATAATTCCATTAAGACTTATTTTCTGTTGGGAATCCTTGGCAGATTGAAAATCCTGCTTTATTTCTGAGACACAGCCAAATTTTTTTCCTCAAGGAATGACGCATTCATACTGCTGTAATTTAAAAGAAATACAAAGTTTCTAAACTGTCTGTCAAAAGCTAGAAGGGCACAGTAAGACAAGAGGTCATGTACCTTTCAAACTGTACACGCAGCACTTGAAGAATATCTCCAGCTTTTGTGTATATTTTTGTGATGTACAGACCTAATCAGAAAGTCTGATCTTTGTTATGTCAAGTCTGATAAATCTTAAGCAAACACTGACAGAGCCCAATTCTCCCTCTAAAACTGAAAGAACAATTTGTTTGTACACTGCAAACCAGGTATTGCCCAACAGTACTTCACGGTCCTGATTCACTATTGTTTCGTTCCTGCTTTTCTTACACCCGTTTCAGGTGTTGCTATTACATTTGAGCTAGCACTAAGGGCCAGGGCACCAGATGGTGACTGGCAGTGGGCAAGATGACAAATTAATCAGCTTCCCCAACATTACATGGGGCCAAAAGCTCTCTGAGGTGGATTTCTTGTAAGAAACCTGCTGAAGCTGTAGCTAATTACATCAAAGCTAACATGATTTGTAATCATACTTGTTATTTACTTACCACAAAGTCAGAAGAATCCTGTTTATTTTCATTCAAACTTCCGAAAAAAGATCTACTTGAAAATAGAAATCATATTATAATGTTGTAATTTGGCGGGTAAAAGAGACACACCCAGCCTTTGTACTAACATTTTCACCTTTTTCCTCTCAACTCTTATTTGAATTAACTATTTAAATAGGATAAAAAACTTATATCCTGTAACTAAACACCTTTAATGAAATGGTATATAGCAATTGATATTTTAGGGGAAGTACCCAAGTAAGTGAGACTGAAACACTTCTTCAAATATTTTCTCTAAATAATTCTCTTTACTGGGGTGAGTGAATTCCCTGCAGTTCCATTTTTTCCTTTTTAACTTGACCAGAGAGACTCAAATTCTCACAGCCACTGTACTTTAACTTCCAGAGACTCACAGCCATGAATTACAGATGAACAGTATGCTAAGGTAGATACTCCAATATTGCCAGCTCAGGAATCTTGCAGTTCTCCTCAGTTATATGCTCTTCCAAATACTGACAGGGAATTCTGAGATCAGAGCTCTAGAAACACAGTCCAATGTACTGTGAATACCAAAAAAAAAAAAAAAAAAAAAAAAAAAAAAAAAAAAAAAAAAAAAAAAAAAAAAAAAAAACCACAACCACACCAAAACACAAAGCCAAACAAAAAACACTGTTTGGCTTAAAATTCTTAACATATAAAAGCCTGACTCTGTATACATTCATACTGCAGACCTTGGCTCATTTTTGAAAGCTTGAGTACACAGACTGGCACTGGAAAGGTGTTCTTATAGATCTTATAGAAAAGTTTCTGAAGCTAGAGAATTAGAAAGGATCTTTACTTTGAGGTACAAAATACCTCTAACTTGCACTGTACAACTTTCAACAGAAAAAGTGGGATCCCAATTTCCACAAAATAGTTTGACTCTGTAATTCAAATCATTTAATAGTGAATTTGAAGTGGGTGGGGCACGATATGGACCTCGAAGTATGAGAGGTATAATGGCACTGCTATGGTAAATCAATCATAACCTGCTTCTTTTCTTAGGCTGCACTATCAGTACCATTTTTGTGCTGTTCACTACCATGAGAAGCTTGGCTCCTACAAGAGGTTAACATTAAGCAAGATTTCAACCAGCAAGAGGTATTACTTGTTCTACAACCCACACTAGCCAGTTCACTTACAGTCTCTCTGTGAAACTGTAAAACACACTGTTTCTCATAAGAAATGTGATACATTTGCTCCTGAGGACTAATTATTGTTTAAAAAAAATCTTAAAAACAAAACTTCTGTAATAAAATAACTCTCTTAAATCCTTCGCTGTTTACACTTTTAGCTATAGAGATATTTAAGGATCTTCAACCACAAAGATAAGAATTGTCTTTAATGAAGGTATGCAGATGAAATTATCTTCAGTTCATAGCTACTCATTAGAAAATTAAGCTTGTAAAATTCCACTGACACTTCAGAATTACTATCTGTACTTACCTTGTTAGCATAGGGTCAAGATTATTTCGACCCTATTGCTACTGTCAAAGCTTAAACGTGTTTGGAGTCGGAAGATTTAGCCTAGGACCATCTCTAATTTTCAGTTAGTAAGCAGGCCTCTGACTCCCAAAGCCAGAAGCTGTTGGGCTACAGCTTTGGATGGTAGGAAGTGCCTGGAGAGCTGAGCCAGCCTATAGCAGCTGTGGGTCATGACTCAAAGCATCTTAGATAGGTGCACTGAGAGATAGGAAGTAATAAGATGTCTTAAAAATAGAGCAGTATTTGCCATGAAGATGAACACTGCTCACTTTGCTCAAACAATCTTTACCAAAGAGTTATCTTCTGGAAAAAAATACAGGTCTTCTGCAATTTTGGGGGGAAAAAAGCAAAATAGACACTACACATTCTTATCAGTTAAATTCATCTTGTAAGAAAAGGGAACTTCAACAGTTTGGAATTCTTTTTCAAACCTTATTTTAAACTGTACCATTACAGGAAAGAATTTTTACATTTACAAATTCAAAGTGAATTTTAACAGGATTTCAGCCTAGTCTCCCCAAGTCTTGCAAACACACTTCCAAATTTAAATCTTCTATTGTTCTAAAATTAGCTTTAACAACTTGAAAGCTTCAATAACACTGATGAAACAATACATGTTTTGTGGGAACATGTCTAGTAGTGACCTTTTAACCTGCTGATGACCTCTAAATCCACCAGAGGACCCCAGGGGATGGTCGGTTCATGACAGAAAGCTACAAGCTCAGATTCTATTGACATATCTGCACTGAATTGTATGTATCTACAGAACAAGGGTTCACCCAGAAAAAAGGAGAAGCAGCCATTTGTCAATATTAGTTCGATTAGATAAGCGCAGTGGTGTCAGCAGGACGTCTGAGACACAATATGCTGGCGTTGTCTTTCACAGGCTGGATTCTGCAGGGATCAAGATGACCCCTGTGAGGCAGCAAATCAGCTGCAGGACTCCTCTAGGCTTTTCCTTCACAATCCAGTACAATGAAAGAGTAAGTAGAATTTCTGGGGAGGGACCGAAGCAGCCTTTCCAGCTCCCATCACAGATCCAGAAAACAATTGTTTGAGACACTTTTCTAGATAAGTGGCCTTCAATACATCAGTCTCTCCCTTTGTTTCTTGGAGATACAGCTGCTAAACATGCTTGAAATAGCAATTTCTTACTGAAAATATGAACACAGAGCTCTGAGTTCATGTCAGTATTCTTAGCACATCTACAAAATAGGTGTTCTACCAGTTCCTGGGACTGGCAGCTCTGCATTGAACTTAAGTTTTCAACAAACACTAAAATTAGAGGGAAGAAAAGGAGCTACAAGGTACAAGATATTTTACTTCAGAGGAAAACCACAATTGCAGTTCAAACCTTCCTATTGTGGGATGCAGTGGTTAGCATAGAGCATCAGGTCTTTCAGTCACTTCTCTTCTACACAATTAACAGTGACCTTTTAAAAGTTCTAATCAGCAGACACTACTCCAAGCCTGCATGAGTTCTGCAGTGCTGTCACCATGCCAAGTTTCAAGTCAGGATATACCTAAACTGTGGTGTTTTAATCTATACAAACAATAGTGCACAAAAGACAAAGTACTTAAATTTGAGACATGGTTTTTAATCAAGTATTAGTTCAGTCATTTTTGGAGCTATTGAAACCAGAGAACATCTCAGTTTCAACTCCATCCTGAGTGTACTTGTTTTACCTAACTGCAGGTATCTGCAAATAATCAAAGTTAACTTGACTTTAAAGATATTTAGTACCATTCTGCTGCAAGACCAGCAACATCATCACAATGGCGTGCTATTTCACAAAACATGATTGTGCATAAATACACATAAATAAGAGAGGTGTTTAGCATATTCTAACACAAAGCAGGTAAAGATTTTATAGGAAAATCTTTATCGTATGCAGACAGAGGTACAAGGACACTTGGCACTTGAATCCCAGGTTCTGAAGAGTCTAGTAAATAAAGAAGAGAAAAAGATAATATTCAGTGTTATCATAATTGGAATCTGCAAATTTTCCAGAAGTTATCTTAGGAATCTGAAAGCTACTAATAACTTACATAGGTCCAGGATTTTCAGAATGCTTGTCCCTTAAAGTAAAATATACGCAATTCAGTAAAACAGAGAGCTATTATTATTGTTTTGATGGTCTCTACCCTTTCACAAAGGTCATGGATACATCCGACTTCAGGGAGTTAACTGAGATGATGCTTATGTGCTAAAAATAATGGAGTGAAACAAACCCTGCCAGGATGGTAATCATGACAATAAATCTTCCTTCAGCAATTAGAACTGAAGCACCAGACAAATACTTATTTTGGTTACGTGTGTAAATCAATAAATAAATTCAACTTATATAACAGCATGTTCTAGAGCTCAGTAGAATTTATGGGGAGAAGAGCTCCTCTGTGAAGCTTCCTCACCTGAAGAGGGAAGCAATACTTCTAGAAAGCAGCTGCTCATCAGTGTTCATTCACTAGTTTTTCCTTTCTGTCCCAAATAGGTTTCCTAATGAGTAGAATATTTCAGCTATTTCATCTACCCACAGTGCCCTGTTTTCCAAGATACGTCACACTGTTAAGCAGAGTATGAGAGGATATGCAAACCTCATATATTCCCTTGGCATTCTCACTTAGCAGTAAAGGAAAGTTGTGTATATGCACAGTGGCATTTCAGTATTATTCAATTGATTTGTCTACAATAGCAAGAGCAAAATGAAGCACAAAAGTCTGAACTTTCTCTCTGTTGTACACAAAGTTACAAAATGTTAAGGGAATAGTTATACCTGACAAGCAGGTGTTACATGTGTATCTAGCTAAACAGTTTTCAGATTTGAACACTTGCTACTTACGTAGAGAATTTCTAACGCCATTTGTAATTGGCACTGCACACACTTTTTAAGAGTTTTATTTAGTGGTGGAGTTGGATGTTACTCTGTGTGCACATGTGTGTATGTGTGTGTGCTTTCAGGTGTTCTTGGCAGTGGGAGCTGTTGAGGAAAACCATTTGTACGTGACAGCAGATTACCATATTCAACTGTTTTGTCTTTAAAACCTTGCACTCTCTTCTAGGCCTAACATGATTAAAACCTGCTGAGGCAGGAGTACAGCCAGCTCTGCTGAGTAGTCTATACACAATGTGTACAGAGGGCCAAGGCTGGCTGGAGTCGTGAATGTAGCAGAGCACTGATATTACAGGAGTTGTGAGTTTACAGAAACAAAAATGTTCTATGAATAATAAAAAAAAACCACTAAAAAAAAAGGTTTTGGAAGATGTACATTAACATATCATCAGGTCAGAGCACTAAAAAAAAAACCCTCTAAAGAACCACCACCTTTGTTTACCACAACTCAAACATGGAAGTGTTTGACTGAAACCTGAAAAAGTAATTTAAAAAGTGAGGAAGAAACTCCAAATAAACAAAAAACACCACAACCTTTCAACGTGTATTTGCTACCAGTTGTGGAAAACTGTGGAAAGTGTTAAATTGCCTAAAGGATAACACAGTACAAACACTTGACAAAGAATACCCCCTGAATAAGTTATAGATTAAAAAGGTTACAGATTCACAACTGTAGGTCCCATGAAAAAGATCCTCCCCCACCCCCCAAAAAAAAAACCAGAAAACTAGTTCAATACCATTAACTTAAGGAAGGTGGCTGTAGAAGTGTTCAATTACTTTACAGCTCAGTTCCCACACTGGATTCTAAACATCCTAACCCTTAAATGCTGTAGAAGATTTACACAATTAACATTTTGAAAGGTTTTCAAAGAGTAAATACACTACAATCAGTCCTATGTGTCCATTTGTGTTCTTTGAGTATGAATCAGAATGGAATCTCTCTGGCAAAGGACAAGAGAGGATGGAGTATTTATGAGAATGGAGAACAGAGGATAAACAATTTATGTCAAAAATTAAGAGTCTCAGTCTCTATTTGCTTGGCCAACAAAAGGAGTTTCCTCAAGCAAGCCTAAAAAGGAAGAGAAACATAAAAGCTCAGGTCAGCCCATTCCCTTTTTTGTGAGCTTGTCAAACTAGTCTGTGGACACAATTGTCTAAACTCGAGGCTGCAGAAACAGATAATAAGTTCCTACAGATGAAGAAGTGACCTCTCTATACCCATTTGTATAGCTGTCAGAGTATACCAACATGAACAAATTATAAACTTATTCAAAAGTAATTCTTATTTTTAGCAGACAAGCTTTGTAAGCAAATGCTTACAACTGTAAGAGAACCAGTGGGAAAAATGGCCTTAAGCAACTGCCCTAGAAATGGTTCATTTTGGGGGTGACTGCCTTCACCACAGGGCAGAAGAGCACACCACAACCAGTAAGAAAGCTTCATAAGTAAGCAATTATCAGTCTAGTGCCCAACACCACGAGTTGTTGAGATTCCTAACATAGTTGCTGGTGGTTAGTTATGATCCCTTAGGAAAGAAAGATTCACCACCTAATTCCTGCAAATAATCACAGGCCAGTCCTCACTGAAGACCAAGAAAGCAATAGTTTAATAGCACTAAGCATTTCAAGTGTAACATCCATCTGAGAATCTCAAGAACATTGAATTTGATGAGCTCATCTTCCCAAAACCTGTGAGTGAAGGAAAAACTGCATTAGTTTGTCCTGACTGGCAAACTTACAATAGTGTAGCTCAATGACTTAAATGCAAACAAGTGCATGGAATCCACTTTTTAAATTCTTAATACATATCATCCCCTGATGCTCTACAGAGCAGGTCTTCTGCAAGCACTTCAACAAGGGCAAGGCTGTACATAGGATTAAATGCCTAAACAAGAGAAGCAGAAGGTGTTAGCTCCGAATTTGAGAGGCATGTTAAGCATTTTACCAACATTTTTTTATTTTTTTAAGTATATACACCTCAGAACAGAAAATAACAGTATTTAAGGAAATGCTGTAATTGTATTGTTTGGGAGCGAAGAAGCAAAGTTAAACATTGGTTCAAAATAACATGGGAGAAGCACTTCTATTTCCAGCAACACATTATTTAACTGCAGAAAGAGATGATCCTCCCTAAATGATCCAAACTTTTAGCTGATCTCTTTAGTAAGAAAAGCATTAATCACTAACACCTGTGAGATAAAAGGATAGGCAAATGATTTTATGTGTGGCAAAGATGCCATGTCACTGAAATATCTGTCAACAGTGAAATATCTGTCATCAGGTCAAGTGGCAACTGCCAGGAGGGTCAGACAAATTTTCTCCCAAAGACCAGCCGAGGTAGAGCATTTAAACACGATTTTTTGTTGTACGGCCCAGAAGGAATAGGATGGGGAGTATTTGGAAAGCATCAAGTAACTATTGGGGGAGGGAGGGGCCAGGAAGGGAGTGATGAATTTGTAACTACACTGACAAAGAATCCAACATTAAATAAAGGGTAGCAAACGTGCTCCTGCCCTTTAATCTTTTCATGCATTTCTCATTGCCAATATACATATGACACTAAGAAACATAAAGATCCCAAGTCCTGACTTAACCACCTACACAGTGTTTGAGAAATCTGAAGCCATCTCACACAGACTGATAACATCAGAACCTGTCAGAAACCGAAGAGTTTAAGGGAGCAGAACCAGCCAATTTGTTCCTGCAGTGCTCAGTGCAGGTGATTACGGCTCAGGCCTAGTAAGCTCAGCATCAGGTACTACCTTACTCTGCTCTGATGCCTAGAGAACACTAGAACAAATTCATTTCTGTGTATTGGTATATCTTCCAGCACAGTGTTGCTGGAATTGAACAGTATTGCTAAAGTATCCCATATCACAGCACTCAAGACCCAACAACACACACAGGTTTTGCACATACTTAAGGAAATGTGACATTTTAGGGATTTCCAAGGCCTAAACCTTTTAAGTGCCATGCAACATCACATGTGCCACATCCTGTGGATGTTTTATGGCATTCTAGGGGTTGTTTTTACTGAAATGTCTAAAACTTCTGTTGTGATGAATAATGATGCTTGCTTTATCTTTTAGTTATTAAACACACAGCATAAATTCAAAATGGATTTTCTTAGAGCCATTTGGTTGACTGAAAACAACATCAGTAAAATAAGCAATTCAGTGATGGGTATACATACCTTTGTTTATGGAGAAGAGGTTCTGTCACAGTGTCAGCCAATACATATTTTGACTATGTACTCAAACACTTCTCAATGCTTCCATCTTCTCAGACACAGTATTTTCTTACTGTTTATAAAGCAAACCTCTCCCCTCTGTGTCCTTCACTTGACTTGGTAATATGAGAGTGTTTGAAATTCGAACAAAACCTCCTTGTCTTGGGAGTACAAGGGGCGGAGGAAGACGCAGTTGGAGCAATAGGTGGTTCTTAGAGCCATCCCTTTGATAAAAGTCAAAGGACAGGACACTGAAGAGGCCATTCCAGGGCAACTGTTCCTGGGCCACTTGTCTCCAGCTCCTTCTCCATACTTTGTTACAGAGTTTTCTGACCAGTGAACTCTACACTGAAAGTTGCCTCACTGTTTTTACTTTATCAAAATATTGGAAAATGCAATGACACCTGCCCTAACATTACCCACATTAAATAGTGACTTAATGTTGCTTGACAAAGGTTGTACATATACACAAGTTCCCTTTTGGTCTTTTTATTGAAGCAATAGGATTTGATTTATGAAACACCTGGCAAGGATAAGGTCCTATGACACAAACTGGAAGCAGGTAGGGGGTGATCATAATGCCTTACTGAAGGAGAAATATCTTCATCTCCTGCTGCAAGATTCCAGGGATAAATATATAAATGTTTCCTGTGAAGTCATTCCCATACTCCAGTATGTGAAAACAACTGTCAACATTCAAGAAAGGCTGTGTTAAACAGCTGAAACACTCTCAAATGATTTATCCAAAATAAACTTCCACCAGAAACCTACCACAAATACTTATTCCTCTTAACTCTTAAAAATGAACAGTTGCTCTGGTTTTAAAGCTGTTTCACATTCTTGAATTGAAACTTCAGAACTTACATTATTTTAATTCAACTAAGTACTGCTGTGTTTAACACTGAACAGAACTAAGGCTTTGCATTACTAAAACCAAACCAAACCAAACCAAACCAAACAAAAAAAAAAAAAAAAAAAAAAAAAAAAAAAAAAAAAAAAAAAAAAAAAAGGAACCCTCTTCCTATCTTATGAAGAGCCAGGATTTTGTTGCTTATCTCAGAGGGAAAGGACTGGACAAGGATAGGGTACTCACTCTCTCCTCTGAGGTTTGTAAGGAGAAATAAAATTGTTTGGATAACAAAGCAACAGAACTGCTGTGTAAGGCCTAAATCAGTTCCATCATTTCTCACAGATGCACAGACACAGCAAACCAGCATGGATCTGGACAACAGGGGACTCACAGGGGGTTGTTAGAAGACAAAAGGAAGGAGAGAAACTTCAGAGACAAATCTCAACAGGAGATGGGATTATCAAGTGGGCTGCTGAACTGAAGTTATCCTGAGAAAGTCAGTGTGTTGTTATCTTAAAAAAATACTTGCTTCCTGTAAAGTTGCACAAAATCAAATTCCTTTCATGCAGTAAAGACTCAAGGCTATATTGCGTTTTTATTTTCATCTATATGATTAAAGCACTGACTTGCTTCTTTAGGGTATTTACCTTTTAGTCCTGTTACAGCAAACCCACAGTATCAGAGAATACATGGCTCAGCTCCTGCCAAGAGGAGGAGATTCACAGCTGCCCTCTTGGCATGCCCCCGCCCCTGAATCCCAGCACCCTGTGGATCAACAGCAGGGGTCGTGTCCCTGCAGTGTGTCCTGCTCTGACAGGTGCTGGCATTTGGCAGCAGTCTCAGCAAGCAGGCAGTTATCAGACAGGAAGGCTTGGCTGCAAGTCAGAAAGCCAAGCTCATGGAAACCATGGAAAGACACAGAGGATACAAAGGTGTTAAATCCCTTCTGTCCTTGAACAGGCAACGACTGCTCTAAACTATGCTGACTGCCAGCAGTTGCAGGTGATTTTTCAGAAACTAGAACACCAACAAGCAAAAATAATCTGAATTTAAGCACAGACAAATATTTACCAGAAAATTTAGAGGATGTCTCTTAGCTCTTCATCATCTTCTGGCTCATGACACACTAAATTATTCGAGGTGCTCAGATCATGCTGTCTGGTTTAGCTGCATCTTCAGATCTGGTTTGAAGCAGTATACCTACTGTTTTTCCTCCAAATGAAGCCTAGCCTCTCCATCCTTCAACATCAGATACCATCCCTCCACTTTCTTCAGGAATTGCAAGGACTGTTCTGCTTCCACTGTTTTATAACTGTGACCCTACAGTTTTAGTGCTAAACCAACAGGTAGGACTCCCTTAAATCTGCTAAAGACACTCCACTTGCACAGAGCTTGTTTTCAATTCATTGTGTTTAAATGCCAAGAATTCCTCTGAAAGCAGCACACAGGGCAGAAGGGCAAGTTATTTTCCCTTTTCCCTGCCTCTCCCTGATCACACATTTCCAAAACATCAGCACAAGAGCAGTCTTCAATTGGTAAGTCTCAGCTAAACTTTAGAAAGAAAGGATTGTTGTCAATTAAAATTGCTTTGTATCTCAGCTTACTAAACTAATGTTCTTAATTACACATTAGCAGCCATGCTCAAAGCATGGTTACCCTAATCAGGGAAAGAGATCAGGAGAAATTACTTCATGTCTTCTCAGCCAACTTCATCTACTTTTAGCACACCACCTTCCCCTGGACTGATGCTATTCCTGCTCATTTACCTTACACTAAACAGTGACATTCCCAGGAGACCTATGCATGTAACCTACCAAACCAGAGACTGATTTTCCATAAAAGTCTATTCAAAAATCTGCTTTAAAAAATATCATGATGCTGTCATCCTACCTCAAGCTGCAGTTTCATCTTTTGGGGTGGGGTTTTACCATAGAGAATGGGCATTGTAATGACATGGCACACTTGTCGGGAAAAGCCCTTTATACTTTTTAGGTTGCAACCACACTAGATTATTTGCAGCTACTTGTAAGTTCTAAGGTTCATCAAAGCAGAACGATTTTGTCCTTCTAATTCACATAGATCAACATAGATACTTCTCTTCCAAAATTGTACATGTACTTTGCACAGATGTTAAAACTACACGAGGTTTAAGACAGTAGAAACATGAGATTTGTTGACCTGCACAACCTGAGTATGTTACTCTTCAGTTACTTTAAAGACACAGAACTGCATACAGGACAAAACTGTAAAAGAAATCAGGCTAAACACAGACAAACTGCCAAGATTTAAAATATTTGTCTTTAGCTATGCAAAATAAAGTCACAACTTATAACAATCATGGAGGCCTTTCATCAATGTATATTTGATGTACTTTCAAGACAGAGTTTGTCAAACACTGATGGACCCATTTATAAAACTTAAAATTTGTTATGGAAGTTAATGAAGTCTACCCTTACAATGAAAAAACTAAGTACATTCTGGAAAAGTTGCTCTTTTTTCACAGTATCGTTACCAAATAGATATAGATAGATTGTTTTGTTTTTAAATAGACTGAAAACAGTTACTCAGCATTTGCTGGGCAAAGAGCTAATACCTCTCATTTACTTTGGGGTTAGACATAGCACACTTTCTAACCCACAGAAGCTATCCTTAATTAGAGAGTAACCGTAGTACGAAGTTACATTAGAATCCAGGATCTGAAAGCCTTCAAATGTAAGTGGAACATTAGTTTATTTTTAGTGCAGTCTACTCCATTTTAAGAAGTTCATCCCAACCCAGACTCTAAAAGCATATGTACACCATGCAAAGAACTACTCCTGCCAGTGTGTTACTGAAAAAATATGTACTTCTAAAACCCCCTGGGGAAGGACCGGCAGGGTAGCAAAGCCTTTGCATTGCCGTTTCATCCCATATCAGACACAGTTAGGAAGGCACATGAGTATTAGCATTGATGTAGAGGCACAAAGGCAAACATATTTGCTAAGATACCAAGAACCTAATGAAAGAATTCAGCTACAAACCCAGATCTGAGTTTCTGCCACACCAACAATATCTCTTTCAGTCACTTACAGGGAACACCCAGTACATCAGCTTTTCACCAAGTACTTATTAAGGAGCCATTAATTACCATGTCTCCAAGTGCTAGAGTATTTTGGTACCCTCTGCTCCAAAACAAGAACTGCTGTTCATGGTAAACCAGAACGGTAACTGATCGTCCGGCTTTATGCCTGACTGTATATTTGTTTTAGTGATACAATCTGACTGTGTTGGATGTTTTACAAGAAACATGCTGTTAAAAGGACAATTTGAAACTTTTTTATTTATTTGCACAACTGAAAACTTGGCTGTCCCTGTTGTGGCCTTCTCTGCACAAACAGCAACTCTGGGGGAGAAGAAAATTATTTCCACATTATAAATCAGGTTTTTCAGTTTTGTTGTGAGGATTTACTTGAGAAATTAGGCAGTGTGATGTGGTTCTTCGAGTCTAGTTCCCAGCACCCTTTTTTTCAGCCCATCTCCTTCTCCTGGCACCTCTTCTGCATCCTTTTCCAACTTAAACGGGGTTTCTAACTCATCCCATTACCAGCTCCTCTCTTCTGCTGCTGTTTCAGCCCTCCAGCTCTTACTGAGGGCACTGACCAAACTGACAATCCAAGCTGATTTAGTCTGCAATTTCTCAGGTGTCCATAAGCTATGCTCCTCATTCCAGAAGCCAGTAAAGATATGCCAGGACTTATGCATGCCAGCTCCAAGTCACAGCTGCCTCACCAATGACACAATTATGTCTCAATCACTTGGAGATACTTTAAAGGTTGCATAAATATAAAAGCTTTCAGACACTTTTTATTAATGCCTAAGTTTGGAAAGATTTCCCTCTAGGTTAAAGTAAATGAACCCAAGACTTGGCTTCTGGATTTTCAAGTAGAGATACCTACTGTGGTATATAGCACTGCAGGCTTATATAAGAATGTAGCAGTTCATTCTTACTCTGTCTGTTAGAAATGAGACACCTGACACAGCCAATATATCAAGCAGCAATTCAATTTAATAATTAATTAATTAGCATGATAAAGTGTGAGCAAAGACAGCGCACTGGGTACAGTGGAAGGATTTTCCCTTCTGACTGCACACCAATTGCTGGACTTGCTGGGATTTTATTGACTATATTCATACATATTCATAAGGTTTTCTCAGCAGTTTCTATTTCCAATTTTTAACATCATTATTCAATACCTATTGTAGTCTATTTTTAATTTCAATATTCCAGGATGTGCATCCAGGATATGTATTCCAGGTGGTGGGGTCCAGCTTCCAGATGTGGGGTCCAGCTTCTATTTTCCAGGTCTATCAGTCTTTGACAGTGATGTTCAGTTTTCCTTTTTCAGGAACCATAAATCAGCAAGCTGAAATCTTTCTTCCATATCCAGGATGGGTTTTTTTACCAGTCTGTGAGAAAGCCTTTTGACATTCTAAAACTACAGTTTAAAATTCTTTAATACAAAACACGCTTCTAAAGTTATAATTCAAAGACATTTATTACAGAATAGCTTGAGATTTATAATAGGTAATTGCAAGCAAAGTTTGTTCAAAACCCTTCTTCCATATTTTCCTCGGTTGTTTATTAGAACTCATCTTTATAACTGTCCCATGGCCATGTTCTACAATTACAATTACACAGATTCTTTTTATTTCCCTGACACGAAACACAACTTTGTATTTCACGTGTCATCAGCCATTCTGTCACTACAGAACTGCACTCAAATTAAGCCTTGGTGAAAATTTAGTTGCAGAGTAGTACCATTCCCAGGGTGGGGGTGTTTTCAGGCTTTTTTGTAAGTGATTATGACAATTAGCTAGAATGATATATTATATACACATATAGAACAGTACTTTTCTGTATGCTGTTGACAAAGTTGGCAACTAACTACAAAACACATAGGAAAGTAGACAGCAGGGGCCAAATCACCAAGCTGGATTTCAGATCTTCTCTATATTTACAGCAAGAGAGAGAAATCCATGCATTTCATACCTCAGCACAATCTTCCTACCCTGAAGGGTCAGGCTGTGCTCCTGAGTTTATATCATAGGATCACAATGGACTTGTCTGCAAACACAACAAAACTTTATTGTTTTCCCTCTTCCCAATATCTAGATATTGCAAGCAAAACTGCCCTTAACTACAGAATGGCTACTTAAAAGTAAATATTATCAGATCAACTGCTAAGTACCAGTAAAGACTCAAGAGGACAGACAGAATGAACCGGTTCTTTTGTGCAGTCAACAAAACAGCTGCAATTACTGGTGAGAGGCTTTCCAAACAATTTCACTGGTTCACTGAAGAGGGTCACCATTACCAGACAGCTTAGAGGCCTGGCTTCTTTATTACCTATCTCTCCCTGTTCAAGGACTGATCCTTACATCATCCTGCTAAAGCCATTGCCCTAGATTTAGAATACTGGATCCCAGTGTCTGGTTTTCCTCTAGTCTTGCCATAAAGGACCAGAAAGCTTTCCAGTCTTTAACCTGGGGAAGGAAAGAGATGCATGCACTTAAACCTAGAAAGCAGCATCAGTGAACTATCAGCAGAAGTTAGACAGGTCTTGATCTGTACCTCTTTTCTTTCTACCACCAATGCTCTCTCTCAAGTCTTTTACTTCTTCAAGTTTCAGATGCATCTAACCTGACCTAGTTTTGGAAATGAACAGGAAATTCAGTAACAAAGCCATCTAATGTACAGTGAGGAACACAGCTGGCTCCTTTAACAGTTGAAACAGTAAAGTTTTTTCTCAGACAACTGGACTATTATGTTGTGTCTTCCCAGCTGGGAAATACAATCAAATAGCTATCAGATAGTTCAGAAGTTTAGACTGAGAGCCCACTAAGTATTGCTGATTGACATGCAAACATAAATAATGTTTTTAGTACAAGACCCTCAAGAACAGTGAACCCTCACAATCCAATCAATTAGCAGAGATAAGAGCACATGAGGCATGGGGAAAGATTTTGGGCTACTATATTATATTATTTTTACCTAGACGTGTATTTGAATGACTAGTGTCTCTTCATTCCCATTTTGTTTTTGAATGCTATGAAAGGTACAAGCAGTACTAATTTATGCCTGCTTGTGAAACTAATGGTTTGTCTAGGAAGATGTCATCAAAACAGCTTCCTCCACTAGAACTCTTCAACCTGTTCAAATATGAATCTGTTCAATGACTGAGGTAGTTGTCATGTCCAACAGTGGCTCTCAACAGGACATGTAATCAAAGGTTTTCTGAAATGTGAACTGGGAAGACACTTCCTGACAAGAAGGTCTCTTGCTCACCTTGAACTTAAAAGAAAGACCGAGTAAGAGAGTGCACAATACTCTGCAAATACCTCTGCTATGAGCAATACTATTTCTGTTACTGTTTATTCAATACACCTCTTTCACCCCTCTGGGAATTTCTGCCTTTTTTTTTTTTTGCATACCAGCAGTGTTACTTCCTACTTCCTACAAAGCACAGTACAATTGAATCGAATCAGCCATAGATATCTAATTTCTTCTTCTTTCTGTAAGTGAAATAGTTTAGTTTCTGTTCACAAGTTTTTAGTTTTCAGGAAACTACTTCATCTAAAAACATGGAAGGTCTTCACTTCATCTAAGACAGTTTCTACATCAGCAAATATAAAAAATTTTTCTAGCTTCCTACTTTATAAACAAATTAAGCAAAGACATCTGCAGAACTCATGCTCTATCTAGATACATACTCAAGTTTTAAAATTCAGTCGTTACCAAAAACACCCCACTAACCTTTGATGGTCATTACTGTGGTTCAGTTTATTGCTTGGGATTCCTGAATAGATACTGCAGAGAAAGTATCATTTAAGTAACTAACTTACACTGAGAAGTCAGTACCAAAAATCTTGATTGTCCTTAAAGTTAGATGTAATGCTTTAAAAACAATGTAGAAGACTAATGTTTTAATTATGGTAACATCATGTGTTCCAAGATGTGTTAGGTGTTGAAGAGACCACTCAAAAGCATGTTTACAACTCCCTTAGAGTAACCCTAGCAATAGCCTTAAGTGCTTTTACCACACTGGGCATTTTAGCAAATTTCAGGTGAAACATATTTCTTTATAGTTGCTGGAAATAAAGGAAATACTTAGGAGACAGGAAGTACTTTGGATAATTATAATTTCTGATGAGGGTGTTCTTAGGCTATTTTTGTTTTACCATTGTTTTACTGACTGAAAGTGCTTTACCTCCCACATCTAATTCATGGCAGCATGCCTACATTTTTTTCTTTTTACCAACTATAAGAAATTCATCATAGAAGCACGGAATGGTTTGAGTTGGGAGGGTCCTTAAAGCTTATCTCATTCCAACCCCTCTGCCATGGGTGGGGGACACCTTCAACTGGACCAGGTTGCTCAAATCTATCCTCTGATAGCGGAATGTAAACCCCTGCCATTGTGCTAAAAGCTGGACAGAGCAAGGCCAACTCCTACCCCCAAAATCGCATTTGAGTCACAGCTGCACTTGCAATGTAAAAATACCCCCTAACATCAGCACACTCTTGCCTGAGTCATGCCATACAGACTCCAGATTCTGGTCTCAGTGTTTAGAGCCACTGGCAGAAATCGTGAGCAGGCACAGAGGGCTCTGGCTGATAAGGAGGCACGATGAGATAGCAGCAGCAGTCCCCAGCCCCAGCTCTTTATCTTGCCCCCAAACACCCTACCCTTATGCAGAGTGCTGAGCTCCTCACAGAAAAGCAAAGTGAGCTACTGCAGTTTACAGACAGCTTGTGAAAATAAATAAAATTTTTTGGTTTACTTTATTTGTGTCCATCTCTAACTTCCAACAAGCCCTGTATCACTCCACAGCACCAGAGGAACACTTACAATACGTCTTTTTTTATCCATTAGACACACAATCCCAAGAAATATGATCACTTGCAGCCATTCAGTTAAGGGGCATTCAGATGACTGGAGTTCAGATAGGACTCCTGTGTGCAAGCACTGCACTAATATTCCTTTGTAAAGAGAGAACTCCACTAACAACTTAGTACCACTACTTGTTCACTTCACAGTATTCACTTGGAACTGTGACATTACTGAAGTGTTTGCGGGTAGCGACTACTGTGAAATTTTGCAGAGGGTGAGTGAATGCCTCAAGTGTTTGGCTTTCACCCACACAGGAAATGAAATAAATAGGATATCAGCTGAAGTCCTGCTGTGAAATTCTACTTTTGTCATATGTTTGACCTTTCTTTTTAAAGTCACCCTCTTGAGATGGAAAGATTTGGTTTATGTGTCACATGTTTTCTGAACATACAAGAAAATTTCTCAGAAAAAAAAAGCCTGTGGACTACCATATCATTCTCCTACATGAATGCAAGGTCCCTTCTGGAGGATTCCTATTTATGGTAAAATTTAGTCCAACATTTATGGAGTTTCTTAAAAAAGAACAAAGCTCCTGTTGTATCAAACCTATAGTAATTATATTCTGTTATTTATCTCCTAGAAATGAACATGAAGAAAATCCAGGAACCCCTCAATATAAGCCCACAGCCCTGCTCCAATTTAAGTACTCCAACCAATGAGTGCATGAAATAGTCATCAAGGATCCGACATTAACCCAGTTGTCTGCATTACACTTTGCCACTGAGACAAGACTCCATGACTTCTGTAGTTGATCTAAGTCAGTGTGACTAACCATGGTGACGCTACAACAGTTTCACTGGTGTACAGTAAATCCAGGTTTTGAAGCACACTAAAAGTGGGGAATACCTCATACTTTCTTTCCTAAGTAACCCAGCTGGGCTGAAGGAGTAAAATTCCTTTTTAATAGAATCCTCTTTATGATATAGATCTGGGAATGACATTAATGCCTGCTCCTCTGTAAAATGTCACTATCCTGTAACGTATTATCACAGAATCATAGAAACATTAAGGTTGGAAAAAACCTTCACAATCATGGAGTCCAAGCTTTGACCAATCACCACTTGTCAACCACATCACAAAGGGCCATGTCTAGCGATTGCTAGCACACCTGCAGGGACATTGACCCTGCCACCTCCCTGGGCACTCTGTTCCAATGCCTGACCACCCTTTCAGTGAAAACATTTCTTCCTGATGTCCAATCTGAACCTCCTGTGGCACAGTGTGAGGCCACTTCCTCTCATTCTGTCACTGGTTGCCTGGGAGAGGAGGCTGATGCCCATCTGGCTATAGCCTCCTTTCAGTGAGTTGTAGAGAGTGATAAGATCTCTTCTGAGCCTTCTTCATTAAAATGATAATACATAAAAATTAAAGACAACGGAGTCTGAGTGTGAAATATTTCCAGTAGCAGTAACAGGGAAGGTGTGGCAGGTGCCATTTCCAGGTGTCTAACAGTTCTACCTGAAAAAGAGACCCCTTCCTTCCTTCTTAAGGTGATCATAGCAGGCACAGCACACCATGTTCCCGTGGAACAGCAGGTCATGTTCAGAACCCTCAGCAAAACTCACCATGCCCTGACTCTCATTCACAGGTTTATGGCAAGGCTGCATTCTGAATCCAAATACAAACACATCACATTCAAACACTGAGCTTTTTTTCCCTTTAGTATATTTTTTCTGATATCATAAAAAGCACAGAAACAAACGTTTTAAATTCACAGACACATGGAATCAGAATTGAACCAATCAACCCACAGAAATGTTTTGCAGCTTGCATCTATTTACACTGTTTGTCTAATGAAGAATACAAAATGCAGTGGTATTAAAAGTCTGATTCTATTTGATTCTTCTCAAATGTCAACATATGAAGTCATTAAATTACACTGTATTTGTCAACTTTGGCAGGAACTACTGTCACTCAAAGGACAGTGATGATCTACAGAGGAAAGGAAACAAATGTGGCATTGTCATGTGCAGGTCTCAGTGATGCAGCATCTGAGAATGCGCTACAGGAACAAGTCACACTCTGCCTTGCCACCAAACACAAAAGCTTTCTATCACTGAGGACACCATTACAAATAAACATGGCTTAAATGGATGTTTTAAAAAAACCTCTCAAACTCAACTGAGATTTAAGCTTTCTGCAACATCTATTTGACTTTTCACTCAGCAGAGAAAACAAAGTGATATGGCAAGGACAAGACTTTTTTTAGATACAACTGGTGCAATAAAATGTCCTCACTGACTTATGCACAGTATGAAACCCCAAAATCCAGCCTCCTGAAATTATTTTTCATTAATTTGGCATCATGAGAATTCAAAAAGCACTCCTGGCTTCATTTTCTTCTAGAAATCATTTGTCAATTGATAGAAGCACAAGAGATCTTAGACACTTAAGACATCATCAAAAGCTGTAACAGCTTTTTAACAGTAATGCCTTTCTTTCCAAGAAAAGCATGTCAGTCCAGTTCCCCCTTCACTCCTTGTCAGTGAAACAAATATGTTTCAAGCAGAGAACAGAAAGCTCTTAACTCTCTTCTGTGTCTGGGTGTGGTTACTATCACTACTCCTACAGATTGTTCTGTGTTATCTTACTGTCCATTGAGATGGGGCTACCACTGGTCTCTTCACATATTAGTGAAAAACAGTCCTAAACTAAAAGCTTACACAATCAAAAAAGGCAATTATGCAGCACGGGAGAGAAATACCAACTTTATTTCAGATTATATAATTAGACACAGACAGATTAAAGAACAAATCTGCAATGAAACTCAAGTGTCTCATTAAACTCTAACTGGAGCTGTGCCTAGGCCCTTTTATTGGCCTTGGGCTGCATGTTCCAGGTCACACAGACTGTCCCAGAGTTAGGAGTTGAACTACCCAAACCCTTCTGTAGCACATTAGCCTCACAGGATCATCCTTGTGTTTCTCTCTATAACCACAACAACTCTTTCATTGCCATAAAAGGAGGATAGAGACATGGGTTTGATCTGTTCCTGCAGCACCCCAAAACTAATACGACATTTCCTATTTTTCTGACCTCCTACCAATTCCAGAGCCACAAGACATTTCAGTGCCACACATGCCTCACCTGTTGCTACCAGTATTGCTCATGGCTTTAGTTTCTTCCATCTACAGTCAGTCACAAATCTGCAGCATGTGTTTCTATGTGATGGCCACAGCAGCTACTGCCAACATTGTCCTGTTGACTTTTGATTTCCGACTTGTATGCTCAGGTTATGTGTAAGGCCTTCTTCATTTTGCAAAGAAGATACATATACAAGAAATCATTGTCCAATCCCAGTGACAAATTCAAGCCTAAAATACCAGTTAGCCCCATGACAGTTGGATTTGATTGATTACTATCTTCAAGACACTGAAGTGAAAGCCATAGTGTGACAATAAACTTTTTTAAAAGCTGAAGCTGGAGCTCCTATAATTAGTAGAAAACTAGCCTGTACTTTTCATACATTGCTATTAAATGGAATTAAGCATCGTACCAATATAGCCTAAAGCCTAAAAAAACCCTCTCAGACTGTTAAATACAGTTTATGTTTAATAAAATAATTTTGCAAGAAGTTATATTCAGTATCAGATTACCAATGAAACATAGGTCCAAGTGTATGTGTTACTTCCAGTCCAAAGTGACACAAACACCACCACTGAACATATCTGCACCACGCTGGCTGGTTAAAGATGAGAGTGAGAGGGAAAACAGATAATGCAGCTGGTCTGAGTGGTTTTCAGTATCTTCTTCTCCATAGAGATGACTGAATGTCCCAGAAGATATGCCATTTTGTGCCCTTTTGTAGAGTAGATTCTTTGAAATCTAGCTGTCATCCTCTGGAAGATAATGGAGCAGGGGGAGAAGAAAAAACCCTGCCTTTTATTGGCAGTAACAGGGCACTTGAACAAAGAGCTATGCTTTAAATTCCTACTCTTAGCAAGTTTTTTCTTTCATGATCTGTCAAAAGTACTTCTGGCTCATCTCTTGCTTCAGCCTTTTGCTCCCCCGGTGTCAGGAAGGTCAGGGACAGCTACTGCAGAGCTGATCATGATACCTTTTCAAGCTTTTTGGAACCCTCATGCTTCTTGGGACACACCTCACATCTGCTCACCTGTGCAACGGCATTCATCTCTTGGTATTAGCAGTAACTCATTCCTCTTTATACCTGGCTAATAAAGTACTTCATTCACCACATAAAGTGGGGGGAATGGCTTTAAACTGACAGAGGGTAGGTTTAGATTGGATATTAGGAAGAAAAGCATTAATGTGAGTTTGGTAAAGACTCTGAACAGGATGCTCAGAGAAATTGTGGATGCCCCACCCCTGGAAGCATTCAAGTCCAGGCTGGATGGGGCTTTTAGCAACCTGATCTAGTTGAAGATGTCCCCATTAATTGCAGGAGATTTGGACTAGATGACATTTAATGGCCCCTTCCAACCCAAACTGTTCTATTATTCCGTGGTTTGTATTTGCAAGAAAAATCAACTATCACATAATGAAGGCTAGGCAAAAAGGACCTGATTGAGATGTCCTTCAGAAAGACATTTCAGGATAATAGGTGAATCCTAAATCTACTTTAAATCTTTTGCAGTATTATTTGTCGTGTCCTCTGGGTGGACACTTAAGACCCAATTAACACTGTGCTGCTCTTTCTCCCGAAGCCATTTTTCAGTAAGACTGTAGGTGGCAGTAGCTATACAGGTATTTATTTTCCTGGTTCCCTATAGCAAACACTTCTGGCTGTTAAAAAAACCCCAAAAACCAAAAAACCTTCCTTTTTTGTGAAACTGATCAGTCAGGGAGGACGGTCAGAATCAAGACCCAGAAAAATGTCATTCCCCCGCTAGCTGTCAAAATTCTAGGATGCAAAATGTGCTCATTTCCAAAGATTCCTCTTCTGTCCCCCAAATAAAATCAGGTTCCTGACGGCATGTTGGAGGGAAGTAAGGGAAATGTGTTATAATATTTTCAGGTCATAACTTATGGTTGGATTTTTGGTAGTTATACCAAAAAAAAAGTTATCTATCTAAAAGCAACAGTTTTCCTTTAAATCATCCAACTTTGTAAATTTTTTTACTATTTGCCAAGTAGCAAGGGCTAAAATTAGCATTTTTACTGAAAAACCATTTAAAACCTTTAAGTGACTTTTATAGATTGTGATTCCACATTCAGGATAAAAGCAGTGAGAAGCCCAGATTAGTGGCAAGGACACTAGAAATATGAGATGGATTCTCTGCTGAGTTACCCAGGTAGCCTGGTTGCCACAAGGCTGGAGCTAGTAAGACCCAACTAAACTTATACAAAATCTTTTATATTTCACTTAATGAGTTAAATACAGTTAAAGTGAACTTTTTAACATGTAGCTTGATAAAGAACATTATGGTTGTGATATCAGGGACAGCCACAAGGATGTCAGCATTTGGGTAGTCTGCATATCCTCATTTCATGTACCAACACCTGTCCTTTATCAAATACACTGTAATTACTTTTATCTATATGATACCATCATTTGTATTGCTCCTACTCCAAGCCACTGTTCACTAAATGAGCAAACACACATTGTTCTACTTCCCTTGTTCTAGCTCTCTGTATTCTCATACCTTTTTCAGTTAAATGTTTAGAATTTGGGCTGGGGGCAGTATTGACTTGTCCATAGCTCTCTTCTTTTTCTTTCTTCCTCGGATTTGTGTTCTTCAACTCTGCGATAAATTAAAAAAAACCAAACCAAACCAAAACAAAAAAAAACCAAAAAAACCCACAACACTAAAATTATTAGCTATAACCTTGCAATCATCTTTTGAGTTGGTTCTCCCTTGCCAGAGTATGAGGTCAAGGCATAGAAAGATTGAAAGCTGCAGCCCAGCTAAATGAACTTCTAATCCTACACCAGTGTACTGTTTCCCTTACTCTCACATACATACACTATGTTCTTATCTAAATATTTGAAGATGCTTTTTAAGTGTTAGTTAGGCTTGGTATAAGTGTTTGTTATGAAGACACCACTGATTTATTAAGAATTGCAGGGCAATCTTGAGGGCAGTATTTTGGGGATCATTTTGCTGTTAAAACTAGTTTGATATTAAAACACAAGAAAAAGTAATGCAGCTAATAAACTGCCCTTGCCACAAAAAAACCAAAAATGGTATCCATACTGGCAGATATGAAATGGTTTGCATGAAATTGTAATGTATCCTGTAGAAGCTATAGAAACTGTTCAACAAATTACAATTATTAATTGTAATTAATAATTACAAATTATCAGTAACTTGCAGCTCTCATAAGCCTATGGCATTTCATGTTCTGTAAAAAGTAACTAAAGTTATGAAGTAATTTTAGGTCTCTTAACAATATTATGTCCATTTGAGAAAAAATACATTTTTTTTACAAATCAGTGAAAAGAGGTCAATTTAGTCATTAGAGTTTTAAAGGAATAACTCTTCTGCTTTCATCTTCTTAAAGTAAGGCTTTAGGAGTATAAGCTTTATAAAGAAACACCATAGTACAACTGTGATACACTGCCCCGTGTGTGGATGGTGGATCACATCCTATAATGTTCTGACCCCACAGCAACTGAGGGATCAGTATCTGTCAGCTTCTGGCACACTTGTTTCTGTGGGAGGGAAGAGCTTGGGCAGATCCTCTGTGGAAGCAACTGGAGGACAAAGATCCTTATGCATTGTAGGGCATGCACTTGCTGTAACACTGTATTTTCACATGACCACTCCCCAAAGCTTTTCAAACTTCCCTTCTGACATCATTTTCTCAGCTGGATATGGAAGCTAGCTCTGCAAATCTGATTAGCACTACATATAGTACCAGGCACATTTCAGAAAATCACCTATGGAAGTTCTGCTTTCTGGTTTTCTACATCAGAGTCTAAATTTGATGCCATAACCTCCCTGTGTCAATGTGACCCATTTTACCACAAGAATCAGTTCCTCTCCACCATTTCTCAAAAGCCTGTCCACATAGCTGGAAACAAGACCCCTGCGTTTGATCCTACAGAGAACTCCTAAGACAGTCTTTTCCAGACTCTCAGAGTCTGTTTGCCCTGACAAGCAGACTATCCCCTCAGTCTGCTTCACTCTGCTCCTGCTATCATTAAATATCCTCTAGGCTCACTCAGTTCAACTGCTCTGCTCACAGACACAAGGTGGCTGTGCTTGTCATCCATTCTTCACTTCTGGTGAATCCTGTTGAGACACAGCCTAAACCCTCTCACAGGGTACAGATGTTGTCTTCTAGGAGCCAGGCTCACAATTTAGTGTTCTCTCCACAGCGCATAGCCCTAAATCCCTCGGGAGCTTAAACACATTCCTTCCCACAGAATCACAAAGTACATCAGTTCTTCAGAAACAGAATTACTCTGAAAAAGGTTTCTCATCGCAGCAAAGTTTTTCCTCTGAAAAGAAAAAGGGATTTATAGTTCTCCGGGAAAAAAAAAAAAAGAAAAAAAAAGGGAAGAAAAAAAAAAAAGGTGCACAACTACAGCCCATAAACCCAAGAACCTTTATCCGGACTCACCCTGTTGTTAATCTTGTCAGACTTTCCACATATAATGAAGAAAAAGCCACAGATATTTTCTGTTATTACTGTCCTCCTGATACAGCACACACTGTAAGTGCTAGAGAACACTAAATTTTCAAGTCCTGTTAGAGCTCTTCAGGCTTTCTGTCATATGACTGAAGTAGCCTCCTACCAAGGGACGAGCTAGATCTTCACTAGGTGATTTGAGTGCCAGTATGCTTTTACTGATATCCCCAAACATCCTGTTTCCTCTCTGTGCTGATCCACCTAATGTTTAGAAAGCTAATATTTTAATAGTCATTTCCTTAGCTCGATGACCTCCTGCTGGTACTACGATTCTTTGACATTCAGTTCTTCCATGGAAAACCCTCTTGCAGTGACAGGCACAGTAGTGTGCCCAGGTGTTAACACCATGGATTAAGTGGAAATCCACCGGGGATTTTTTTCATTTGTTCTGTTTCAAGTTTGTCTCCTTTTTTGTGTGGCCAAGACAGACTCTGATAAATACTGACTCCACTTACTCAGAATTTCCCTCTCTATTTTTTCCCTCTGGTCTCTGTTAAACAAATTTAGATGTAGGAAGTCTGACATGCTGCCTAGGTTTTTTCAGATCTACTTCAGCAAGTCTGGAGATTCCAAAGCTACTGTTCATAGCTCAGAAATACTTACCTAACAAATTAATGCCTGATGTGAATATTACCAAATTTGGAAATTCTGGAGATTGTTCAAATTGCCAAATGCCTTTTAAGGTTGATCTTAAAAGCATAGTATGTCTATTTCTTCTACAGATTTCAGGGCAGGACTACGCTTTGGGTGGTCTTTGTTAATGAGATGTTACTTTTATGTATGTGCCACTCATTTTATTTCCATTACAGAAATGGTTCTCTAATGTATCTTTCAAGCATTTCCATGCAAATCAAAGTAAAAAAGCTTAAAACTCAAAATCAGTGGGAGCTTTTCTTTCTAGAAATGGCCAGTAATATTCTGGTATTTTGTTGATGACACACTTTCTACACAGAGTCTAGTTCAGTCCCCTTATAGCAGTGCTGGCACAGAAGCACATGCAGGAGTTAAAAGAAGTCAGAACGGATTTTTAAATTCTTTTTTCATGTTGATACAGCTTTGATATACACATGGAAAAGGAGGCACTTTGCATAGCTATTAGAAGAACTTAACAACAAGCATAATAACATGCAATAGCTGTTTTTTCTGTTAAGGGGTGAGGTGACGAAACAAAAACACTTGTGGTTGATTTTGGCCCCTGGTTAAAGAACTGTAACAGGTTTGGGCACGCACTGCATGTGATCTGGCTTCTCTACTGGAATCTCTGACCTGTTCAGTTAAAGACATGAATCACAATCTGAGAAACACTGCAGGAATCCTCAGAAAACCAGGAGGCTCCTGAGAGTTTGAGAAACAGTGCTGCTTGGCTATTTCATGATTTTACAGTATTTTATGACAAGTAAGGAAATGTGTGTGTGCTTCATATTGTGGAGAGAGATCACCAATGACTTTGGAAATACTCCTGTTCTAAAAAGGGTGAGGAGGAGGAGAATTCTTCAATTTCAGTAACATCAAAGACCGAATAAATGCCTGAGATGCAATAGTGCCTGACAGTTTCAGGTCATATTGGATGAAAGTTACTGGGGGTAGACTTTTTTATACAGGTTATTGTGATAAAAGGCATCAAGACTTTATAGGTCAGTAGCCCAGTTTTCAGATTACCTTCCTGCTCAACAGTTTTGTTAGCTTGTGCCATTCTCTAAGCAGAGCATGTTCTAGAGAGGAAATCAATAGCTCCATTTTCAGGGAGACAGTTTTTTTCAGCTAGATATGCTGCTTACGTGACTTTGTCACACAAAACATTGATAAAGTTTGAAAGATGAGTCATACATACTTTGATTAAAACTGGCCCTGTCTCTTCCACTTTCAGATTTAGGTAAGACTTGTTTCAAGGTTTTAAAGCTGCACTTCTTAAAGGCACAGCTTAGTGAAACTTTTGGCAGATAGGAGACTGACCTATGGCAGCTACTCACTCTCGGTGTTTCATGCAATCAGAAAAATCACATTACTGCATGCCAGTGGAGAATCAAAATAAGTTTTTGCTATCCAAGTGCATAAAATCAGGATATGGAGATGTGTTTGCAAAATGATAATAACTTAAGGGTTACATGCAGTACTAAATAGGAATTGGTCACTGGCTATTACGTTTATTTTAGCTCTTCCCTCTCCCTCCAGCCTTTAACATAAATGGTCATATTGCTCTTTCTTGAAGTTGCACTCGAAGATAACATAGAGAACCCCTTTCTGACACTTTTGCTTTAACCACAAGTTTATCTTCATATTTTGAATGCGGCTGATTATTCTTCTAGAACCACTAAACCATTGATGGGAACTTCTTATTAAGAGGAGATTATTTTCTGTTTACAGTTTTAGAAAAACTTCTTTCCTCTGTGTGAAAGTTGCTACTCCAGGGCACCTTTATCAAGCTGAATTGTTAGGATAGGGCTGCTCTAGAGAAGAACTGCATATTAAAAAGACTGCTTTCTACAGAGCCTTCATTAGTTTCCAGGCAAAAGCTGGGAGGATAATGAGAAGCAGGTAACTGCTGGAAGAGACGGATCAGATCCTTAGTCCTGACCAAGGGAGCTGTAAGGTCTCCTCTTCTTGCTAGAGTTCCCTGTCACATCACATAATCCAAACTTTTTACAGGTAGCCAGTGTTCCTCATTTTCTAGGTGCTTGACTTAAGACACTGAAGTCTGATCACAGAAGTACTAAAATCACTCACATCTGTAAATGAAGTCAACAGGGGTATTTGTTTTGAAAATAGCAAGTACTATACCAGTGTGTCCAATCTTTCTAGTCAGGCAGGTCCTGTAGTGTCATACAATGACGAATTACTTTCTTCTAATGGCACAACCACCTCCTCCAAGTACACTTGTGGGATGGGACAAGACACAGTGAGCCTCAGAGCCAAGTGAACTGTCTGAGTGTGGCACACAGATATCAAGATAAGGTGGACATATTAATCTATGTAGTGACAAAACCCGTGAGGAAAATCAGTGTCTGTGTTTCAAATTCATCCTACCATTCGTCTTTTCAATCTTCATTTCTCTGGGCTTTTGTTCCCTATCCTTAGAACAAGAACAGCATTTTTGTCACAAGAACATCATTCTAACCTGTCTAGAGCACTGTCAAAATTCCAGCAGATGCAGCTGCACCTACCCAGAAGCACTCATAAAGTCACCATGACACACACCTTACTTTCTTGCAGAGCAATACACACCTTGCAAAGCTAAATGCTGCTTCAAGAAAATACTACAGTTTTGCAGATGCCTTACGACTTGCAGCCAGGAGAGCCCACTGTCAGAACACTTTCCAAGTCTGTAGAGGAGGCAGGGATCCTCCCTCAGCCACCAGCCCTACACCCAGGTAGGTCAACAAGAGTTTGCTGTTGATCTGAACACAAGCAGCACAGTTCCCACTATGCTATCAAAGGGAGTGTCTTGGGTGCAGCCAGTTGTTGGCAGCACAATGTTTAAAGCTGGGAAGAGCTGTTGTAAATACACCTAAGGGCTTAAACCGTAGTCTCATATTCTTATTTGGATGTCTAGGTAAACAGCAACATTTGAAGACTTTGCAATTCCATTTCCCTGCCCTCGGGTGAGAAAAGTCACATGCACTTTCAGGTCAGGTCTCAGCAGGGCAGAGACCCTGAGCCCATACAAGTTCACTTACTGAATATTTGAAGCATTGTGTGGGGTTCCTTAGCCTTGAAAGCAAGGCAGGCCATGGAAGCATGACAACATCCGAGACAAAGGGCTTGGGAACAACAGCAGAATCACATGGTCATACCACTCCTAGCTTTGGTGCTGGGATCTTTATTTATAGCTTAAAGTTTCTGTACCGTGCTCTTTCACCAGGGAGAGAAAGAACCCGGCTATCAGCCAGGTTTCCAGTTCCAAACAGTAAATCACAAAGGGAACTGAGAAAGAAACTAGAATAAGGAGAACACCCTGCTTCCTCCACCTACTTCTTGTGCAGAGTAAAAAACAGATTGAAGTCCCTCTCCACTTCTGAGACCCTGCTCTATCACAGGGCTCTGTCTGTCATTACATTGCATACTGTCTTGCTTTTCATCAGCCTGTTGCATCTTATCACAACCTTAGGTAGTGCCTGTATTATTTCTGGTGTTGCAGCTTTAAGTTTAGAATACTTCGCTAAAAAACATTTCAAACCCTCATAGTTTTGAAATAAAAGTTAAAAAAAAACACTAACTTTTGAGAAATCAAATGTAGGAGACAACCTGCCCGTTTTAGTGCCCTCCAAATAATCATTTTATAATCTTGTATTTTTTGGAAGGCGTGATCCATTACACTAGTGACTTGTCTCAATTCACCACTCACTGTTGTTCATCCCCAATCATTACAAAATTATAAAGTCCTCTAAACCCACAGGACTTGCCTAAAGAGAATCACATCAATTTAAAAAGTACCTTTTGAACATTGACATTTCTGGCTTTTAAGAATGTAAGGTTTAAGCTTTCATTGAAACCTGAGGAAAAAACTAGCCATATGCACATATTCCAGGACTGGACTTTCAAGAAGAACATCATTAGTTGTGGTAAAAGCAAACAGAAACAGTTCAGGAAATCAGAACTTTCTTCTACCGACAACTGAGCAGAAGACTGAAATTAATCACTGCATGAGTTCAAACAGTAGTGAATGTTGCTTTCAGTTTTCATAATCTGTTTTCCATTATATATTTAGATGTTGAAATTTCTATGGAAGAAGAAATCTCTTCCCTATATATTTGTACATTTGTAGCTATCTGGAACTTTCCTTGAGCTGCAGCAATAGAACAGCAGCAATACAAATCAAGTTAGCTTGATTTATATTGCTCCACTTTCTATACTGTGTTAACATTGGTCCTACTCAGTACACCTGACCCAAAATGACCTCATAAATTGAACTGAGAACATATTTAATGAAAGTGACAAAAGAAAGTTACAAAGACAACAAACAGCTGCTTTTGTTTGCATTAGCTAAGTGGATGAAACATTGCTGAGGCACTAAAGCCACAGCTATGTAATGGGAAAAACATACATCCTTTGGGAAAACAACTGGGCCCCTGAACTGGGTACTGATGGATGTAATCAGACAGCAGTTAAAAGTAGGTATCATTCAGATATGCAAAACACTATGAAGAGAATTCATATATTAAACACTGACTACAGCACAGGATATTAATCAAAACATGGGGAGGTGGGAAGAGAAGGGAGTGAATGCAGTGGACTGGTAAGAACCTGTTGTCACTGAACTCAAATGGCAAAAATCCATCCCTCGAGGTTCAGTGGCTGATCAAGGTGTTAAACAGCTGAGTGACAGATGAGTGAATCACTCACAATCTGAATTAGGCCCAGATTCTGGAGAACTGACTTGTAGTTCATTAGATTTACTGCCAGACAGCACAGCTCTTGACTGCAACACCGCTTGTGGGAGCAATTTGCTTTGGGCTCTAAGCTGCATGAACTCCACAGTGCTACAGTGCTACACTAATGGTTCTCTAAATAGTTTCTACAAACCCAACTATTTCTGTTCTGTCAATACTTGCACGTACTGTTGTACAGTGTTATGCTGCTCAGCCACTAAACCTGGGCTGCTAAATAGGACCAGCCTAGGCAACACTTTTGAAATGTATGCTCTGCACCATGCAGCTTCAAGGCCCTGATGAGCTGGTCAGCTCACAACTTCTCACAGTGGTCTGGCAGCTCCACTGAGAGCAGCTATCTCGCAGCAAGTTCACAGAGAATCTATAAACCACCATTTTTGGTGTAACTGAGAGATTTGCTTTGAAACTCTCCTTACTACATGGCAGTGTAAAAGAAAATAAGGAAGAAGGCCAAGTATTACACAGACAAAATGAAGGGAGGCTAAGCTAACCATTCAAAAAATTATATACATACAACCTTCTCTGCTTGGTTATTTCAATGTCTTTTAGGAAGTGATACCCTGTACTGTATCACAGCTATAAGTAAATGTTGGGCAGTGTTCCCTTTCTTGTTTACTTCTAGCTCTCTCCAAAGGTTCTGCTTTCTCTATTAATTGCACATATCAGCCATGTCTACAGCTTTGTGGTTCTCTTATTTAAGTCTACTAAATTAACTCCCCTGCACCTGCCCTCCAACAGTTGTTCACTACTGAAAACTCCTGCTTCAGCTCTGGTACTCTTACCCAAACCACCAGAAATTTAGTCTTTCAGCAAAGTTGCATGCCTGAACCACAGTGGAGGTAACATGAGATCCCACATCTGATTTGCGGCTCTGGAGAAAGCAAGCAAGAGGTGCATTTGGGAAGTGGCCTGTGTAACTACAGGAGACATCACACTGTTTGGAGCCTTGCAGGGTGTTGCTGCGACCATCTAAATCTGATAAATGTGTGATGAATTGAGGCCACTTCATCATCCACCAAAAATGACAGAGATGACAGAAAGCACTTCCCATGCATGCCACAACCTGGGGATTCAGCAGCGTCGTTGTATCAGCAGTATCTACACCCTTTGCACATGTACTTCGGCTGTTTAGAATGTTTTTTAAAATACACTTTCTATTGTCAGCTTCATTAGGGCTTCATATATATTCTCAGAATGATGACACCATCTCAAAAATACAACTTTTTTTTTTTTTTTTTTAACACACTGCCTTCCTGTGTTAGTGGTGGATTCAAACTATAGGAGACAATGGCAATGCCAACAGCAAATATTGGCTAAACACTTACAACCTCTATGAAACTGGAGTGTGTTAAGATGATCACTGGCCACTACGTAAGGCAAATCAGTTTTTAAGTTAGAACTTCTGGATTATCTGGATGAGAAAGAATTAATGGATTGACTAGAAACAGATTTGCATAGCACGGCATAGTAGTTCAGTTAAGAGGGGCAGATGAAACTTTAAAAGGAAGTGTCTCCAGTAACTATTTTACACTTTCCCTTATCTTCTCCTGCTTTAGCATCAAACCTACTGTGTCAAAGGGAATGAAAAGAGCCTATCGTAATTCCAATACATACCTCAGAAACAGAAGAAAAATAATGTAAAGAAACTTCCACGAACTTTTCCAATCCAGGCATATCAATTAACGATGATTTAAAAAATCTCTGCTTGTCTTACACGTTTATCCGTGATTAGTCACAGGATTAAAAAGTACTGAGGACAAAAAGGAAATAGAAAAGGAATAGAAAAGGAATAGAAAAGGAATAGAAAGGATCTGTATTCCCAGAGCAAACCTAGCAGAGAACAGACTCAGCTTCTAAGCTGCATCTGTATATCAGGAAACTGAAATGTACCCCACCTGACTGAGGTCAACCAGCCTGGTTAACTGTACAGCTAGAAAGCCTTTCCTTCAGTGCACCAGCTACCAGAGACAGGGCTATAGCCATTTCACAGCACTCCCCTCAGCTCAACAGCAGGCATTTGCACCTTTGGGTTCAGGATCACCCGCTCTTCATCTCTGAGCTGGTATTGTCCATGTACTGAAGTAACTTGATGGTAATAGTGGACACCAGGGTTATTCAGGAAATAGGCAGCACTTCATCACTGCAAATCACTGAGCCTATATTATCTACCTGATTTCCTCAGTGGTTGAAATGGGATTTTTTGGCTCTTCAAGTGGGAATCCTGTGCTACAAAGCAGTTCATTTATCTAGAGTGTCCTGTGAAGATAATTTTACCAAAGTGTGGCTTACAGCCTGGCATTACCATGGGTTTCAATGGAAATAACATTTCAGCTGTAGTATTAAGCTCTAAAAAAGGCAAATTATGCTTTAAATATAACTGAGAAGACAATTTTATTGTAAAACCTAGATCTTTGTGGAAGCTGCTTAAGATTTCACAGGGAAAGCCTGAGCACTTGAATATGTGTCCTTTTCAAATAAATCCACCAGGTAAGTCTCCTTCAGTTTTGGAATTTATCCACCTCATCTGATTTCCTGGTACTTGTTCATACAGGCTTTGCCCTGTGAGCACACCTTTGATTAGCTGTGACATGGCACCTTTCCTTTCAAATGAATCTTATTTTGAAACTTCTTTGTATTTAAAATCCATGTAGACTTCCTTCTTCGAGGGCTTTGGGACAATATTTTTTCCTCACTTGTCCTGTTAATTCAGTGTATTTTCTTCCATTTAAAAAGAAATTAATATTGGGCCTTGAACGTCCGGGAATATCCCCATATAATAAGGAAAACATGTTTTACTGGGAAATGCTGAGTCATTCTCAACTCCCAGTTTCTACTGGGAAGAGAATGGGGGAGTGTATTTTTAGAATTGCATCACAGAGCATGAGTGGCAATCCAAAAAAAGGAAATTACTCTCTCTTCATACCTATGTGTGTGTAACATGTAGAAAATTTCAGTTCTCAAGAAAGCAGAAAAAACCCTTTGCATTTCCAAGCTCTCTTTTGCACTCTCAGCACTCATTTTACATAGTGTCTCTCTACTCCAACACAGAGATTTGGCACGAAATCTGCATCTACTCCCTTTCTGGTAAATATACCCCTTTCATTTTGTTGCAATCAACA
The DNA here is from genome assembly GCF_021018805.1 of Prinia subflava. Taxonomy (NCBI): domain Eukaryota; kingdom Metazoa; phylum Chordata; class Aves; order Passeriformes; family Cisticolidae; genus Prinia; species Prinia subflava. The sequence goes on along the minus strand of NC_086283.1, from coordinate 9,359,175 downwards.
GGTAGCATATGATTTGACACTATTCCTTTTGAACATATTTTTGTTCTGGGTCACAATTCCTTGCTTCAACACAAAAAAGCAACAGTCATATACTTGGTTCCTTTATATGTTTGAGGGGTTTTTAAATCCTTCTTTTAAATCGTGATTTTTTTTTTTTAATCTCTTTTGTGAAGCCACGTGCCATGCGGCCTTAGAATAACAAAATTCCCCATAGGTGTGGGGAATTGATCTTCTGTGCAAACACACATACGGTGAGCTATGCTGGATGCTCATTTGAGGCACTCCTCACCCTTACTAAATCAGTTTAAGATTCAGCATGAAGATATTTGAATTTGTTTTACATAGCATTTGTGCCAATTAAATGTGGCACCAGCTGAGTTGCTTTAGCATTGGTTAAATGTGTCCAGGAAACTCGGTTACAGTGCTGCAAATCTGGCTGGGATTTTTGTATTAAGAAGCATATCACACATGGCTGGCACTGTTCGACAGACTTCAAGTTAGCTGGGAGCCTGCTCCGTCAGAAACTGTGATAATCTACAGGAGAATGGTGCTGTGCAGCCTGTACTCCCTGCTCAGTGATGTTTTCAGGAACAGGGCGGTAAGCAATCGGTAAATCTCCTTCAGCGAAGCGCCTGGGAGAGCCAGCCAGCAGCCAGGCACTGCTTGAGAGGGTGAGATTCACTCTATGCAGAGTCTCTCTCCCCTCCCAAACTTTATATTTAGAGGTCAAAAAAACCCTAACAAACACTGGCGGCCACCGCTTCGGGCCCGTCTCCACAGAGGTGTCGCGAATGCCGGCGTGGGCCAAGGAACGCGGAGAAGGACAGGATTATTCCTGCGGGCCTGGGATGAAAGGACGCGGGTGTTCACCTGAGCGGGAGGGCCTGTCCCCGGCTCAGGGATTTCGTGGCCAGCGGATGGGTTTGTAACAGGGGCTCCCCGGCTCCTTCGCCGCCGCCACGGCGGGGGCACGGCCGCTCCTCCTCCCGCCCCTCCCCGCCCGCCCGCGCGGCCCTCAGCGCTGCCGGAGCGTCAGCGGGAATTTCCAGCCAGGAAGTGCGGCGGGCCGGGGGCAGGGGCGGAGGCTGCGCAGGCCGCTGCCGGGCGGGTGCCCTCGCCGGTGGGGCGGGCGGGAAGGAGGGGGAAAGTCCGCGCCGAGCCGAGAGGCGGCACGCCGGGTTACATGGCGCGGCGCTGAGGGACCGCCGGCGGCACAGCGCGACCAGGACGAGGAGGCGCCGCCAGCTCTGCCCCGGTGAGCCCCGAGCGGCCCCTGGCCCGCCGCTCGCTGCCTTCTTTCACCCCTGTCTCCGTGTCCTCACCGCGGCGCCGCCCGGCTGCGTTCCCTGTCCCGCAGCGGCGGGAGCGGGGCGGGCGCGGGCATTTCGCTGGGCTGGGGCAGCGCGGCAGCCCCGGCAGCCCCGGTCTGCTTCCCGGAGGCTGTGCTCGGCTCCAGCCCCGCGCCTGTGACCTCGGCCCGGGCGCGGAGCTGCCGCTGGAGCGCCGGGAGAGATTTGCCGGGGATTCGCCTGCAGCCAGCCGGGGGAGCGGGCGGGATGCCGGGGACGGCTTCGGTGCTGGCGTCCTCCTAGCGAGGGTGACAGTGGAGGGGTGACAGCAGAGTGAACAGCAAAGTGAAAACTATCTGTAAGCCCGGCTTCTGCCGCTCGCATAGCGGGTGTTCGTAGGCAGAGGAGGTGCTGGTTTTGTCGCTTTTGGTTTCGAAGCTGACACACGAAGGTGCTGAACCTGAGGCACGGCCGGGGCACAGCCGCCGGCCGGGCCCGGGGATGCAGGTGGTCACCACGGGAAGAACATGGGCTGGTACTGGCAGCTCTGGGTGTCCTCGTCTTGCGTGCAGCCCGAGAGTGCCTCAGACTGTATTAAAAGGTACGAAATAGTGAAGGTTTAAAAGGTAGTTTAGTTGTAAGTGATGAAACCGAAAAGTTCTTGTCGCGACGAGGAGAATTACTGCACTGGTTGCTCAGTTACATTAGACCTTGGAACCCAGGAATATCAAACTTCCCATCACAATTATTTTTTTCATCTATTGATGCTTTCTGCTTTGATGGTAACTTTGGTGGAGGAGTGTTACCGACTTACTTTACGTGAATGCGGAGTATTGTTTCTGTGACACGAGCTATGTGCTCTTTGTCCATTATCGTCGTGTGTGTACTTCTGCGTATTTTCATTCACGTAAGTAAATCTGAGTGCTGGTGAGCATTTGGGGAATGAGACTTTTGAGGCAAGGGAGCCGTCTGCAACATTTCAGCTTCCTGTTTAAAAATGCTCAAAAGCTTTGCTTAAGAATAACATTTTAAAGGAAATACAGATTATTGTATCATGATTTTTAAAATGGTTTTAAAGTGGTGATTATATTTGGCATGTTTTGTGCTTCAGAAGTCCTCTTTTCACTTAGTCTGTTCACAGAGAAAAGTGGATTAATTCTTCACTCGATTGCCTTGTGCCTTACGTGCTGCAGGGTTGAAAATAGAGCACTTCGATTTTATTGACATCTGGAGTCTCTCTGCTATGTACTGTATAGTATCAACCTTTGAAACAGTATTTCAGTCAAGGCATTTGTATTCTTTCATGAAAGAGAGTAGCTGCCGATTCTAGGAAAGCGTTAACCAAGACGTCATTCTAAGATAGCATCCTGGCTGCAATGTTTTGTAATCTACAGAAATGACTACAGTTTATGAGAAAATGAAAGAGAAAAAAATCAGCCTGTAACCATGCAGAAGCAGATGCTTTGTTCCGTAATTTTCCCTGGCCCGGAAATTTAACTAACAGTTATGCTGAAATACTGGTGTCAGAATGTGCCACAGAGTGTATAGATTTCGGGGAATCTCAGTGCTGAAATCTGTGCAAGGTATGTTGAAGAGCTTAACTTGAAGTACTAAACTAAAGGGGAAAAGCTTTTTTCTTTCCACCCTTTGTCCCCTTTATAAAGAAAGAAATGTCAGTCGGTAGTAGAGTCATCAAAAAATGTAGTAGTTATTTTCTCATGCAAGAAATTAATACCTTTGGAGTTAAGGTTGTAAAACAGAATAGCTTTGTATCACTTTGCAATGTGTAGCAGGTAAACTTTCTATCTGTAGTTGCTTAGTTCAGGCAACACCTTGGTAATGTTTTTGTAGTATTTTTTTCAAAATCAGAAAAGTTTGCTGGATAAAAGTGCTGGGACAGAGAAAAGGAGTATCCTGGAAGAGGGAGAGAGGGTGGAAAGCAGGCAGTGGTGTTTCATTTATGTGCACATTTGAAATTTTCCTGCTTGTTGAAAAATAGCAGTTCTGGTTGTTTCTCTGTTACTATGTAATTTTCTTTTGAAAATTAATTTTAATAATAAATATAAGTTTACATTAAAATTTTACTTTTAAAATTCAATAATAAATTTAATTTCCTTTTTTCTTTGAGGTGGCATTACATGACTTCAATAATGGATACCTACAAATAAATATCATTGACACAAATTTGCTAATTAATAGATTTTTGACTTTCCTTTTCATTGTTGCCTTTTCCAAAACATTCCCATGCCACTTTCTCATGAACACATGTAAACTCCAGAAATATATTCAGTTAGGAATCCATATTATTGTGCATATTACTGTCTCTGGAAGGACAGGAACTAAGTTAGAAGGCCTGTGAGTTATTACTATTGAAGGTGCTTGTAAATGCAAAGTCGATGTTCATTTTTGAAGTTGCAAAGATACAGTGAAAGACAATGTATCTTTTACTAACTTAAAGTTGGCTTTCTGCTGTAACTAGTGTTGAGAAAATTCACCTGTGGTCTTCAGAGATGCTGGTTAATTCTCCTGTGTTTTCATAGATTACTTCAAACTGTACTTGCTAAAATACTTTCAGCTTTCAGTGCTGTTTGCCAACTCTGAGTTGAAAAGTATCAGTCATAAAGAAAATTGTTACTCATTTATATAAGCAACTAATGGAAACTATAGTTAGTTAAAAATCATTTTTCAACATGCTGATAGCTTTACTTTGGTTCTCTGACAATATAACAGCTATTTTAAAACAAAGAGAAGATAATGAATGTTTCAGGTGGGTAATGAAAAAAGCAATTCCTGGTTTTAGTCATTTTTGCCTCTGACAGAAGTATTTTAGATGTGGAAGTCGTAATTTGATGTCCTTTAAACAAGCTGTGAATCTTTTATGAAGTTCTGTGTTGATAAAATCATAATTATGGTTGTCATTAACTGTGCCCTTAGGTCAGTCAGGCACTAAGTTTGCATCTAACTTTGAGCATAGACATAATTTGGTGGCTCTTCTTCAGTGCTTTCGTTTAAATGTGTATTCTGATGAAGCACTGTTGACAGTTCCAAAAGTAAGGCCTTAAAAGATTTAAGTTTCAAGTTATTATAGTCTCAAGGTAAAATTCTTTGTTTAGCATTTAGGTCGAGCTGACAGGTCATGTTGGGGGGAGGAAGCTACTGCTGCTCTTCTAAGCATTATTTTCTCCTTTCAACTTCTATGTTCTTTTGAAAAGCAGTGACAGATAAATACACTTTTTTTCCCCTTAATTTAAAATACTGAACTGAAATACCCCCGTATTTCATTGTGTCCTCCAAGCAAACTGTCGAAAGGTCAAGAGTAAAGTAGGTCTGACCTGTGGGATTTGGGTTTGTTTGTGGTTTTTTTGCTTGGGTCTGGCTTTATTTTTTTGTTTCTCCTAGAGATCGTTTCCATCCACCTAAACATGGACAGATTTTAGCACATAAATAAAGTATAAACAAAGGAAGCAGGTGGGTTTTTTGGTCTTATTAGTTTAGTCCGAGTTCTGTTGTGTCCTAGGTTACTTTACAACATTGAAACTGCAGGAGTTTTACAGTTTCTTTGGAAAAAGCCAAAAAGTTAAACCTCAGTTAGCCACTTTGCGTCTGTAGATTTGAAAACTGGGTGTAACTGTGATGGGGCTGGACTCAGCTGTACCTGTTTGGTTCCTCTTACTGGTGCTGTTTAAGCAATTGTTGCTGTCACCTTACGATTTGAGTGGCTGTTCAGAAGCAAAAGGACACTGAGAATTCATCTTTATGATCTTTATGATTGCAGTGATAACAGCCCTTGCTGTTTTCTGTTCATGAAGTGAGGGACTGTGCCTTCAGTAGGAGCCCGGAGCCTGTGTGGCTGTACCTGGTGATATAGCAAACCTTGTGTGAACTGAACTTCTGCAGTCTGGGGATTGCCTGGGGATTACATGTTACTGTTGCTTCTCAGAAACACTGTTCTTCCCTTGCCCCCTCCACTGCTGCCAAAAAAAAAAAAAAGAAGGGAAGGTTTGCAGTCTAATATTAATGATTCATTACACTTCAGGCTTATGGAACGGATGTGTGTAGCTTCTCAAGTTAAAATTTTACTTCAGTGAACAGCTTTTATATGAATTAGAGTTATTTGTAAAGAGCATTCAGTGATTCATCGTAATCTGAAGGAAAAAGTAACAGCATTTTAACATCATATTCAGGTTAGTTCAAGAAACAGTAGCACCCCACATGGCTAAATTTTTCTGTGTTGAACCTTAGTATTTTTATATCTACTTAGCATTATACATGTACCAGAATATGTTTGCCATATATTTGAATACTGTTTATTCCTTTGGTTTAAGTTACTTTGAATGTGTTTTAACAAAAACATCCTAACTTTATTCCAGCAATATAATGGAATAACAGTTTATATGTTTATGGCATTCTAGTATTTCCTCTTCACATATTCTTTTGCTACTTTGATACTTGGGGAAGGAATAAAACAAAAATTCTATGTTTGCAAACATAGTTATTAGTACATCTTTTAGGTAATTGAGTTATTCTTTGCCAAGGACATTTTCTTATGCTATGATTTTTTTTTTCAGATTTAGTTGTTATGTGCTGTAATAAATTTGGTTTGAGGTTTCATAAAATAATTATGGACCCAACAATTCTGATTTAGAGCACCACACTTGTGAAATCTCAAGTACTTGGGATTGATTTAATTTCCTATATATTCTGTAGTTTTTATACTGCTGTTAAGTAATGCTCATGACTGAAAATTCTTGAAAATTTTAACTTCAGCAATTTTAAAATTTTAAAAATACATAAACACAACAGCCAGGTCCCACCCAACAGGAAATAATAAGCAGACTTAATTAGTCACAAGAGGAGGTAATTTGGGTCGTTATAGTAGAAAAACAAACAGCGTCTTTTAGGGTTATGTAGTGTTACTGCAGCTGCAGCAGTGTGTGGATGACAAAAACTCTGCAGAGGAAGTTAGAATCTTTGATCAAAATGCCTCTGCACAAACTTTTTCGCACTTGTGTACTGAGAAATTGCACTCAAATCTTCATTGAGAGATTACACATCTTTGAAGTACTAGAGGGAATGTGAAAAATACAACTTTCTTATGCCACTTTTGCGGAAATTGAGTGTTGTTTCCTTAAAGCAGCTCCCTAAACCCCAGGTATTGAAGTCATAGTTGGGAGAAGAAATAGTAGTAAACATTCTGACATTTAAGGCAAATTTCAAATCTGTTTCATTACTGAGTTGAAATCCCTTCAAAATAACATGTTTGATGGGGCTTTGTGTCAACATGACTGAGTTAACAATCGCTTGTTGTGTTTTTGAACATGTTTTTCTTTCCTATTTGTCCTAAAGACATCTAAGCCAATATTGTGGGTGAAAATATGCATGATATTTCCTTAATATTTGAGTTCTATTTACTTTGTATATTACAGAATATGTTAGCTGTTTATCATCTCTTACTTTGAATTAAAAGTTTTATGCTCTGGAGCTGTACTTCTGGCACTCTGGGCAGAATAATTGTGTTCCAAGGGAAATGATGTGCTGGTTGAAGTCAAGAGGTGGCCAGAAGCAAGGTGAAAAGGCCGTGCATTGAAAGGGGTGGGCAGCGTCCTCACTTCGAAGGGACTACAGTGCTGAAGGGTTGAGACTGAACAGCTTGGATCGGTATCTCTGCTCTGTCAGAGCAGATTGTGCTCTGGCCTCCAGCCAAAATCATCTCAGCAACTCTGTCCTGCTGCCAGCCCTGACCCAGCAACCCAAAGAGTCTATTGCACAATACCTTTTCCTGGCATGTCTGTTTGGGAAATGCAAATCTCTGAAACAATTGTTCCTATACAGGTACCGATTCTGTTTTGCAAGAAGTCCGTACAGCACTTACTGTGTCTACCTCAGTTCTTTATACCTGCTGCAGAAATTTTGAAAATTTGGTGCCGTTCCTAAAAATTCAGTTCTCTTTCTAGCACTCTTTTTAGTAAGCAGGCTAAAAAAAACCCCATGCTGAATTTAATTAATTTGATTCAGTGTCCTGCTAAATAAGTTTATTTTTAACAGGTAAGTTCCAATGCAAGCCAAGTTAAAGAGAAAAAGCCCTGTGCTAGAACACTTTCAGGAAGAATTGTTCTTTCAGTTTATTAAGTCAGTTAAATTATAGTATTTGAGTTTCCCATTGAGAGGTGAGGCTTGCTTTCTGAATACCAACATTGAAAGGTGTGAACAGGTTGATGTGAAACACCTCATAAAGTAAGAGATGGTATAAATAAATTTCCTCGTGGAAGAACACCCATCACACTAATTTCAGTTTTCAAGTGTAATGAACTGGGTGATAAAGATCATGATTGTCTGCAGAAAGATAGTAGGGAGAAGTTACATTCCAAGTTTGTAGAGATTGGATTGGATACTGGTGTCAAAGACAAAAAGGGTTTACCTCATGCTTAAGTTTCAGGCTGGAAGGTTGAAGAGAAGTAAAGGGAAGGATCTGTACCCATGAAAAATCAGGGTGGGCTGAAAACAGTTGGATATGGAAATTTATCTTGCCTTTTAAAAGGTAAAGAGACACAGTAGATGTAGGAGAAGAACAAAGAGGAGCTCTGAAATCAAATGATTGAGATAAAGAGAAATGAGAACTCTTGTTCGTGGATTACAACATTCCTACATTATTATGTTGTTTTCATGTTAAATGGCTGCTCCTTTTGAAGCTTTAGAACAAATATTCAGGATACAATAAATCAAGTCATGTTCTTCCAGCTATGCCACTTGTACCTTGTATTATTTGGTTATTAAGGAGGAGCAGTAGTGCAAATTACCTGCCATTAGGTTTGCTTGGTTGTTTGGTGCAACACAGTCATCTCCTGGATGTGTGTACGTAGCTTCCTAGGTTTTTTCTCGTTTTCTCCCTATTAAACCTTTTTCACAATGGCAGTTGACCTGCTGTGAGGAGAAAGGAGTATGTATGCATATGCACATGCATCACACACTTGCTCTCAGGAGGTACAGTTGTGTGGGCAAGTTTGGCTGGATTTTATGTTTTCCTGTTGCACTAGGAGCTAAATGAAGTTGCTTCACTGACCTTTGAATTTTCACACTTATAAATACTGTGAATTGAAATGTCTAGCTTCCTGTGCCCCATTATCTGAAAAACGTCAGGCAGTCTCCAGGGTGGGGACTGCTGTGGTTGATTGTGGTCTGCAGGTGTTGGGGTATTTTTTTTGTTGTTGATTTAGTTTGCAGTACAGTTTGTGGGAATTTGAGCTTATGCAGGAGGCAGACATCTATAATAACATAAACTTCCACAGAACAATTTTAAAATTTTAATCTGGTCATCCTCAAATGAGAGAAGGTGTCAATCTCTGACCCATAATATAGCTCATGTAATGAGAGAATGAACAAAGCTACTCGAGGTAGATGCTAATCTTACCACCTGATGCAAATGGGAAAGGTGCTTAGAAACTGGAGCAGTAAGGGAAGATGCCAATTAAAAGGTCACACAGTGCACGCTAGGGTCTATTTTTCTGTGTCTTTTTGGGGTTTTAATCATGTTACTGACTCTGTGGTTTTGCATCAATTTTTATGTAAGAATAAGTGTAGGGATTTGTTAACTTAATAAATCCTGAGGAAACAATTTGTCATTTGAAGGTAGGGCTCCCAGAACATTTTTTTGTTACCTGTTTGGCTTTGGAAAGGGCAAAACCTGGTGAAATGGAGTGTTTTCAGTCATTTGGAAGGGTTATTTTAAACAGCTGGGTTAATCTTTGTCTAGGCCCTGATAAGGCAATTAAGTGGGAGTTTACATACACAAAGGTGTATGTTTGCACATCTAAATTATAATCCATGTGTAATAAACTGGTTTAACATTCAAGCCAGAGAGAATACCTTTAACCTCTCCTCCAAGCACTGCAGCTGACCTGAACACAAAAGATCTCAAGTAAGAGGCAACTGCACTTATGATGCGAGAGAGATTATGTTTAATACCTAGTTAGACATTCATGAGTACTTACCTACAGCTGACTGGGTGGCTTGTGAGTAGTTACCTTGCTGCTTCCAAGTGTAATGTTCATAGAATAATAGCATAGTTTGGGTTGGAAGGGACCTCAAAGATCATCTGCTCCCAGCCTCCCCACATACTGTGGGTGGAGACACCTTCCACTACCGTAAGTTGTCCAAATTGCTTAAAGCCCCTCCAGCCTGACCTTGAACACTTCTAGGCACAGGGCAACTACAGCTTCTCTGGGCAACCTGTTCCAGCGCCTTGCCACCCTCACAGTGAAGGATTTCTTCCTTATATCTGATCTAAACCCAACCTCTGTCAGTTTAAAGTCATTCCCATTCATCCTGTCCCTGCACAGCCTTGTGAAAAGTCCCTCTCCAGCTTTCCTGGAGGCCCTCTTCAGGTATACTGGAAGATGCTTTAAGGTTTCCCTGCAGCCTTTTCTTCTCCAGCTGAACAGCTCCAGTTCTCCCTCCCAGCCTATCTGCAGAAGTGCTCCAGCACTCTGAGCATCTTCATGGCCTCCTCTGGACTGTCTCCAACAGGTTCATGTGCTCCTTGTGCTGAGGATCCCACAGCTGAATGTAGCACTGCAGGGGGAACGTCTTTAAAGGCTGCTGGTTTGGTGTCATGGTGTTGTTCACTGCGCCAGCCAAAAGGCCAGAAACTGCTGTTTTTAAAAGGTGAAACTGAAGGACTGACTCGGACATGGGGTTTTTTTTTTCTGTATGGGTTCTAATTTTTACATCAAAATACTTTAAATGAAAAGTTGTCAGAAGTAATGTCTCTCTGCTATTCTTCCACTTTGTTGGGAAGTCATGTACTGTAGAAGTGTAGATGTGACCGAGGAGTGTGGCAGGTGTGAGGACACTGCCTTTCGCCCCTGGAGTTCTGCTGGAGGGAGACGGGTGCAGTCTGAGGAAATAAAATAGGGCAAAGAAAATAGAACCCACTATTACATTTATCCTGTGGCTTAAAGAAGCTGTGAGTGATATGCTTTGTTTGAAAGTTTGGCAAAGTATACACTGGGCAAACAGGCAAGTGGGCAGATGCCACTCATGTCAGCGCCTCAAAATATTTTATTTTTCTGAACAAGCATGTTTATCATGTCATCTGGAAACTTCAGGATTTTGGAACACAATTTTGCATATGTGACTCATGAAATTGTAAGTGTTTAGATATGAGACATCATTAAACAAGACTTCTAGGACTGGTTTTTATTGTATTTCTGCAGAAGAAACCTGGCATTTACGCTCAGAGTTACCTAATCAGGGTGTGACAAGAGGGTGGGTATTTTCTGACACTTTGTAAAAAAAAGTTGGCTGTTGAGGTCTCCAGACTGTTTTCTGTAATATCTACACCTTTCAGTAAAAAGCGTTTGACAAAAAATGTTACAAGTTATTTCAGTGATTTAAATAACTTGTCAGTTGGTGATAATGTTATTTATATTTTTTCCACGGAGCAGAAGTCAAATAAAAACATCTTAGTAAATTTTGTTGTATCCTGAAGGTTTTATCTGCCATGTATGTTGACTTTTTCCATGAGGTTGAATAATAACAATGGCAAATAGTTGATGAAAATAATGCTTTGCGGACTGTGCCTGTGAGATGATGTGATTGGCTGGTGATTTTCTGTCTTGCTGAAATCCTGTTGTATTAGGTGATGAAGTACAGCTTTGGTGACATTGCTTATATCTGTTATTAATTTTTGGCTGAAATCTTATGACCAGTTATTCGATATTTGCACAAATACTACAAATAAATATTTCCCAGTAAATATTTCTAAAATAGATTTACGGTCAGGTGGGTACTTTTATTTTCTAGGTTAAAAAAGCATAAACATCTTTTTCATTGAAGTCATCTATGTATTGTCTCCTGTTTCTCCATTTTATTTTTATTTACATTTTCTACTTTGTGGGGAATGGGTGACTGTCTTGTCTTTGGAGATTTATTAACAAGCAGAGCTGAGCCTCCATCAAGGTGAAGTGCCCAAGTATTCCAATTTTCCTTTTGATAATTGCCTTTCTAGTTCCTGTAGAAGGTACACGGTGACTGAGTTTTTCTTTAATAACTTACTGATCTCTTGCACCTCTCTTTGATAGTGCAGTAGGTTTTCACAGTTCTCCTTGCTAGAAAACATTGCTCATGTTCACTGTGGTGGAATATGAGGGCCAGTGACCTGTTTCTGTCTTCTATTAGTTATTAACCTTATTTAGTGTCTGTTGAATGCAGGCATGAGTCTCTTGGAATAGTCCTGCTCTTATTTTCAGATACTCCCTTGGAAAGCCTTATTTAGTGGGCTCAGCATAGGTGAAATTGTAGTTCTTTTGTTAACATCTACATGAAAGGAAATAACACTAATATCTTCTAATAGACCTATAAATTCCTCAGAAAATTCACAGGTTCCGCTGCTGGCCCACTACTAGTCCCAGTAAAACCAAGCCAAGCAAAACTTTTCCAGTGTCCAGCGTTTACTTGTAGACCTGCGAGAAAGGGTTGTAATGAGTGCCGTGAATCCATAATTGTCATTTTCAGCACAGAGTTGTTGTGTGTGCTAAGCACTTGTGGACCCCTGGAAATAAAGGTGTACAAAATTAGTCAATAATTGATTCCCGGTTTTATTTAATTTTTTTTATATGATCTGTTCTTCCTTGGGAATGCTTATTTGTGTTTATTAATACTTTGTTATAAGAAAACTGTTAGGATTCATTCACAAAGGCTCATGAGGTTCTTTTTATTGCATAAAAATTGGGAGTTCTGCTATTTCTTTGGTAATGATTTTGCCTAAAGTCTAATGGCAGAATAGTCAGAGCAAAGATGGAAACAACTACCAATTTTAAGAAATTTTGTCTTCTGTACTGGAATTTTTAATTTCTTGGCAATGGCAATGGAAAATCCTAGCTGTAGCCTATCTTGTCCTTGCATTGCCCCTTCCAAACACTGAGGAATTTTATAATTTTTTTAGAAATCATTAATGTTATGAGTAAAATAAAAAGTTTCAGAGATTGGGCTTTTAACTCTGAACGCTTTCCAGGCTTCTCTATTGCTTTACATTGAAGAAAAAGTGGGAGTTCTAATCATGTTTTTGTGTTTCAGGACTTAAAATGGCAGCAGAAGATTCCTATATTATGGGAGTGTCTGATCCCCAAGTAAGTGAATTTCTGTATTTTCGGTATCCCTGTATCCTCTCCTACCTGTCTGTTTAGGCCTTCTCTCATATTGTCCTGTCATTTCCTAGGCTTGATATAGACAGAGAAAATCATTCTGCATTGGCAGAAGTCAGGGCTTTTTTCCCTATGCTATGTGACCTGTAAAGTGCCCTGACACTGATTAAATGGCTGAAATGAGAAGGAAATCAAGGCCTGCTGAATTAAGCAGTTGAAAAAAATATTTATTTTTATGCCCTGCATGCCTGTGACACTTGCTCTGAAATTACTTCTGTGGTAGACATTGGAGTCTTTCTGAAAATAAATCCCCTTATGTCCTAAAAGGCCCTTCTGTGTATATTTTTGTGATGTTTGTATTGACAGTGATGACTGAAATGTTCTTTCACTCACACAATCCATAGGCCTAGCTCTTCAGGAGCTCTTTCTGATTTTCTTAGATCATTTCATAAATTACTTGAACTGTGAGAATGGTGCTTGGGTGAAAAGTTTAAGTGAAGAACAGGTCTTTCATACTCACCTTAATTTTCATAAAGCAACTATTTTCTCCTTTATGCTTGCTCCACTTTGGAAGAAGATAGATTTGCACCTGACAACAATTACAGTAAGTTAAGACATGTCAGTGTTAAAAAAAAAAATTTAACTTTAACCTGGAGGTACTGTTTTCTTGCATTAGAGCTTGTAAATATATTTACATAAGGAATGTAGTTTGGTGGGGTTTAATCAGAGAAATGGAAATGAAAACTTGCAGGTTCTTAGCAAGGCAAGACATCTGGGGTCAGATTTTCAGAATTTACTGTATAAGCTCTTTAGAATTTATAGTTGTTAGTGCATGTGAGTAAAATGGGTGTTTAGGAACTCTGCTGAGGTTGATGCGGTCTCATGATTCTGGTGAAACTTGGTCGGTGCTGTCAGCTGTGCTTGCAGTGCTGTTGCCAGCAAAAATAAAACCTCTATAAAATGTTTATGTAATTCAACAAGGTGTTTGCAGTCTCAATATTTGCAGAGAACTTTGAAGTTCTTTGCTGATAGATGTTTTATGCAGCTATGTATATATGTAATAATGAAGAGTGTTTTCTTTCAATATAGATGTTTGCAGTGGATCAGTTCATGGGGATGAATGCTTTATTTAATAGCACAAATTACATCACTTCAGACTTACCACTACAAACAGGTAGGAACCCTTACTATTTGATGGTGCTATTGTCCTGCTGATTCTTCCTGTTTGTTTTCTTTTGAGAAGCCCTTTTCAGAGCCTTTTTTTGTTTACCAACTTGTGTGTCATAATAGGAGATTGCAAAGTTGTCAACAAGATTTTTTTTTACATCTTTCTGCATCTTTCTTCTTCTTGTGAAACTTTCAGCAGTGAGGCAAATCAGATTTTCTTGTGGCTTCTACAGAAACTGAAAGTTTCAGCAGTTTTCCCAGGTGAAACCAGGACAATGACCAAAGAGCTTTAAGTAATTTTATAAATTACTTTGCTGAGACTTTTTTCTGAATTTGAACCTTCGGTGAGTTACATGTTTTTATTGCCAGTTTGCAGACTGCAACATATGCCTCTTGTCCTTTTGAATGCTGTTGCATCTGTTGCAGTAGTTCTTAGGGTGCTTGTTTTTCAGTAATAAAATGCAGAGAATATTAACTTCCTGTACCATTCAGATGTGTTTTTCCTTCTCGGTGACTTCTCTGTTTCCTGTGAAGTGGCAGGGTGGTGTTAGAAGAACCTGACGATTTCCTGAACAATACCTCTAGTCTGAAAACTCAGACAAATTTTACAACAAACCAGTGAAAATAAGCAAATAGTATTCTGCAAAGGTCTGATAAGCAATTCTTACAGTATGCTTCCAGAATAGTAAGAACAAATACAAGTCTTTATAGCACAGTCAGTATCAGGTGCTTGATCAACCTTGGTCAGATTTTGCTTATTAAAGTTCTTTATAAATGTTACTTCTTGAATGAATTTGGAAAACTCTGTTCTCCTGCTTAGTTTATTAGAATAGCTGATACAAAAGGAAGATGGAAATAAAATTTTATTTAAACTTGGGATTTTTTTCTCAAAGTATAGCTCTGATATAGCTGTTCTAATCTTTTAATGTGACAGCTTTCTCTTGTTATCTGTTGGACTCTATTGTATCAGGATGTAGCTGGTATCTCATGTATTGCAAATTACTGTCTTTGGTTCAAAATGCAAACCACTTTTATTTGCAATATTTCATACACTTCACAGCAGTGAAGGTGTTAAAGGTAAAATGAAATAAGCATTTAACACTTTCCTTCGTAGGTAAGATTCCACCCTAAAGTAACAATAAATGCTGCTTATGGAATAAAAATAAAACAGGCTTAGTGTTTCCTTGTTTTCTTAAAAGAGTAGTAGCAAGAAAGGATCAAGAAACACATGTTACAGATAATTTTGTTCCAAGATGAAATGTTATCATGAACAAAGCTCTTGACAAATATGGAAAAATATCCAGCAAATTAATGTTGCAATCATTTGTTTACAGTGTATTTTTATTAAGGCAGATAAAATTATTCAGTAAGATTCATCTTAGTATTAAAGGGCTTGTGCATTGTAGACCAAAGCTTTTTTTCTGCCAGTTTCTGTTGAACTAATAAGGTTATTGAAATTTCTCTGTAATGAGATTTTTTATATGTACCTTTTAAGCTTACTCTGTATTCTTCATGCCGGACTCATTCCTTACAAATTATTCAGATATATAAAACTAATTTTCAGATAACTATGTCTCATCTAAAGTAGAAAACAGCTGTTTTCAAAACCATGTCAGAGAGTCTAGGATTCACTGAGTTCTGTAGCCGCAGAAAACTCTTATTGGGCTAAGTCTAGCTCTGCCCTTAATTTGCAAAATTGCTTCAAAAAAGGCCTTTTTTTTTTAATACGTGCCACTGCTCTTGTCTACTGCTACACTATAGGTAGCAAGTCCTTGTGTATAAAATGGGATTCAATAAAGGATTGTGGATTTCAGGTTGTTGCAAACAAAAAGTTAATAAAAAAATTCAGAAAAAGTTGGTCATTTCAACAGCATCTGATGATGCCACAGTTGGTTTGTTTCTTGAACAGTATCCCAATAATGCTTAGTTCCTCCCCTTCTTGAAAATATGCTGTGTTGTTACTATGGACTGGCTCTTCAGTTATAAGATAATATAATAATTTCTATATTCTACTTTACTGGTTTTCAAGCAGGGACTAATGATTTCTTTCTACTCAGCAAAGTCAGTTTAAAAAGTCATGTGGGATTTTCCAGAAGTACTTCCAGCTGAGATGTAGAGAGAGTGAAATAAAAGGATTTTTCTCAAGGACAGATAGATGATTTAAGGCAGAAAGAACCAAAGACATTAATTGTTCCTCATGATCTGGCTGTGGTGCATATATTTTTTCAGTCTGTGCATCCATAAATGCACAGCGTCAGATCTATTCCAGCGGCAGACAGGTTTAATGTATAACCATGGATTCCCGTGTCGTGCCAGCATGGCTGAATCAACGAGTAGCTGGGAATTTGGGGACTTTCTGATGATAGATGTGCTGCTGTTACCTTAATATTTACAGCAATAGTAGAGAACCTTTGAGATGTTGGGACACGGCTTTTCTCAACATCATTGTCAGTGCTCAAATGTCTTTGAGTGCTGCTTTTTCTCTCTCATATGTCCATTTTAAATAAAAATTGGGCTTTTTTGTTACTTTGGCTCTAAAGCTGTAGTAGTTACGTGGTTCAAGTTTTACAGGAGAAAAGGCAGTACCTCATGAAGTCAGCCTCTTCTTTGGCTTGCTTGGAAGTATCCTGCCTTTGATTAGATGGGTTGGGTACTGATCCTTAGTGGCATTGGGGACGGATGGAGCATTATCCACAGCACATATTTAGGCAGAGTGCACATCGGTGGAATGTCTACTGTGTAGTGCAGAAACAAAGTGATGCCTTACATTGGAGAGGTAATGGGCAGATCTCTGAGTTTTTTGTAATTTTGGATGTTTTGTACTCCCTCATGGTGATCCAAGGCCATCTACAACCATGTAATGTGCCCCAGTTGTTAGAGGTGGGTTTGGGAACTGCATGGTTGTTTTGACTTTGAGAGGCTCTGGTCTAACTAGCTCCTGGCATTAAGATGGTGTGTTTTTAAAACTTTGAAGTTGAAGCGGAGCCATCAGGAGTTGAACAGTATTTCCTGGAGGCTGTGAAAATTAATTTTCTGCTTTTCTTTGACCTCCTCTGTCCAACCCTGTGTCCAACCCCTGTGTCCAACATTTGCTGTGAAGAATGAGAAGTTTATAGAGGGAAAAAGAAGGCACTTCAATATTTTTTTTTCATATTTTTTCAGAAAGAGATAATGTTAGAGGGTCAAGAAAACTGGTCCACCACCAAAAATGAGATGAGTGCTCGTTTTCCCTGTTCCACAGTAGTGGCCCTATTGCTCAGGAACTTGGGCAGACTTGCATACAGTTTCTCATGTTCTTTGTAGATCTTCTGTGCTCATGTTTGGAAAAGTGAACCAAGGGAATAAGGTTAAACAAAGTCTCATGTGCTGTTTGCTTTAAACATCATGCTTTGAACACTGAAGAGCTGGGCTTCAAGAGAGTATTCCTGTGCAGGGGAATCCCTGAGGGGTAGGACATGCAAAGGCTGCAACAGGAAGGGTAAGGCACTAGGTCTCCAGTCTGAGCTTTTAGCAGCAAGGTACCGCTGCCAGGATGGACACGAGAGAGTTGATGTGGGATTTAACAATCAAAACCTACAGACTGTGAGTGTTCCCAGCCATGTCCACGGAGCAAAACAGCAATTACAAGGGTGAGATGCCTGTTCTGGGAGGCCCACCAACAGAGAGCTTGTGAGGGAGGAGACTTGTCCACAGGTTGTTGCAGGTTAAATTGAACGGTTTTAGGTACTCAGAAAGCTGTTAAATACAGGACCCCAGCAGTCCAGCAGAGTTTTCAGGCTTGCAGGGATATCCCCCCAACCTCAGAGACCCATTTTTCTTTGATTTTGCTATGGTGGGAAGAAGGACTCAAGGGGGAGCCTAAGATGGGTGCTCCTTTGGAAGTGTGTGCGTGTAGGGTGAGGCCTGTCAAAAGGAAGAAAGAATGCAAGTGCTGGGAGTGTCAAGGGGCAGGAGGGCTCTGACTCAGGCAGGAAGGAAAATGAAGAAACTTGGCAGCTGAAGAAGATGTGGGGAAGTGGGACTGTGACTCAGACTGGAGTGGGATGCAAGTAGGTCTGTGGCAACTGAGGCGAGAAGACAGAAAAATCAGCCCTGAAGCATGGCCAAGATGTGGCAGTCTGCACCAGGCTGGAGGACTGCATGTTGTAGTTGCAGTTCTTGGCCTCCCAGCTGTAGCAGTGCCGAGCAAAGCGCGAGGAGTGCTCCTGTCAAAACCTGGCTCTTGGCAACCATGAGAGCCATGCCTGTGTAGAGGCAGCTCCATAACTGTGTCCTTCAGCCTCTCTGTAGAGCAAAAGTAGAACATAACCTATGCATTAAGTTCTTCTTGTGGCTGTTTAGCATTTAAAAAGGCTCCTTAAACAAGAACTTTTAAAGCAAGCACCTTCCAGGCTGGAGCGAAGGATCATCACAAATTTCGTCATTATTAGTTCCTCTTACAAGGTGTTCATCTTCAGGTTCCTGCTCTTTGTCTGCTTAGACAAAGACATGCCTACTAATAGAAACAAAATATTAAAAACTTCCCTGTGAAAAACACTAAATGTATTTTCTTTTCCCCATGGGAAAGGGTGAGAGAAAGAAGGAACCACACATAGCCAATGTTAGGCTATGTAATGGGCCTCTGGGAAGTATTCGGAGTTCAGTAGAAACAACTATATGAGACCTTTCACTAAGTAAAATCGTTTTTATAATCAAAAATAATATGCCATTTATGCCTGGATGTTTTCTTGAGGATTGCTGGTTTATTTTTAAGTAGCATTCCAGATATTATTAAGTACTTTGCATTAGAATGCCTTCTGTTATTTTGATCTGGTTCAGATGCTATATCAGGGAATTACCTAGTCACCTTAAAAAAAAAAAAAAAAAGAAAAAAAAAAAAAAAAGGAAAATCTTCAGTCATGCAGTCATGGAACCCAAAGGTTAAAATAACACCTCAAAAAACTGTTTTAAGTACATTGCTATATGATTTGTATAATGTGGATTAACAGTAACAGACATCTAATTTAGCTTTGTACATTTACACTGCATCTTTTTTGCACTTTTCTAGTGCTGATATATAGAGCATTTTGATTTTTTAATCAGCATATTTGCATGCTTTTTATAAGCATTTTTCCAAGAGATCAGAATAACCACACTCCTAAGTTTTCAATTTTCCCAAATTTTCACAAGTGCCATGCAAGATGAAACCATTTGAGTGGTATGAAGCATATTCCTTTAGTTTTTCAGTGTATATCCATCCCTCTCTTAGGAGTTTGAATTTCCTTACGGTGAGGAAAAGCCAGACCTTGGGTCTGATGTGTCCTGGAGGACTTCTGCAGCCATTTAGCTATTGAATAAGAACACTTCCTTTTCTGGCTAATGTTTGAGAGAAAGCGATAGTATTTTGTGCTAACCCAACGTGTATGTCTTGAAAATGAATTCCTAAGAGGAAAAGAGCCAAAGAACAATTACTTGGCAGGTCATGCCCTGGAGGCTTGGTTGAAAGTTGAACTACACACTGTTGTATTTTAGGTGCATTGTTTCTGCTAATGCCCAGAAAATACATGGCTTCTGGATTGTTAAAGCATAAATTTTCAGGTGCCTAAAGCATGAGGAGGATCAGAGGTCTGTGAAGAGAGATCTTAAATTTAAGTGCTGATGTATTGCTTGAACCCCAACTCAGCTTATCTTAACCGTATCTTACAAAGCTAAGCCTTACTCTATGTCTTTCAAAGTTCCTGAAGTCCAAACTGTTTTTCCTGCTTTGTAATGCAAGATGATGTGTATGTTGTCTTGAGGCAATTGTTTTCCATGAGTTCAAGTAGCACTGTTTACTTTCAAGGAAAAGTACCATTGATGGACTTGGGAAATAATTTTTCTTTAAATGTAAAATAGTTGTGACTGACATTTGCAATATAGTTTTGACATGAAGTTGGTTCATGTGCTGAGTCAGCTAACTGCAGCAGCAGAATGCTAATTTCATCTATTGT
This sequence comes from Prinia subflava, assembly GCF_021018805.1. Taxonomy (NCBI): domain Eukaryota; kingdom Metazoa; phylum Chordata; class Aves; order Passeriformes; family Cisticolidae; genus Prinia; species Prinia subflava. The sequence goes on along the minus strand of NC_086283.1, from coordinate 9,339,609 downwards.
ATATTTATTAAAACTTCCATGTTGAGAAAAGCTTGTTCAGTTAACACCTGTCCTTAGCATTAATAACTTTAACAGAATAGAAGTGATGACACAGAATTCCAACAGGAATATGGCTGGAAAAATATTATAGGTATGCCCAGTAAAGCTGTCATTTGGGGTCTACTTTGAAAGCAACTGATCTTTTAATATTGAAATACAAATCATCTTGACTGCTTAGGAAGAGAGGGGGAAGAAATCATAGCTCTTGGAATAATCATTTTGAGACTCATGAGTGGCTTGCATTTTAAGAGGTATTTCACAGCCACCCACCCAGAGAGCTTTCCTTCTTGATGTAAATAATCTAAATGAACACAGTGGGAGCTAAGCTTTGATCAGGTGATTAATGCTTAACTCTGGTGGCACTGAATTGTCACTGGATTTAGGGCCTACTGAAAAACTATATAAACCGGTCAACTTTGCATGAGATTTATAGTATGAAGTTAGCCACTGTATGAGACTGAAAGTTGTGTAATGAAGTCTTGTTTAAAAGACACAAATAGAATTTTAGTAGAACATAATCGTATGAATTGGCACCATGCTCAAGATGGATCTCAATATAGAGTCTGTATTTGTAGTAAAATTGAATGCATTAAGTGTTTCTAGAGGCCCAGCAGAACACTGTATTTAAAAGTGTATCTGAAATTATGAAAAGAATGTAAATTGTTTAGTCTTCTCAATTCCAGGATTTTTTTAAAGCAGTTCTGACTGTTGGGGCATGTTGAGACAGCTTGAATTCCTCCCGTATTCCCATGCCTCAGAGCTTCCCATTGGCTATCTCTTGACTTTCAAAAGCACCTATTCTGTAGGAAGCCCTAGGGCCAAAAGCTGGTGAGGACAATCTCTAGAGCCCAAGGGCTTTAAGTACAAAAGTTAACCTGAGTTTAAGAAGCCAGACTGCTGTCAGTGGCAAGTGAAGGATCCTGTTCTTATTCACCATTGCAAGTTTTAACTGAGTTGCCCATGTAGGCTCTCTGAGCTAAAATTAACTTTTTGACTTAATCTTCCTCTTCTTATTCCACTGGTCTTTAGTTGGGAATGACAGACTGCCAAGTGATTAAATACTTCATTGAAATTTAACTTCTGAAGAGACTTAGATGCTTTCAAAAATTTTATCTCAAGTCATTGAAGGACATACTCTTACCCCTGCAACTTATATATTAATTATAGGAATAGAAATATAATTTCTATTAATAATGTTCTTTCTTTCTTTCTTTTATGTTAGCAGATGGACCATATCTTCAAATCATAGAACAGCCAAAACAGGTAAGAACAAGACAACATTTTGAAAATGTCTAAGGTAGCTATATTATTACATTCAGCTTTGAATAAACTTAAATGAAAAAGAGCACAGAAAACTCTGAGCTCTCAGAAAAAAATGTTGCACTTGAACATGAGCAGTTTTAACTCTTACTTTTGTAGTTAAAGCACTTCCTGTTTTCTTCTGTTTTCATCTTTATCTTTCTCTGGAAGTGTAATGATACAAAAACCCTGAGGGTTTTAAAAATATACCTTGCTAAGTATAGACTCTTCATCTTAGAAGTAACTGTTACAATACCCCAGTATTTGGAAACATAAACTAGTAGATCAGACATGGAAGATTTTTAGGATTTGTTTTGTAGTTTTTGAAACACAAGTAGTTAAAAATGAAAACACTTAATTCCCAAGTTACAGGAACTTATGACTTGTGTTTTGTTGTTGAAAAGAAATGCAGTTGTCCTTTGAGATTATTTTTTTATGGTTGTCTGTTTTGAATAATCAAAGGAAAATGAAGATAAGTACTCAAATGAAACTTTTTTGTGTAGCGAATGTGTACTCAAATGTGTACTCAAATGAAACTGTTGTGTAGCGAACACTGACCTATGCTTCTCTGACAACAGAGAAGTAATTTCATTGCACTGGTTAGTTTTCATGCAACTGATGTACAAAGTTAATTGCTGGGTAATGATTGCCCTGAAGTGTGCCTGGGTATTGTTCCCCTTCAGCTGATGGCACCAGCAATTACAAGGATTCCTCCTGAAGCTGTTACAGTATGGAGGTGCCTTTCCTGTCTGTCCCAGTGAATTACATAAATCCTGCCCTATAGAGCTGTTCAGCAAACAGGGGAAGACAAAAAGCTAAAAGCTGTCCCATCCTCCTCTTGGCCTTCTGCAGAAGCATATTGCAGTCCAGTCTTCCTGGCAGGAGGCAGTGGAGAACATTGGCTTCAATCACACACCAAAGACATTTTTGTGCTTGAACATCCCGTCAGGAATAGGACTCTTCATCACAGTGCTAAGTGAAACAGCAGTGGACTGTGAATTCTTGGAAGAATATGCTGCCTCTTCCTCGTGGCTTTAGGTTCATCCCAAATTAGACCATGTCTTTTCATGGTAGGGCCTGCAGTGCACAGTACATAAAGAGAAACCATTGTTTCCATGTCTAACTTCTCAGCAAGTGGCTCCTTTTGTGGAGTACCCATGTGGCAAGCTGGGCAGGAGTTTATGGTTTATGGCAGGGTGATGAGGGTGATCCATCAGCAGAGTGATCTGTCCTGACTGCAGAGATTGATTTGCCTTTTGCAGAGGTTGCTTTGCCTTTTGCAGATCAACTTGAGTTCAAGCTCATCATAGCTGGGCACTTCACGCACAGTACCCTGGGTCACTCAGTTCACCTTAGGAAGGCAATTGGCCAGGTGTGAATAAAAGTCATAAAAGTTTACATTTGCTTGATAAAAAAGTTCTTACCCTGAAAAGGCTTTAGTGAGATAGGTATTGAAGCTACTGCTTATGGAGTAATTTTAATGCATGTTATTCACTTTCAGCTAATACAGACTTCAAATTCAGAGTTGTCTACTACTAGAAAGAAGCTGAATGATTCTTTGGAAAGGCTACAACACTAACTAGTGCTATTTGGACACTGGGAGCCTGTATAAGATGGCAATTTTGCCAGAAATTGCAGGGCTGGAGAGCAGATCTGAAAGCAAAATTGGGGACCACATGAAATATATTGTTAAGTAGAATTAGAGTTGCCAGACACCTTTGCTTAAGAGTTGCATCTCTGTGCTTTATAGATTGCCATGTAAAATAAAGGGGATGTTCATCTGTGGAGTCAATAGAGAGCTGTATGCTGGACTGGTTTTCACTATCCTGCAGTTCTCTAAAGTATGTTCAGATGCCTATTTATGTAGCTGAGATGAAAACCAGCCAGAGTCCCCTGAAGCTTTTGTGCTGTTTCTGGATTTTACTCAGAGATACAGCTTTCATATGTTTTTTCCAGAAGGAGGAAGTGTTTCTGTTTCATCCCTGTACTTTCTTTATGGTGCTTTGGACTTATTATTTGTTTCAATTTTGTCTACCTAGCAGCAATCTTGGGAGAGAACATCTTCTCTTCCATTCTCTACATGTGAACTTTTATCCTATTTTAACAGTATAAATAGTTCTCTGTTTCAAAATATCTTCACTTAACTGAAAGAAAAATATGAGATTGCTGCTGTGTGTTAAAGTGAGAATAGAACAGGTTCTCCAGGGCTACAGTTAAGTGATGCTTTGTTAACCAGCACTCAGCATTCCATGGATGAACAATTGTAACTTTTCCATTTGGGCTAGTCTTGTTTGTGGGTGTGCATGTGCATCTTTGTGTGTACTATTTCTTTTTTGTTTTGTTTTTGTACAGCTCTCAAGTTTCTTCTCCTTTATTCCACAGAGGGGATTTCGTTTCCGATACGTGTGTGAAGGGCCTTCGCACGGTGGACTTCCTGGTGCTTCTAGTGAAAAGAACAAAAAATCATACCCTCAGGTCAAAGTAAGGGCTTAAGGCATTAATTCTGTGAAGTCAGTGCAAGTGTCGTAGTATGTATGTGTACAGGACCTTAATGTATAGCAACATAAATTTGTATGAAGTTGCTCAAGACGGACTACATTTCAATCCCAATGTTCAAGTTGTTTTGGAACATAAAGGTGTCCTAAGATTTGGGTTTGTTTTGGCACTGTTTCTATCTGCCAGCAGTTGAGCAGTAACTTATTTGCACCTACTATCTCACTACCATTGTGCAGACTAATGGAGCTCTTCCTTAATGTGCAGTTTTAGCAAGGCTTGAGCAGCTCAGTTGCTCCATTTCCATTGCAAAGCATGAGTCTGCTTAGTTATTCCACTTCACTCTAATGCTATTTACCAAGTTCTCCTTTTTTTCTGTTCATGTTACTCCTTATTCAATATCTCTAGGGTAGTCCATTCTTAGGAACTTAATTCCTTTAAATCAACTTACAGCTTCTCATTTTAATAAGAGCAGTGTTATATTCAGGTGCTCACTGAACATTTTTGTGGGTTTTTTTCCCCCCTTGAAAAAAATCAAATATGTTAATCAAAGAAATGTTCCGTTGAGGCACAATATGAAGATTAGAAAAGTGATTAATCATTCTGGGATTGGAGAACTGTCTTTGCCTATGGTTCTTACTGCAGGTTTTTTTTCCGTGGAAGTCTGGAAGAGCTGCACTGTGTCTTTTCAGTATTCTTTTTAACTTAAATGCAAGCTTTGGTCTTGTTATTCCATTACATCTTTGAACTGTTTCACTGCAAATTCTCATGAGGAGCAGGGTTAATGTATTCTAATCGGTGTTATTTCTTAATGTATTCTAATTGCGGTGCTCTCTTACTCCTTTATGGAGAAAAAAGGGGAGGGAAGAGTGGCAAGCAATGAACCTCTGCCTTGTTGTGTGTCACTCCTGGTCCTTCTCCTCAGTGTGTGTGTAGTTTGTCCACAGTTCTTGGGAAAGGCTGGAGTCTGAACAGTTGCATCTCCTAGTGAATCAGTATAAGCATAATGGAAAATAATCAGTACTGGCTGAGGTATCCTAGGCTGTTAGTCCTGTGAACTGAGAAGAAGCCAGGAAAGCTGATTTCATATAGCCTTGCAAAACTCTTAGGAAAAATAACTAGCCCAGGCAGATGATCTACTTGCTTTTCTCTTTCCTATTTTGACAGTAATGATGAACCAATGAATGAAATTTCACTGCTATGTTCAGATATAAAATCATTTACTTCTGTTGAGCCAGATCTTTAGATTCCAATCTGATCTGTAATGATAATAATAAAAGTGATACTTTCCAAAGGTGTGGTAGGTCACATAACAGCAGGACGAGGAGTTACACAGGAAATGGAATTTCTCCTTCAGTAAACTAGAAAGCAGAATGTTCTGTGGCTTTCCATCAGACCTTCTAATTTCGTTGATCATCACTTTTTAATTTTATCTGGAGCTTACACACGTACATGCCTTCCCTCCCATCCTACTGTGTGCATCTGGGGTTTTTTTCCTAGTACAAATCCCCACATGGCAACACCTGCTGGGAGAGGCTGGCAAGGGAACACAAGTAAATTCCTCAAGGCCATTGCTTGTTAGTGCCTGTTTTTGATTCAAGTGGTGCCAGTAAAGACAGAAGTGTTTCACAACTTTTCCTGTAAGTCTTTTCTGTGTTTTGTCAGAATGTGCTCACTTTTGTTGTAACTGAGAGGAGCACAATTGAAAATTGCAATTCTTTTGTTGTGTTGGGGTTTTTTTTGTTGTTTGATTTTTGTTGGGGTTTTTGTCTGGTTTTGGTTTGGTTTTTTTGGTGGTTTTTGGGGGGGTTTTTTTGCTGGTTTTTTTTTTTTTTTTTTTTACTCTTGTGCCAGTGTTTTCACTATAAAACCTACATTAGTTGATCACAGTGCAGTGAAAGGACAGTACCATAAGTTTTGGCTGTACTGTAAAAAACTGAGGTTTTGTGACAGAACTTTAAACCCTTGGTCTTGGTATGATCAGTGCAGCTGACATTGGGATCTGCTTGGTGCTTGGTGCTCTCTCAAAATTTACTAGCTACCATGGGATGTCCTGAAAATACACATCCTCAGTGCACAAAAAGCCATTGCAGTCTTCCTATTCTTTTTTCATAGGATTATGGATTGGAGATCAAAAGAAAACACATTTATGGGATGTGGCCTCTTGCATAATGTGGACTGTTGGATTTCACCCTTTTTTTTTTTTTCCCTCCTTGCACTGTCACTGACTTGTGACTAACCTGGAACATATCAAGACATATCTCTCACATAAAGGCTGGAGTGTTGAAGACCTTGCTATGTCTCTAAGCAAGATGTTTCTGTATTTAATTACATGTTTAACCTCTTCCTGTGTAGTGTATTAGTAGACGGTGTAGGTCAGGAGTTAATGTAGCAGTTCTGCAGTGCCAGTCTTTACACTTGAAACAAATCTGCACTGGTCAGCAAGGTGGAATTGATGTAAAACCTCTTGTTTAATGGAACAGTCCTGACTAATGGAGTCTAGATAACAGTGTATATTTTTCTATGATATCAAAAATTTTATTATCTTAATGACTTATGGAATTATGTTCCTTTGTTTAGCCCTGCCTTTGCTAACAGTAATCCTAATATGTAGAAAACATCTTGCATATTCAGAGGATTGTATATGACTTTGTATGTCATTATGGAGAGAGAGAAGTTGTAAAAGTTGTAAAAGAAGATAATAAATATGTTACAGTGAAGTTATGTTGAAGTTATGATTGCAACCTAAAATTCTTCATTTAAATTTCATTTTCATCCACTTAGTGTAAGTAACACAACACTGGAAAATTTTACTGTCTAGAACAGTTGAAATCAAAGCTGCTGAACTGCGTATTCATTACTACTTTCTTGTCCAGGGGAAAAATCAGGCAGTAGTATAAAAAGAAAGGATAAAACAGCAAAGTCTAATATTATCACCAGCATACTTAACTATCTAATTTTTTTATTTATAGTTGCTTGGTTTTTATATATTTGCACAAATGTGAGAAAACTCACAGAAAATTTCCACTGGCCTTACATATTTATCATGTGTGTCAAGATCTTACATACTGCTGTTAGTGTGGGCAGATCCATGTTTTACACTGAAGTGCTTGATCCAGTTTTAGGTGTGACAAGAACTTGCTGAAAACAGTGGAGTGAAGGAAATGTCCGCAATTTTCATCTCCTCGGGGGCAAACCTATGTGGGTGGCTGCAGTCTCCAGTTCAGTGTTCTTTGTGAGCTGGATGTAAATGAGCTCCAGCCCGGAGTTCAGAGGTGTGCCCTAGCTGAAGAGCACCATCTCTCTGCACAAGAGTTTGGGCATGGAGCACTTTGGCTTGGGAATTGAAGCTGCACACCAGTTAGGCAGCTCTGAACCCAGGCACACCGACAGAACTGCCCAGCCAGTCATGTCCTGGGGCTATCCCAAATTATACCTCGGTTTGGAGACAAGAGTTGTTCTTGAAATCAGGGATTTTGGCACGTTTGCTTCAAGCTCAGGAGGAGAATTTATGGAAAGTTAGTCAAGTTACTTTGCTGGTGAGCCTTGGTGACAAAAGGAGCATATTTATTTGCTCCCCCCTCCCCCAATAGGAATTAAATGTAAAGTGATACAGATAGGTGATTTTTTAACTTGCAGCCAGCAAACAACTGAATTAAGGAATAAACATGAGACAGGAATAAGCAGACTTTTTGGTATAAATCTCTACCCCTCTTAAAAATCTGTGCTGAATCAAAGTCAGTCAAAGATAAATTCAGTGAGATTTGAGCTTTTTACTGGCAAGGCTGATTTGGCTGAATAGGAGGCACTGAATCTCTTTAGCTGGGCTTGTAAAGCAGAGCACCTAGCTCCATATTTTTGTCATTAGAGTGACCTCCCAGTCAGAGGATCAGATCTTCAGTTCCCATTGGTTTAAATTACTTTACATTGCTTTTTCTTGAGTCTATTAAGTAAGTATTCAGTTGCCTACATGATTCATACCATATCGGAAATATTTTGTCTTTAATTAGCAACTGAAGAAAGAGAGATACTGCTCTGTAAAAACAGGCTGTTTATAAAGAGTGAGAGATGCCTCATTTTTGGAACACTTAGTGTACATGTGTATTGAGGACAGCAATAGTCACACTGTGAAGGATAGGCAGGGCTGGGGCTGCAGTTTCTCTAACAAAGGGATTGGAAAGAGAAATAGGTGCTTTTGTAATGCTGGTTTTGTAGGTTTGAAATGGTCTTTTTCCATCATTTGCTCATGTTGTTGACCAATTGGTTTCATTTCTTGCTTGTGAGAATAACTGGAAAAAAATCTTTGAAGTATGAAAATGTTCTCATAAAGTTTTTGTAAAGTTTTGGAACCTATAAAAATTGTCTGGGATCTGGTTTGCAGGAGGACATGAAGTAACTGAAAAAAAACTTTCTACTCTTGTTTTGAAATTGACTCAATTTCGAATTCACAGGGTCCTTTTAATCTTTCAGACAAATCTCTCAAACAGAAAGAGCAGATAAACGTAAGCCTGCAGCCTTTTAACTTTATCATATCAACTGAGTGCAGCTTCAGGTACAGGGAATGATCAAGTGCTACAGCTATACTCTGGCCAGGAACTCCTTTTCTTCTTTCCCACACCTTTAATTTGAAGTTCATTAGCTATTTTTTGGATCACAGCTCTGATTGGGAGCTGTACAGCATCCACATGCTATCTCCCCCTCACGCTGAGTCAGTTTTTGTGTCAAAACCATAATCCCTATTCAGCATTGTAACATACCTTCTACTTTTTCAGGCCTTTGACAGTGTTTAAGTTCCTGTGCAAAAGCTGATAGTTACTTCTATACCGTAGTGCCAGAATTAATTTAAAGTTATTCTGAATTGTGGCATGATTCAAGGACATTGAAAAGTTATTTCAGAATTAGTTTATGGTACTTAGTAAGGATATTTAACCACTCAGACTATTTTCCTGGGCACCAAGTTACCCTGAATGACTCAAAATCAAGTAGGAAAGTCTGTCTATAAGAAATAAAGGTAGAAGATGGTTCAGAGACATTCTGTCCCCTATGCAGCATAGGACATCAGACTGGATGACAAAAATAGTCCTTTCTTGCCTTATGACCTTCATAAGGTATTACGTTTTAAGAGCCCTTTTGTTTTTCCCCTGTGAGGGAGAGGCTGCAGAGATCATGCTGAGCTGAGTAACAGGGGCAGATTGCAATCTGGTTACCACTGCAGTTCTGTGTTCTGCTTTCAGAGGCTGGAAAGTCCTTGACATGCAGCAGTCCTGCCTCCGGTTTCACTGTGGTTTCTACAGCTGATGAAGGATTGTCTTGAACTTTCCTGATGTGATACTAAAACGTTATTCATAGTGAATATGGCACTACAGATGTGCTGGGAGCTTCACAGTAGGGAAAGGCTTATTGAGTGAGGGGTAGAAAGAAAAGAATTTTTTTAAAGCTACCTTCTTGAAAAGTTAATTGTAGCAGTGTTGGTGACACAGTGTTTTTATTTTCAGATGACTTTGTGAAAAGTAGATAGGAATTTTCTCCCTGCTGGTAAATGACAGAAATAGTCCAGCAGTGATTATCCTGCATCTCTGTACTGTTTCAATTCAGATTTCAATGTGGAAGCATGAGCACCCTATGTCTTGTGTTTTAGAAACTGTCTCTTGTAAAATGCACATTACTGCAGTTAACTAGCAGGAGTGGGTAAAGAGGGCTTTTGCACACCTGCACCTCCTGGAACAACTTTTTTATAGTTGGGATTTTTTTTTGCTTTCAGTAGTGAATAGGAAGGCATGAGGGGCACGCATTGTAGATATGCAAAGTGTTTCAGCTGTGATGAATGGGTTCAAGAAAGGGGTTAACAGGAGTGAAGGAAGCTAGCAGGACTCAGTAATGTGGTGAAATCGAGGCAATCCCTCGCTATCAGCATTTTATCAACAATATAACCTTAAATATTCAGTTCATCACTGATTCATCACTTTAATGTATATCGTGATCCTTTAATACCTCGGTTGATTAGATCTGTAAGCAGCTGTAATACAAAGAACTTGGCCCTAGGCAAATTAGAAGAAAAATTAGAGGAGAAGGAGAAAAAGCCCAGCATTGATAAAAGGGTTAATTAAGTGAATTGGAAAGGAAAGTAATGTTTGCTTTTTAAAAAGTGGGGTAATTTTATATTCAGAATAATTTGAAAGTGGTATATAACCTATAACTGCCTTGGAGTATTACTGCCTTGGAGGGAGGAGAGAAAGTCCTAAATATGTAAAGCAAACAACTTACCAGTATGGTATGTTATTAGTAATTTTAGATGTGTTTTTGAGGCATGTTTTTTATTGAAAGCTGTTAAAAATGTATGGTGATTAGAAACGGTGAGAAGGGGAAAAATGCTTTGTAGGCTTTCAGAATTGGGTATAGGAAAGAAAGCACAAAATTTATCATAGTTCTAGTTCAGCAAAATCTGAGGTAGGAATTTATTGCATATCCTTGTGTACACTTAAGGGAGATATTTACCGGACTGGGTAGTATGTGTTGATGAAGTATATTGAACTAACAAAATGCCTACTCATATAGAATTTATTCACTGTAAAATCTCTACCTGAAGAATCATGAAAATGTGGCCAAAATATTTTATAACAATCATAATGTTTAAAAATAATTTTTAAAGTCTTTCCAAATTGGGCAAAACGATGTAGCATTTTTAGTTTAATACATACATTTTCTCTTTTAGTGGATAACAATATTTATTGTGAATTCAGTGTGCTGTTTAAAACTTAAGGAGAGCAATGTGGACTAAATGGCCAGAATGTGAAACAGAGATTCATGTTTTAAGAAAGAGATGAAGCTTTCCTTTAGCTTTTTTTGGACAGTACTTCAGCCATTTGCATGTCAAGTTTAATTGCAAAAGAAAGTGATACAGTTAGTTTGCCATTTGTGTTTCATGAAGAAATGCACACACATTTCTCCTGTGTAAACTTGATTGTACTTAACTGACAGAAAATACTCACCTGGAATCATTACTTGTTCTATTTGAAAAATAGTAAGCAAACTATCCCACATTTTTAATACTTACTTACAGATCTGCAATTATGTTGGACCTGCAAAAGTAATTGTCCAGTTAGTAACGAATGGGAAATACGTCCACTTACACGCTCACAGCTTGGTGGGTAAATTCTGCGAAGACGGGGTGTGCACGGTCAGCGCAGGACCCAAGGACATGGTCGTAGGGTAAGTCTGGGGACTCCTCTGGAAACCTGAGCTCTGGGGGAAGCATCAAGACTGTAAAAAGCAATACAGAAATACTCCTAAGGGGCAGCACTTATCTCCCCGCTCTGATCTCAGACATTTTTGTATCATAAAGAGAAAATTCAATGGGGTTGTTGTTCACCCTTGTAGAAGTTGCCCTAAGCAAGCTTAATAAATTTAAGTAACTAATTTTTACGTAGAATTTGTCCAGTTTTAATTTCTTGGTGTGCAGTCCGAATTTAAAGTCCATTCTTTAAACTGCAAGTAGTTTTGATCAGAGAAGGGACTAAAATTAGTGTTACCATTTTGTTACCTCGTTGATTAATATTTTACTTTTATTGAAACCTGTCAATAGAAGTGTAATGAAAAGCATTAAGAAAATATGGTTAGTAAATTTGAAATTAATGCAGTACAGGTATAAACATGAACATACTGCAAAAGTCAAACTTTCAAAGTTTAAAGTGGGAAGTTTGTAGTGAAATTATAGTTGGCCTGTTGTTGTTTAATTTGAAAGAATAATTGTTTGTATTGGTAAAGGGAGCTGAAGTTCCCAACCATGTTATGAGGCTTAGATCAGGTTTCATGCTGGCTGTGAGTTTCAGTTCTGTGATCTCAAGAATGTCTTTGTGGGTGAAGATGATGAAGTTTAAAAAGCTGAGAAGGCTGGGAGAGAGAAATTCTTTTAAACGGTAACTTTTGATGTCCAAGCCCAGTGCACTGACTTTACCGCGCACAACAATTTAAATAGCTTTATTTCAAATGCTCCTTTTCATCTTGAAAAGTTTGGCTCATTTTCTAACCTGTCTTGTTTTTCATCAGATGTTTAGAACCAGCTTTCCTGTCCTCACCTGACCCACATGAAAACGGTGTTATTGTCTTGTTTTCATACTTCTAAATCTAATTGATTTTTAAATGTGCCAGCAGATTTTTACAAAAGTGCACCTTATATGATGGAAATTTTCATTCAAATAGACACCCAAAGCGTCTTGCAGAATGACAAGAGCCTTGCTTAAAACATTTTCTTTGGAAAATGTTGCACTGTTTTCAGCTTCTTAGCTTGCTCTCCAAACCATTTTCAACAGATGGAGCCTACTCTGAGCAGTTGCTCTGCTTAACAGACATTCAGAATGACTATTAATGATGCAGCAAACAAAGTGTGACTACCAGATTTTCCAAAGTTCTGAAACCTGACAGATTACTACTTATGCCATAGGCAAGTGCACCCATATGATCACTGTCATATAACAGTGCACATTTTACATATTTTGTGATATTGATTGAATTTTTCTTGATGGAAAATTGCTTCAAGTGCTGATAGGGCCTAAGTAAGCCTGTAGAGTCCTTCTGTAGACTTGGGTTCTGTAGCTGCCTCCGGTAAGAGAAAGGCTGCCTGCTGCACGTCTGGCCTAAAGCATTAAGAAAATACTTCCCCCCATCAAAATTTGGCAGGTTTGCAAATCTTGGAATACTTCACGTCACCAAGAAGAAAGTGTTTGAAACTCTGGAAACACGCATGATAGATGCTTGCAAGAAGGGGTACAACCCGGGACTCCTGGTGCATCCGGAACTTGGCTATCTGCAGGCAGAGGGATGTGGAGACAGGCAGCTAACTGGTATGTGGAAATGATGGCCTGGTTTTAATTAGTCTTTTATTAAAAACAGGCTGAGCTTCTGAAAACATGGATTCCTAGCTAGGAAAAGACCTTATCTAGGACAACAGCCAATGTCCATGTGCTTTTAAGAGGTAGTGCGATGTTATCATGTTTTAGGGAATCTGAAAGGAGTCTGCTGTCAACGCATACATGAGAATGGAGAAACTTCCTTCCACAGCTACCTGTACCAACCTCTGCACCTGTATTTCATTGTTCTTATGCTGTTTAATAAGCTCTTAAATAGAGTAATTTTGCATTATTGCAGAAAGACATGATATCCTTAATTAACTTAGAGATCTCCTTTTAAGAACACTGTTTCATTCAGCTGCATTTCATCCATATCACTGTAAATCCTGTGGTCTGCATTGCCTTCAAGTACTGTATAGATGGGCCAGCTGTCTTTTTATCACTCTTAACACCAGCTATTCTGGTGTCCATAGGGGTGGCCTTCATCCTTCTCAAAACCTTTATAAACTGTGAGCAGACAATAGTAATTTTCTATCTTTTAATTATATAACTTAAATAAGACACGATGCACAAACTGCAAGATGAACGCAGTATAATTTGAATAGCTGCCGCACTCTGCTTAGAAAGGGAAAACCCAATGGATGCTAAATGTAAAAGAAGACATTTCCTCACTATCCATGCCTTTGGATGTTTGTTTGTTTTCTCTCTTTTGTTCAGGGTGCCCTACCCATTGTGTTAATTCCTCTGTCTGTCAATTCCAGAACGGGAGCGAGAAATCATCCGCCAGGCAGCCATACAGCAGACCAAGGAAATGGATCTCAGCGTGGTGCGGCTCATGTTCACAGCCTTTCTTCCCGACAGCAACGGCAGCTTCACACGGAGGCTCGATCCCGTTATATCAGACGCAATATATGACAGCAGTAAGTATATTTGGCTTTAATTACTGTTTTAATAAGGGGCAGGCTTTTGTACACGCAGAAATGGCTGTACATACACTCATCTAGCCCTGCCTGCCTGGTATTTGATGAATAACAAGTAAGTAGCCCATGGATAATTAGCTCCATGTCTGTCCAAGTAATACCTACAGTATCATTCTGGTTTTAATAGATGGTGATGTAAGCCATAGAGGAAGATTTTATTTTGCTGTTAGCATGTTTAATCCTGCCACTTTTATTATGAGGATTTTGTAAGTTCATGTTATATTCATAAGAAAGGCTTGGATTTTGTGGACTTTTCAGTTCCTTTTTGTGACAAAGCATTTGTTACATGAGATGTGAGGAAAAAAAATTACTTTGTTTCTACCTTTGTTGAGAATTTGACACCTTTGAATTTTGCAGACCATCTGCTTGTCCGTATTTTAAAAGATAATACAACCAAGGTTCTCAATCCATTTCCTTCATATCTGGCACTATTTTTTAGATCATTCCTCTATTTGTCTTTTTTTTTAAAGATTTTTTTCACTTTTTTTTCCCCTATGCTGTTAAATTATACTGACTCATCTTACTTGAACCCTCTCTGCTGCCTGAGTTTTCCTTCCTGAGGCTGTGGATTCCCATGTTCTTGATAGTCATTCTGTAATGACTCAGAAAAAGTACCTTTTTTTTTTCCTCTGTGCACCAGTCATGTCTATATTATTGCTTTTTAAGGACAAAGTCTAGGTCAAAAAGTACTAAATGCAGCTGTTCTACTATAGTCTGTGCCTTGCTGTTAGTTGGGAAATGCAATGAAGTCATGAATTTTGTCCTAAACTAAGGAGAAAAACAAAGGGGATGTCTTGTATGCATGTTTCTGGTGTTATAAGTTGCTACACAGATGTCAGTTACTAGTTTCTGATCTCCCAAGGTGAATTCTTGATTGCCAATTTCAGATTTTTCGTGGGTTTTGTTTGGGGTTTTTTTTTGAATCCTTCATTGGCAGCATTCAAGCCTTCATAGAACAAGCATAACTTGCCTGTCACAGCTGCTTTCACTTATCAGATGATAGTTCTGTCTTGAGGGCAAGAAATTGGCTATTGATGCCTCCACTAGGATGTGTGGACATGGGCTTTTTTATCGCTGGCCAAAAACTGGCATGCTTCCAAGTAAGCCGCAGTGTAAAGCAAAACATGGTAGATGGTGAGAAACAGGAAACAGCTCTCAAGGGTGTCACTCTATCAGAAAGCAGAGAGGAGAAAATTACATTCCCTTGTACAGCCCTGTTGTAATAAAATGAGTACTAGTGCAGGGTGCTGGCTGCAGTTCACAGCTGGGTTACCTTGCTAGTGCAATAATTGTGCTGCAATGGCTGGGACCTTGTTTTGTAGCTGACAGTTCAGTCAAAGCTTAGAAGATCTGAGATTGTCTTTCGTATGAAAAGGCCTTGATTTATTCATGTTTAAAAAAACACAGACAAATTCAGGTAGGTTGTGTTGGAAGCTTGTCTTTCTATTGCAATTCTGTGTGTTGTGCTCAGTTGGTGTTTTTTAAAGTAAAAATCTGTTACATAAGTAAGCAGGGTTTTTTTTATCTTCCCTTTCAATAGAAGCTCCCAATGCCTCCAACCTAAAAATTGTAAGAATGGACAGAACAGCAGGGTGTGTGACAGGAGGGGAAGAGATTTACCTGCTCTGTGACAAGGTTCAGAAAGGTAAGTCATGAGTATTGTAGGGCACACCAGGGTGTTAATCTGGAGTACACATAAAGCCTGCTGTGCTGTCCTTAGTGTTATCTCACTCTGACAGTACATTTGTAAGTACATTACAGCAGGATTTGTAAGCACGCAGCCTCTCTGGAAGTCAAGGCAGCAGTACAGAGATTTAATAAATCAAAGTAGTCTATTGCAAAGCAAATTCAGCTTGTCTTGCCTCCACAGAAACCATATGATCATCTTTATTCAAGTTTCTGCCCTTTCCCATGTTCTGGAATTTTGGGGGGTGATGGGTACTGGGTGATGATTGACTCTATTAAGAAACATCTGTTCTGAATTACTCTAACTTTTCTGATTTATTGTTAAGTTCCTGATTGTAAAGAGTAAGTATGAGTATTCTCTGTTAACCGTGGATGGGAGCTTAATGTGTTCAGCATTGCTGCTAATAATGTTGTTTTTATGAATGTGCTTATGGTAGAGGTTACTCAGTGTAAACAGATAATTCTCACAGGTTCATTTTCAGTCTCTGCTCATGGCTTTGAATGTGTGAAAATTCCCCAATGTGGATTAGGATACTTTGGTTTTGTTATTGGAAGATTGGAAGATAATAGTTAAATTTGCTTGGTTGTATTTGGGCTAAGTAAAAAGAAAAAAGATGGGAGTGAGGAAGATTGTTTGTATTTTTCAGCTACAGGCAGTACTTGGGACACCCTGGTGTAGATGACTTGGTAGAGTGGGTGCCCTGGTCTCATCTGTTTGGAATCAGTCCCCGCACATGTTGTTAAAAACAGTGACATTTTCTGTTGGTGCGGGCTGTCCTTTTCCATCTCTCTTTCTTGTAAATGCCCTCCTACCACTTAGGGAAGATAGAAAGCTTTGGGGGCTTTTAGGGACTTCGAAAGAACTATTTTCCTTTAATAGTGCATCTACCCTCTGCCATCAGAGGACTGAGATAAAACAAAACTCTTGCGCACAAAATAAATAAATAAATGTCTGACTCAGTGGAAGCCCTGAGGTGGGGTTTCCCCTCAGCCAGACTGGGGTTTCCCCTGACCTCACTGCCTTCAGAAACCTCCTGCCTGGAGGAACTTGAGCATGCAGGACAGCAGGACTGGAAGTGGTGGTTTACAGTCTTGAGACTAGCAGGTGGGGGACCAGGGTAAGCAGGCTGTCTGCTACAGAAGCCTGTCCTGCATCAGTTGCCCTAAGAGACAATAGGCTTTTTCTAGCTTTTTCTCACTGGTAGTGCTGTGAAAGGAAGTTACTAGTGGGATGCTTTTCCTAAACCCATAAATAAATACATACAAAGAGAATTAAAGAAAGTTTGTTTAGAGGAGCAGAAGGCAAATGCCCTGTTTCTGTCCTGTGCTGTTTGGAGGGTGAAGGATCCCTGCTGACACACTGCTCACTCATCCCCCAACATCTCTGAGCTGCAGCTCCACCCTGGCACTCTGCCAGCAGCAAGCGGAACTTGAACTGTGGCACTTCAGGTTTTGCCACAGTTTATTGAACTGAAACTATTGGAGGAGAGAGGGTGGTTTCTACATTTCACGCTTCAAGTTCTCCCCTCCATACATGTTTGTTCCAAATAAGGCTCCTCTGGAATGTTTTATAACCCTAGAATAGGAAGGTGATGTGAATCTAGTTCTCTTTTTACAGCTCAGTAAATAGCAACTTTAGTGAAGTCATTAGGAATTAGACTGATGTAAACTTGATGTCGAAAATGAGTTATTTCTGCTGTTTTCATAAAACAGATAAAGGTAATTGATGTATTGTGTAGTATTTTCATCCAGCCCAAAAGAAACTATGTTGATTTTTATCTGAAATATCCATAGCCAAAGGTTAAACAAGTGCATAAACATCCCAGAGTGTTTCTTTAATTCTTTGCAGATGATATTCAAATACGTTTCTATGAAGAGGATGAGAATGGTGGGATGTGGGAAGGCTTTGGAGATTTTTCTCCTACAGATGTACATAGACAGGTAAGTAACAGAACATTTGTCCTTTGTTAATGATTCTCCCATCTCTGTAATCTAGGATTATATTATAGTTCATAAATTACGTAAAAGTATCTGTATCCTGGACTGACCTCCTCTTTGGTTTGTTGCTTCCTAATAATAATAAAAACTTAACAATGATGTAAAGGCATCTGTTAGGTAACTAGGAATACAGTGCAAGGAAATTAGGAGAAAGCCCCATTGCTTTAACATGCACCCCTGTAAATTGGGATGGGATATATAAACAGCTCTGCGGGCTGCCGTGAACACACTGAGAAAGCCACAGAAGAGATGCTAAAGGATTTGGGGACAAACAGTGAAGTACTGGCATATGGGATGTGGTGGCACTTAGCGTGACAGTTCTGTCTTTCCCAGAAGGATTTAGGAGTCAACCTCAGAAGTGAAACTGAAAACTAAAATGGAAGTTTACTGTTGTAACAGCCCTTTGCTCTGAACTTTGGCCTCCCAAGCCCTAAACAAAAGCCTTCAAAATAGTGCAAGTTGTCCAAAGCCATGCTCTGTGATAGATATGCTTATCTTTGTTTCCTTCACAGTTTGCTATTGTGTTCAAAACACCCAAGTACCGAGATGTCAATATCACAAAGCCAGCATCTGTATTTGTACAACTGCGTAGGAAATCTGATCTAGAAACAAGCGAGCCAAAGCCTTTTCTCTATTATCCGGAAATCAAAGGTAACTCATTAAACCCGTTTTATAGATTGCGAATGGAAACTGCAGGGTCCTTAGGAATGTTTTTAATAAGATAGAACTGGTTGAGTAAGGAATTTTTGGTTTCAGCTGTTACTTTTAGAAAAAAATATTTGCCGTTGTTTTGGGCAGGGTCAATATGCAGTGTGATAGGTTTATAATTGGTTTTGTAGGTGGTGTTGTAGGACTGGTAGGCAGTAAATCCATACGTATTTTCCGAGTGAGACTTGTTCCTTGCAGATTCCCTATATGCACACATGCCTGTCCATACAGTAGGTGGCACTCTTCCTCTGGGTTTCTGACAAGTAATACCTGAAGAGATTTTACTTTTAGTACTTTCAGATGAAACCCTAAACCAAAACCTGTTGGTGCCTGGTGGAAAAGGTATTTTGCGGTTGTTTTTTTTCCTTTTGCAGTTCTCAACTTTTACCATCATGCTAGTGTCACTGATGTTTCTGAATTTTCCAATTGCCTGTACTAGTTAAGTCAGCCAAAGACATTTCTTGTGAGAGCAGGGAAAATGCTGTGTCAGTCTCTTCTTTAAAATTTTAGTTGCTTAACAGAAGTAGGATAGTTGGTATTGGACCTGCTTCCTAAATTATTAGTGAAAAGAAGTTTAATCAGCAGATCTGTGCCCTTTGAAGTCTGCATTTGAAATGTTTGATGAGAATGGCATTGGCAGTTATGGTTTTATACACCAATAATGTTGATGATATGGATTGCCTTGATGCCCAAGTCATAACTGGTGTTTCATTGTATTAAGATTATGTTTCTGCTTAGCAGTTTACCTGCCTGCAGGTTACACTACTGAATTCTAATCTTTATTGCTGTCTGTGCCTAAGGTAGAGCCATGTTGAAATCAATTCCCTGTCAAAGTGTCTCAAATAAATGTGCATTAGTGTTGAGAGACTCAGGACAGCTAAGTAGGGAGTGGGGGTGGTCCAAGTGAGTCTACTTCACAACTGTTAGAATAAAATAGCAGAAAGCATGAATTCACAAAAGCTTTCAGAGTTGCCAGAGGATTTATTCTTGGTAATGATTTCAGGAACCTCTTGCACAAGTGTTAAGGGAAATATTAAGTGTTCAGCTGCAGAGCAAAGTCGCCAGATTTGAAGCAAATCTCTATTATGTGCCTCTTAATCAAGTAAAATTGATTCAACGTTATGTGCATTTTCAGATCCCCTATACAGCTTCATCATGAAATTACCATTTAGGAACTATATTTTTCTCTTGTTGCAAACGTTTCCCCAAACTTAGACACATGTATGTGGATTTTTTTGTGTTTCTCAGACTAGATTGCTCTCTAGAGTTTTCTCTCCTCATCAGTGTGAGTATGGCTGATGTGTGCATGCATACTTACACATCATGTGTACCTGGAAACAATGCATGTGGCTTTGTCAGTGTACTGTCTCATGTATTCAGCTGTCTCATCTGAGGCACTGACTGATGTGCCTGTGCATGATATTTCTTTTTGTCATAATGCTATTAAGAACTACTAGATGGCTTAATAAACAGATGATATTTTGTTCTTTTCTCAACGTTTCTACTGGGTTTTAACCTATGTAATATTTGGATCCCTATTTTTGTAGCTCTTGTCCTGACATTTTCACTTTTCCCATTCATTGGGATAGTCCTTTTACATCTCTGTGTTTTGCTTTCCAGAGGGACTAAGTCTTACTTTGTACTTACACTATAAAATAAGTTTAGAGGTTTTTTTTTTTTCCTCTTTCTACTCAGCATAGTTTGACAGTAGTACGTTCCTGCCTGAAAATAAGTTGTCTTTGTTCTAGTGGCTGTTGCGGTATTTTAAGTAAATCATTTCAAGCAAGCATGGTTTTCACCATTTCTCACCATCCCGTAAACAAAAGTTCAAGGGCACTGTAGGTACTCTGCACTGTTGAAACTCAAAAGTGCCTTGTGATCCTCTGATAAGGCTCCAATTCTGAAATAGATTTGCTTGGAAGAAGAGCCTGTGCTTATACTCCCCCAAAGGCAAATTTTCTTCAATAGATTTAGGGTTTGGAGCACTTGTGCTGATTCATGACTTGGCTTAGAGATGGAAGAATTTTGGGACCACTGATCTCCAGGGCTCTAAGTCTAAAGACACTTTTGAAGGAAGCTCTGAGACCCCCAAGACATCTCTGCATGTGTCCCCTGAGGACTGAGCACGAGGCAGTGATGCAGCTGAAGAGACCAAGCAGGCTGAAGTGATGCTGCTGATCTGACTGGGGACTTGGCACTGGCTTGTTTCTCACCGGAATTCTCTCTGCTCCGATACATACAAAGATTTTCTGCTATTTGGAGCTTGAGGAAAGTTGACTCTTCTACCACAGTTTCCATTTTGCTTTATGAAGTAGTAACTCTAGTGATGCTTTCTGTATGCACACCCTGCACTGTGCCTGACAACCAGCAGGACTGACTTCCTGTTCTCTCTGTTCCTTCTGTCCCAGATAAAGAAGAAGTGCAAAGGAAACGACAGAAGCTCATGCCCAACTTCTCCGACGGCTATGGTGGAGGCAGTGGCACTGGAGGTGGTGGCATGTATGGAGGGACAGGTGGTGGTGCTGGCTCTGGTAAGGCAGCAGTTTTGGGCAGAGGGAAAAGAGTTCTACTTTGAGAGCAGAACAGATGTTTATGCTGATTTTTAAAACGTAAAGAGGATTTTGTCACCTAGGCATATGAGACCTGACTCTGTTGCCTTTATTCTACTGTTACTCAATTTAACCAAACATTTCCTTATTCTAAACGTTTCATCATCCCATTTGCCTTCCCACTTTGGAAGGTTTGTTGTTTCCTAGAGCCTTGGAGGCGCTGAAATTAATGAGACAGCTCAGTTAACTATCATTTTGGGTGTCTAAAATTAAACAGGTTCTGAATTGTTTCTTAGACTGCAAGCGGAATTTGGTAAATTAGCCCTGTTAGTACAAAGAACTGTTAAAAACTGGAGATACTCTTTAGTAAATTTTTCTACTGTGCTCTATCTGTGGAGGTCAGGGTATATCTGATATGCAGGATCATGAGAGCATTGCTTTGGTTCTTGCAACAGAGCATTTAAAAACCTATAGGTCAGCAAATGTCACCTGAACCACAACCCTTTTTTTAGAGCAGGGACTAGAGCAGCAGTTTTCAAATTGCTACATGTGTTTCTGGCAGCACACGTATAGCATAACACCAGAATACAAATGTGTTGTAATCACTGAGATTCAAAAGCACAGAAGTAGCTTGTGATGTCTCAGTTAATTTTTAGAGGAAAGACATAGTGGTACAACATTTGTGTGGTGTTATGGATGTTGGGATAGAGAGTGTCACTAGCCAACCACCTAGAATTTCTTTGGATTTTTGAAGGAGTAGGGTAGAGTTCACCTTTAGCCTGGAAAATTAATGGATTGGGATAAAGCAGAAGGTATGCAGAAAACAAAAACTCAGTTCTTTAGGTTCAGTGTTCTTCTAGATGGTGGTCTCTTTGTTTTAGGATGTAATTGTATTAATTCTTAATCTTTTTCCTTTCTTTAGGGTTCAGTTTTCCTTCATATGGGTACTCTGCATTTGGAGGGATGCATTTCCATCCTGGCACAACAAAGTCCAGTGCTGGCATGAAACATGGTAATAGCATAAATGTCCTTCTTCTGACAGTTGAATTGAGTTTGACCTGTATTTTCTTCTACAGTATGAGCCAAAGTGCCAGGCAGGTCTAGCTAAGCATGCTGGAGAGGGCCTCTTCTCAAACCTCCGGCAGGTTATACTGCCCTCCTTCTCTTTTTTCCTCTCCAAGTGTAGTTCACTGTGCAGTCCTGAGAAGCAGTCACCAAAATCCCTCCATGAGCTTCTGCATTCAGTGTATTTTTCCAAGCAACAGCTCTCTTGCTTGCTTGAATGTGCTAATTACAGATGACCCAAAGAGTAGACCACAGAAAATGTATCTTCCTCTGCTGCCACAGTCTGGTACTATCCTGTAGCCCAGAGAAATCAATGGAAAAGATTTGAGCTAATAATAAGGACACTCTTGGCTTCCTAAAATAGGAAGGTAATTTCAGATGTACATGTTGATTGCTCCATAGGTATTTCTGGAGTCTTGGGGATGAATTTGCTCTTAGGAAAAAAAAATTGTCTGAGTAATTCTGCTAGATTTTGTGTGAGTACTTCAGACTTGTACCATTCTTGTACCATGAAAAGAGAGGTAAATCTGTGGTAATATATAACAGAGACTGTCAAAAATTAACATCACTTTAAAGCGAGTCACATCAGTGTGTCTGTCCATACATGTTGGCATCTGGAATATTAAGATCCATGAGTTTAGTGATAAGTTTTACATTAAAGTAAATTTGTGTATTCATTTTTTGTGGTTTGGTTTTGTCTAGCTGAGTTTTAACATTTATATTTAAAAAAGCAACAGTACTGGACATTAATGATTCTACTTTTTGTTAGAAGATCTATCAAATTGCTCAGCTGAACAAGGCAGAAAGAGCTGTGATAAACAAAGTGACGAATGGGACATGAAACGTGATGTGAAGGTGGAAACTGCGGAGAGAGCTGAGTGCAGAACATCTGCTGTTAATGAGAAAAAGGAGGATTCTGTTTCTTCTTGTAAAACTGAAGTAAGCGAAGCAGATTGCAGGTGGCAGGGTAAGTGAGCAAGTAAATGTATTTAGGGTAAGTCAAACTGCAGTACAAAGCAAGCATTAGAGGTTTGGAAACTCCAAAAATGTCTGCTTGCTGTTTTCTGAACATGGTAATGCCTCCTACAGGAAACAGGAGGGATTCCATTCCCCAAGATCTGTCCCCCCCCATACCTAGTTCTGTAGATAACCTTCCACCTTTGTACTACCACTGGACACTTGAGCTTCTCCTTGTCCTGCAAGGAGATGAGACAGCTTTGCCTGCTGGGCATGTCTAACACTGCCCTTGAATAAACTTGTGTGAGGAAGGAGCGCTGCAAGCAGTGAAGTCACAGGGAAGATAACTCAGCAGTTGACTTGGCTTTTGACATTTAAGAGACTTTAGTGGATGAGTTAATGGATGTTAGTATGACTTGCAGTAGGTCTTCCCTGCAACGCTGTTAATTGCATGCAAAGTAGCATTATGGGTTTGAATTTAAAATGTAAAGGTAACTGTTCCTATTTGGCAAATACACAGTAAAATAACTGCAGTAGCAAAGTGTTACACATTAAACTAATGCCTAAATTTTTTTGCTTTTTATGTATTTTTCATTTATTTGTAGCTTTGTAGACCACTAATGTGTGGTTATACAGCTCCTGGTATTTTTCCTACCTTTTCTCTTAGGTTTTAGAGTAAGAAGCTAACCTTCTAACACACTTCTGAAATACTGTTTAGTCTTATTTTCAAGTAGAGGACCTACAACAAGAACATTTTGTTTTCCAGTCAGAATCTTGGAAGATGTAACAAGAAGTGGGGCAAAGAAGCCCTGGCCCAACTCCAATAGGGCAGTACCAGGGGAAAAATTACTTAACCAACTGCTCTCCTAATTGGACAATGTTTGCTAGATAGGATAATTTGTTAAACTTACAAACATTATATAAATCTGTTACTGGGTGTGCCCATGGCCCATAACTATGGACACACCTGGAAACTTCTAATAAAGAACTGCTTTCTTAGCTTACCATTTTAATACTGTTGGCACGGGGTTTTGTCTTTATATTTCAGGCAACAAAACAAAAGGAGGAGGAAGACATGGGTAGTCAACAGAACTGGTTTAGCAGCAGAGTTTTAAAATACATAAAGACTACAAGTCCCCCTTTCTTAGACAGCAAGATGTGCATTTCCTGGATTGGTTTTTTTTAACAGTTGATAGACATTTTTTAAAGTATTTGAGTAATCATGCTTAGCATAAAATAGACAAACAGTAGTTGGACTAGAGAGACATGGCAGTGGTAAGAATTGAGCACAAAGGAATTTCTTGGTTCTGGTTTTTACCAAGTGCAATGTGATCTAGACCACTTTTGTTATTCCCTGGATCGGGAAGAGATCACATTACCTTGTGTGTGTCAGCCCTGTCTGACACTTGATATTAACAGTACTAGAAACTGTAGCTTGGGAATCCAAAGTGGCACAGGAGATGGGCTGTGGTTGTAAACACCTCCGAGCTGTAGCTTCTTTGATCTTAGAATGGATGGTGCTCTTGAGAAAAGCTGAAGCAGCCTGCAGTTTGTTTTGGTTGTGATAAATCCTGTGACTGGTTCAGAGAACAAAATCTTGTGCTGGTATGAAGGAATAATAATGACTCTTTAGCTGTCGTGAAGGAGGGGTCTGAATTGTTTACCTGTTTTCCAAGCAAGTAATATTGTAGGCAGGAAGTTGACCTTTTTTTTTTTTTTTCCTATTGTAATGGCATGAAAGGAGGCAATTTTTAACTCCAGATTATACAAAGAATTGGTGCAGAGGAACAGGCTCCATAAAATAGCTACTGCAGGCTACATCATTTGGATGTTAGACTAAAAGATGCATGTAATATTTTGAAGGGTATCTTTCCTGTGTTTTTGATACAGAAAATCAAGGAGTTTCAACATCCAGATCTTTGGAAATGTATATAACGAGAAAAGACTGAATTGCCTAACCCCCTTTACCCTGAATATGTATCCTGAGCGTAACATGTTTAGTGTTAAGACGTAAATAGCAAATATAAATCCATCAGCCCAGGCAAATAGTACAGCAGTCACAGGGATGCACTGGCCAGAACAGTAAGATGGATAGCTGAGTAAGTCTTTGCCTTATAGCAGGGATGTGGTCATGATCATCAGGGACACACTTCTGACCCAGCCTAAATGCCTGGTTTTGTGTAGCTGTAAATCCTGGCTATTGTGTCCCCGTTTGCGCTTTAAATGACAAAGTCTGTTGTATTTGTTTGGGCTTTGTAATTCCCAACCTTACAAGGTTTTATAGAAATATGAAACTGTTCAAGATACAGCAGTTTTCAGATGATACTGCTTCACAGAATGACGCTGTAGTTTCAGAGCTCATCTGTTTCATTTTCACTGATTTCTTGCTGATACAAACCCACGAAAGTATTGACAGAGCAGCTAGAGCTACTTTTTTCCACAAATCAGTTTCTTTTCTCCCCATTCTCCCTTTTGTCTCCCTGCCATGACAACTTCTGCTTTTTGAAATCTCAGTGGCTGTCCATTTGATAATTCTAAAATCAGGATACAAATGCAAAGCATTGTAAAAATGAAATGTTTTAAACAGAAGAACAGACTCTCTGTGCTGCTGCTGTAAAGCAGGCTAGACTGCATGATTTGAGTCGGAGAAGGGGTGCTAAGCCCTGCATTTATTTCATAGCTTTTCTCTGAGCTTCTCTGCAATATTTGATGAGTCACTTAGGCTCCCTGTGCCTCAGCTTCCTCAAGCCAAAACTACTCAGACCTGCAAGTTCCAGATCCAAATTCTGCTCCTTTTGTCTCATTACAAACAACTGCACATCCGTGCTGTTAATTCAGTGCCAGTCAAACCAGAGGGAGCTTCCAGATTTGACTGTTCTCAGGGTTCCTGCTGCCTGAATGCTCAGCATGCTCCTAGTTTTCCTTCCCAGGCATTGTTCCCTCTGTCCTTACCTTTCAGAAGTCATTAGCAACCATCTCAGTGAAGCAGTGAATAACGCTTGGTGGTCTGCACTTTGTATTTCTGTGACAGCAGAAATGCCTGTCAAAAGTAGGTGGTGTTCCAAGGAAAACAGCCGAGCTGATGAAGAGGAAACTTTGTGTTCCAGATGCTCTGTTCCTGGAGAAGGCCATGCAGCTTGCCAGGCGCCACTGCAACGCTCTCTTCGATTATGCTGTAACTGGAGATGTGAAGATGCTGTTGGCAGCTCAGCGCCATCTCACCGCTGTCCAGGATGATAACGGGGACAAGTGAGTTGACCACACTGCACTTGCAGTGTGGGTTGAAACCAATGGGTTTGAGGGCAGAATGGCATAGTCAATTTGTTCTGTCCCTCATGGATGCCAATCCTGATGGCACCGTTTCTTCCTTCTCCTGTTTGGGAGAGGTACAGCTGTGATTTAGGAACTTCTGTTTCATTTGCAAAGAAGTCACGTACACCATAAACTTCATTGATCCAGTACCTGTCAGAAAGTAATCTGGTCATTGAGGGTATGTTGAGCATGTTGTGAGTTTGAATTTCTTTGCTCTTACTTAAAATTTTGACCGAGCATGAATTGCTGTGCTTGCATAATGATACACAGTGTATGGGGATCCTCAGCTTGGTGCTGGAGGAGAGTGCCCTGCTTTTTATTCCATGCAAGTTTTATTCCATCCTTAAGTCTTCATAGGATGCTTCAAGTAAGAGATTCTCCCAGAGATGTAGAAACAATAGCTAGAAGGTCCATACTGCATTTCTCCCACTGACACCAAATTCTTTCCAGAGGACATTATTTTGCTCTTGCTTACACTGTACTATACTTTCGTCTTCCAAGGGATTGCACAGATGTTTGTGGCAGACTTGGCTGCTAATATTTGCACATGAGTCCTTCAGTAATGTGAGCTGGAGCAGAAATCCGCTTTGTTCCTCTCCAGCCATGCAGATTCTGTGGAACTCAGAGTGAAGTACTGTGAGGAACTGATGATCAGTAGTAATTTAAAAGGAAATTCAGCAGAAGTGGCTCTGAACAAATGCAATGATAATCTCTTGAATAAGCAAGGGACACTATCACACAGTCACCTTTTAGCTGGCATGCCCTGTGCAATCACCTACATTTCCTTAAATTGTAGTGTTTTGAACAGTAGAAGCTAGATTAAGTCTCAAGGTGTCCAGCTAGAAGGAAAATTCCAAGTGACTGAGACCCATATCACACTGTTCAATTACTCTGAGAGAAGTTACTATTTTCACTACATCTTCAGTGAAAATAGGCCTCAGATTACGATAGAGGACTGCACAAATCAGAGGGAGCTACTTTACTAGCTTTGCTTTCCAACTGGAAACCTAATGTCTGCTTCAAGATAAGCAGGAATGTGAACAAGGTGGGAACTAGCAACAAAATCTGCAAGCATTATGGACAGTACAGCATCTGTGTTTAAAAAAAGGCAGGGGGTGTTAGAGGAATATTGAGCAAGTAGGACCTGGATTTAAATATCAAAAAGGTGCTCCTCAGATTTGGACTTGTAGGGCATTTTAACTAAGTTATAATACTTTTTAGAATGATGATAGATAGTTGTTTTCTTGCTGGATCAAAAAGTTCCTGCAAGTTCACATTGCCTTTCTCCTGAGATGGATTTATTCTGTGAGCATAATATACATCTGCATTACTTCACAACTTTTTAACAAGTGAAGCTTTGGTGATTGTCTTCAGCTCTCTTGGGAGAGAAGAAGAAGGTCAAAATTAATTAATAAATTGCCCTGATTTTCACTTTAATCATAAAAATTATATGGCAACTAGGAAGTTTTTGCTTAAGCCTTTAAAAAAACTTTGCTGTCAACAATTTATGGCTTTGAGAGAGAACCCAGCAACCTGTGATTAGTATATACTTACAGTGGACACTCAGTAACACTGGCTGTGACTGTATTTATACCAGCACCACTGCTCTGTAAAGATCTGATGGCTCTACAGTGCTGCTCAAATGCAGTTTTTCATATAGGAATGTTCAAGAAATGAAAGTGACCTCTTGTGGTCTAGTCAGGAGCATAACATATAATGGTAGGGTAAAATTAAAATACTTGCTGCTGAAATGAGAACTAAAAGCAGTAGAGGAACAAATGTGTTTCTGTAATGAGATTTGGAAATAAAATGTCAGCATGACACAGAGCATAATAAAAAGCATCTATCAGAGCAGAGAAACAGCACTTCTCCAGTAATGGTGGGACTGTTTGAACAGAACAAGGGAGTTGAAGGAGAGAAGATGCTGTGATGCTTCCAGAGCCAGCATATAGAATCAATAAAAAATGTCCTTTAAGGACGAATTTGGTTTGTAAATTATCTTTTTCTCTTTTTTTTAAATACCTTTGGTTTTGACTGCTTTTATCTCAAATTTCAGGATGACTCCTTGCCCTGAATGGCATGGAACTTTTTAAATTTTTCTGTCAAAAGTGTAAATCTGAGAGTGTTCAGGTATTTCTGGTGTGGCTTAACAGACACATCACAGGTCCCGTGTTGATATTTCGTGTCAGCAGCAACTTGCTAAAATGATGAGTTTAGGAGTTGGCCAGCACCAGCCAACAAAGCACTTGGCAGGATGTGTTTCAGAACGAAGGGAATTATTTTCAAATGAAGTCCTAAGGTAGCAAGGCAACTGGAGCTCTGTGGGACAGGCCTGATGGGATTCACAACCTGTTTTTTCCTGGTGCCTTGCTGCACATGCAGCCACTCAGGCAGGTGGTGAGGGACCTGCCTTTGGAGAAGAGCACAGGAAGGGCTGTTGCATTAACCCAGTAAAGTGTCTTGCTATGCAGTCACCTATGTCTCAAAATAGGTGCTTTTTTGGCATGATGCCTCTGGCCACTTCTGCAGATCCTGTGGTTGTTAGTCACTGGGCCTGAGTCCTTTGTCATTTTTCTGTTTGAAAACGAAATAAAGAAAAACCCACAGATCTGGGGAAACCCCCAAGGGAAAATCTGCTTTGGTAGCAGAGAGGCTTGCGGAAATTCTGCAGGAAGGTTTTCACAGTAAGAAGTGTTTATCTTGGCTTAATTCAAAGCATGAAAAGACAGCAAACCAGCAGAGAATCTGAGGATTTCTGAAACAATTGTTTTGTGCCACACATTTTGTGTATTAGCCTAGTAGTAAAATAATGCTGAGGGCCAGCAAAAGCCATCCTGAGTTTGCTTTTGTGATTGAAGGACTAAACAATTCATTTCTCACCTGCTTTTTTTAATGTTGGGGTTCATTTTAGGTGTTGGTAATTACCTCTAATTATTACCTCTAATAGTCAACTGTTTATATCAGAATGCAGTAACATCTACAGCAAAGCCTTGAAACTTTTGTAATAAATTTGAAAACTGTGTGAATTTGTTAGTCTGCTTTTTTGTTTGTTTCAGCGTCCTTCATTTAGCAATTATCCACCTTCATACTGAGCTGGTGCAAAACCTCTTGGAAGTTATGCCTGATTTGAGTTACAATTCCATCATTAACATGAGAAATGACCTCTATCAGGTACGTAGGTGTGGGGGTATAAGTATTGCTGATTGTTCAGCCAGTAAAAAAGAAATTACACAACTTGTCTGTGGGAAGAGATCAGACCGATGCAAAGAAGTTTAGAAACAAGGAAATATTGGAAGGCTGTGGAGGAAAGAGAGGATGTTTTCACTGGTTTAGTCCATAACTCTCCTTGATGGTAACAGAAGTGTCTCCATGGGTTAACTGTGGAACAGGCCAAAAAGAGTAAATTCTTCAGTTCATGGGTTCAGTATTTGGCTTCTCTGTTACTAAACCAGAGGTATGGATCACAGTGTGCCAGCTCCAGGCTCCTCTGACCTTTCTGACACTGGTTAACTTGGGATCATGAGTCAGTTCCTGCGTCATCAGTTATCTGTAGGCACATGTGGAAGCCATAATAACCTATGCCCATCCTACAGCCCAGACTGTATTTGTGCCCAGCACATGAGCACCAAGATTTCCCTTTCACTTCTGCAGTAACTGAGAAAAGCCCATCCCCTTGTCTTTTACCTAGGAGGAAAAGAACTGCCAGGCACAGTTCTGTCTCCTCAACTATAGTCTGGCCTGTTTGTATTGTAACTCAAGTTTTAAAAAGAGCTGTGGGAACTTTCCTGGATAAGAAATTCTTTTCAAGAGATTGCACACACCATTGAGCAGCACTCTGACACTTGTGTCATTTGTTTTGCTATGAACAGTAAAGGCAGCTTTTAATTTTGTACAGGCAGTCCCAGAAGGTTCATTTTGAATTCTTTGTTTTCCTTCACATTTTTATGTTCTTATAAAGCAAGTTTAAAATGTGGAGGCTGCTGAAAGTAAGCAGAAGATTCTGAATTGAATTCTGTGCCCTGTGTGTAACAGAAACAGGAAGCAAAGCTGGGATCTACACAAGAAATAAATCCCTGACTACCAGAATCTCTATAGCTCTTCCTACCTTCAACTTAAACCTTAAGCCATTGATGGAAGAGAATGTGGGGTTACGCTAGAATTTACCTTCTCTACAGATATTCCAAAATCTGACATACACCTTACCTTATAGATGCAGCAATTAATTGCAAATGTGTTGACAGATCCATTGACAAACTTACTGTGCAGAGCTGGAATAAGTCTTTTTTCAAAGTCTCTGTCAATCTAATCTAGATATGAAATCTTATTCCATTTTTAAATTATTTTAGTATTGGAAATACCATTTCCCAGACCTCACTAGGTTTACTGTTTAAAAACATGTATGTGTATGTTCAGTGTGATGCTGCTCAGAACTGACAAGAATGCAGTATGCAACCAAGCTTTGGAAGGTTCCAAAACTTGTCAGCCTGAGTGTTTGCTCACTGCTGCAGGTGCGCAAAACTGGGGAATGTGCAAATGAGATCAGCTACTTCAACACACACGGCATAAATGCACAATTTTTCTGCAGTTTGACAAGTGCACAGAACTGCAGGATTTTCTTCTTTTCTGAGCAGCTGTTTTGAGGGGTGAGGAACTCCTATGCCCATGGCTGCAAATCTCTGATTCAGGAGCAAAATGAGCTGGGTGATGGGGCAGCTGTGGAAGCAGGGTTGCAGTATGTAGGGGGCACAGGGATTATCTCATTTCCCGAGTCCCTTGCACTGCAATGCTCAAATAGCCAGGTCAGTGCCCTGGCTTATAGAGTAGGCAACATCTTTGTTCCTCCCAAAGTCCAACTGCTGACATTGGCAAGGCAGCTTTTATTTCCAGTAAGTAGAAACCCTATTTGTAGCATCCAGTAGAAAAGAAATTACACCACTCCAAAGCAAACAAACTAAAAGCTTGCATATGTGTACAATCTTCTCACGCTAGGAGCTTTTATGTATTTTAGAGATTTCTGTGCAAGTGATGTAGCTGTTACTTCTCTTCTCATGGCTTGCTTCTGTCACTTGCAGACCCCACTGCACCTGGCAGTAATCACAAAGCAGGCAAAGGTGGTGGAAGACTTGCTGAATGCTGGAGCAGATGTCAACCTTCTGGATCGCCACGGCAATTCTGTCTTACATTTAGCTGTTACTGAAGGAGATGACAAGATTTTGAGTCTACTGCTCAGGCATGAGAAGGTATCTCCAATGGTCAACCTCCCCAATGGTGAAGGTATGGAAACAGTCCCCTTCTAGACAAACACATCATAATTCCTGTCAACACCCTGTTGCTACACAGGTAGATACAGACTCTGAAAACACTATCTTTTCCCATTTTGCATATGCTGTGCTTGGTTTTTATATGGCTGCAGGCACAGATGAGAGAACACAGGTGTGTCAGTTTTGTGATTATACAGAACAAAGACTGGTAATGGTCATGTGACAGTATGGATTTGAATTTTCATCACTGTACCTTCTCTTCAATCTCACAGAACCTCAAGCACTGTGTTCATCTTATTCCTTACGCCACCCTTGTTTTATTTTTAAAAGAGTCCCAAAAGAAAATGTTTCCTGCTGTCTAGTGAGTAAAATTCCCTTAAAATAGTTTCTGGACTAGTATTGAGTTTCATATCTGGTACTTTGTGGCCATACAGAATTAGAGCCTGTAAAATAACCACAAAGAGACAGTTCTCCCATTTTTCACAGGAGACGACAGTTGAGTACTCCTGCTCTAATAGATTGTAAAATGTCTGACCTAAAATTGTCATTGTGGATTCAAAAAACTGTGTTCAGTTATTCAGAGAGAGAGAGGATTTTTTGGTTGGGGGTTGGTTTGTTGATTGATTGGTTAGTTGGTTTTTAAATAATAGGCTTTATTATTATCTTTCTGGTGCAGGTATTCATGAGGTGTCAGGTCACTGTGACCTTTCAGGAGGATTATACTAGAACATGCCAGTTACTTTTCAGACCATTTTCTAGAAGAGATGTTCCGTAGCAGATGGGGCCACTGGGGGTACCTACTTCTTTAGTAGCAAGATGCAGAGTTTCTTTTTAAGGCTATTCTCTTGAGGCAAAAAGATGCTCTAGGTGAGCATCTAGTAGTTCCTGCCTTCTGTTCCACCTTGTAATCTGATTTTTTTTTCTTGCATGGTTTTGACTCTCCAAGTTCCAATTTATGCACAAACAACATATTTATTAACACCATTAACTTCATCCTGAGCTTCCACCCAGAGTACTCCCTTAGGGTCTGGGGCCGTTAACTTGAATAAGAAGACATGGGCTTGTTGGAGCAGGGCCGGAGGACAGCATGAAGATGCTCAGAAGTGCTTCAACATCTCTCCTCTGCAAACAGGCTGGGAGAGCTGGGGCTGTTCAGCCTGGAGAAGAAAAGGCTCCAAGGAGACCTTACAGCAACTTCCAGGACCTAAGGGGGGGTCTATGAGGACATGTAGAGATAGGACATGGGAGATTGGCTTTAAACTGACAGAGGGTGGGTTTAGATACAAGACAGACAAGCCTCACTGTGAGGATGGAAGGATGGAACTGTGAGGATGATGAGACACAGGAACAGGTTGCCCAGACAAGCTGTGGATGCCTGAAGGCATCCTGTGATGCTTTCATAAAGATGCCTGTGACCTCCTGAAAGCAGGTTCAAGGCCAGGTTGGCTGGGTCTTTGAGCAGCTTGGTTTGGTGGAAGGAGGTCCCTGCCCATGGCAGGACTGGGGTGGGACTAGATGATCTTTGAGGTCCTTTCCAACCCAAATGATTTTTAGTGTATAAGCAGGCAAAATATATTACTTCTGCTCTGGTAACTAAAGTAACTGTAACTCATTTTACAATTTTCTCACTTTGAAACTCATTTCTCTGACATTTCTGAATTTTACAAATATTAATGCAGATGATGGATGGGTTTTGTTTTGTGTAGGTCTCAGTGCAATTCACATGGTGGTAATGGCAAATAGCATGTCCTGCCTCAAACAGCTGATTGCTGCTGGAGTTAACATCAACGCTCAGGAACAAAAATCTGGACGAACTGCATTGCATTTGGCTGTTGAGCAAGAGAACATCCCCTTGGCAGGCTGCCTTTTGCTTGAGGTAAGGGCACAATTTCTTTCTTCCAGGTCTTTTCAATTACATATTTAAAAGCTCTTGACAATCCTTCAGTGCTTCAGAAAAACAGAAGTAAGGGGGGAGGTTCCTGTTGATTGACTAGATTACTTGAACTGGTATAATGGCAAAGTTACTGGTAATGTTACTGTTTTGTTCAGCACTGCTTGTGAAGCTTTTGCCCAAGTTGAGGAATATAAAGTTTGTGACCCTAACCTGACTGCATATGCCATGTGTAATTCGCACTGAGTAATCCTGGCAGGCACTGAAGTTACCACGAACAAGTTCATCCCTTCTTCCATGCGAAGTAGAACATGTACAGAGACGTGCACAGAGATATAGTTGTGTAATCTATAAATATTTGTCTCATCCTAACACCTTCAGCCTTGGTATCCTTAATTCTACACACCCCAGCTGGCTGTGTAGCTTTCCTCTGTGTTCATGCATGGATGTGCCACCAGCCTGGCTGCTCTTCTGATGTGCAGCAGGAGGGCAGGATTCTGTGCACACCACTCAGACTCCAAAGGCCATGGGCAATCAGATAGCAGAACTTTTACAGGAGATGCAAAGTGGCTTTTATGTACCTGATCTATTTGCAGATATACACTGTGCCTCCTGCTCTAACACTGGAGCACACTACCACCCTATGCGGCAGACAGTTGCAGTTACTTTCTAATTCCTTCTTTTCAGGCAACAGTTAGAGTTTTTATGCAACCAGGCATGGAATGGTGCTTATTTGCACAGTAGCAGTGTTTATTCTGACATGAGCCTCTGCAGCTGCATTGTACAGATTTCTTTTCTGTTTTTGCCATTCAATAAAAACTTAGGGTGATGCTGATGTGGACAGCACTACATATGATGGGACAACTCCGCTTCACATAGCAGCTGGAAGGGGCTCAACAAAATTGGCAGCCGTTCTCAAAGCAGCAGGTATGGAAATAGATCGTTGCTGGAGACTTTTCTTTCACAGTGACAATTCAAGTTAGAAGGCTGCAAGCAGAAAAGAATATGCCAGTGAACTTGTTTAATGGGTAGAGGAAGTCAGATGTTAAAAGCAACAAAGTCTGAATTTCCTCAGAAAGTCCTGCTCAGAGGTGCTATACTAATCACTCTTCAGCACCATCTAATGGCTAGAAAAGCAAATTATGTTGGTCAAAAAAAAAATCTCGTGAGAACTTTGGGAAGATTTTTGAGTATCTTTTGTAGCTTTTATAACTGAAGAAGTAGAGAAGAGATATTTTTGTGTATCTGGGATAAGTGTTGGACTGCTTGAGAATCAAAAATTTAAAAAAAAAAAACATCACTGAAGCATGAGCTTGTTAGTGTCTCCTAGTGCTGTCACTTTGGGAGAATTAGGTTGGCATATTTATTAGAACATTTTGTCAATTGTATTTAAACCTGATTTTTCTCCTTTGAAACAGAAACCCAAGCCTCCTGTTGCTAAGGCTCTCTGCTTGGTCTTTTGAAAACCCCTGCTTTCTCTGACACTCTAAAAAGCAGCACCACACCATCCCGTCACCACGTTCATGCTGTGCTGTGTGAGGCAAGATGGGACTGGAAGTCAGTTCATACAACCAGAGCTCTTTCTTTGGGCCCTAAGGCTCAGTTGTTGTTTTTTTCCCCCTCTTTATAATGGAAAGTAGCATTGTACAGAGAGGTGACAGCATTTAAATGTAATTGATAAAAAGAGCTACTTGCTAGCTTAATATAAAATATAATTTACCTGGAGTAGCTAAATTAGCTGATTTACCATTCAGTACATAGAATGCATATTTTAAATATTACTGAGAAGCAACTTGAAGCCCTTTCCCCCCCCGCACCTTGTTTTTCAGGTGCAAATCCTCACATTGAGAACTTTGAGCCATTGTTTGATCTAGATGATGTGAAAGATGATGAAGATTATGATGAAGGGATTGTACCTGGAACAACACCACTGGATATGGCAGCCAACTGTGAGGTATGTGGGCTGTTTTCTCTTGGTTTTTTGTTGGGGTTTTTTTTCCTAATTATAAAGGGTAGTTCAGCTCTCTTGGCCAGCCTCCTTTCACTGCATCCAAAATTATCTCAATTAATTCAAGTAATTAGCCATCAAAAATTAAGCTAATTCAGCCATAAAACTCCCCAATGAAACCACACTGGAAGAAAGCTCCACTGAACTGACTAACCCTGCTGAACAAAAATGATCAGGCAGTTTTTGAAGTAGCTGCACTACAGTTGCAGTGTGGGAAAGTGTTTAGCTGGGTGGGTAGTTTGTGTGTGAAGGCCCATTCTCCAGTAGGTTTCTTTGCTGAGTGTTCTTCATAATTGTAGCCTGTGTGTGGTGGGAAAGTGCACTCCTGTGTTCTACCCAAACAGTGATTAAGCTGATTATTGTGCATTTGGCTTGGTGTGAGTGTAAAGGATAAGCAGTCAGCATCCCTAATCATCTGGAGCTGGGGAGTGGTACCAGCCTTAGGTGAAAATCTAACCCAGGCTTTGTTTTAAATGATTAGTTGCAGACAGGCAGCAGCTTCTTTCTTAGCCACGGCTACTGCCATTTATTTACTGCCAAGACTTCCTCTGTGTCTTGAAAAGAGTTGCCAGGTGACACAGCTTAAAATAAAGGGAAATTAAGTTCTCAAGATTTCTCCCTAAGTTTAGCACAGGTTTTCTACAGTACCCTTAGTTATACTGAGCCTGGGAGAGGAAAAAAATGCTGATTTACAGATGGAATTAGGGTTTTATATAACACTGCTGAAACTAAATGGACACTAGATACTCCTAAATACTGACTTTAATGTATTCTCTTAGGTGTATGACATATTAAATGGCAAACCCTATGAATCAACAGAAGTTTTGGAGGACTTACTCACACAAGGTAACACAAAGACTTGACAATGTCCCTCTAATAATTGAGTACTGAAACTTTAGTGGCGGAAGAAATTGCCCTGCAACAGCTTGTAACTGAGCTGGTGAGAGAGAAGAGGTGCCCTCCCACCCCCTTGCAGACAGAATGAGCATGATTTCCTTAAGATGTCTCAAGGACAAGGAGTACATTTGCAGTATTGCAGCAATCCATTTACAAATGCTGGGATTGGACTCTCAAATAGTCTTCAGCTTGGCTTTGTTTCTGCTTAAAAATGAACTGGTGCATGATTTGTATAAATAATAAACTAACATATTTCTCTGTTCCCCAGGACATTTGAGAGAGCTGAATGAGAATACCAAGATGCAGCTTTACAAGCTATTGGAATTGCCTGATCCAACTAAAAACTGGTCCACTCTAGCACAAAAACTGGGTCTTGGCATTCTTAATAATGCCTTCAGGTTGAGCCCTTGCCCATCAAAGACTCTGCTGGATAATTATGAGGTAATGTGCTGTAACAGGTTATAAAGAACATTAATACACCTAGAGAACCTTGTCCTCCTGCACAGTGAGTCAGTGCAGCCCTGCAGTTTTAGCCAGCCTGGATGATGTGGAGTATCTGATGTCTGCTCTTTCAGGTTTCTGGCGGTTCAGTTCAAGAGCTGATTGCTGCTTTGAGACAGATGGATCACACAGAAGCCATAAAAATAATTCAGGAAGCACTATCCATCTCACACAGACCATCTTCCCTGGAGGACAGTACAGCAAAAGCTCTTCCATCATCACCTCTCACCTTTGCAAATAGAGAGACAGGTAAAATTGACAGCAAAATATGAAGAGCTTTATTTAAGACTTCTCAGTTCTCCCTCCCCTCTCTATTTGGGACTGCTGATAAATTGCTCATCTTCTTGCATATACTGCTTCACCTGCTTCCTCGTTTCAGAAATATTTTACTGCAGTGTGACCCCTCTCATCATAGATATCTGCTAGGTGTAGGAAAGAGAGGACAAATGGACCACGAATCAGCATGCCTGCATCACAGTATTCATTATACTGCTGCCCTTTGCTAAAACCAGACACCTGCCATTTGCTAATGGTAATACCTTGGATGTACTGGGAATATAGGCAATTATCTCCTAGGTGCATACATGTGCCATTAGCTTTTGACTTTTTTCCCCCCTCACAGCTGGATAAACAAGAATGTTTTGGGTTTTTAAACTTCTCAGTAACACTTCAGTATTAAATTTCTCCTTCCATCATGTGTAGCACCCCAAAATGACCCAGTGTTCTGCAGATGAAGAAACTGGGGATGGCTTAGGTTGCATGTCCCGTGTAACCTCGAGCAGTCCTGCTGGCCAGCTACCTGCTCAGAGCAGGGCATGAGGTTGCCCATGTTATGTCCAGTTGAGTTCTGAGCATCTTCAGTGACAGAGATCCTACAGTGGCTTTGAGCAGGGAATTCTGCTAAGAGAAAGAGAGGTTGTGAGAAGTTTGTCAGAAGGGCTGTTAAGTCATTGCCTGGCCAGGTTTAGGAACAAAAACCTTTGTTTTTTCTTGTTCTAACACCGGTAGTGCTGCCTGTAGCCTAATGTGGAAACTGACACCTTGTGTAAAAATACTGTAAGTATTTTTATATCTGGTAAGAAAAAAGAAACACGAGTCACTCCACTCCAGTCTAACATTGCCAGTGTATTCTCTATAGAATACTATTTGGTCTACATGGAATAAACCTTCACACCCACCCAAAAATGTGCTTGTACCCATATTGCCCCTTTAGATTCATCTTGAAGGGTAAGAGGGGTTCTGCTCCTCTGCAATATGAATGGAGGGCATCACATTGTTCAAGACGTTTGTTTAGAAAAACAAGACTCAACTCCTACAACACTACCACTGTTTTTAGTCACGCTGATCCCACATCGTACCTTCAGTTTCAGCTCTTGCAGTCAGGCACTCCTTCTATGGATCCGGCACAGGTGATAGGTGATACTGACTTGTTCCTGTTTCAGAGTCACTGAATAGATGAAAGCTCTTCAAGTGTTTGTCTCAAAAGGAAATCTGTAAATTGAAGTAACATGAGTTATAAGTTTTAGGAGCCTCATCCTGGAGCTGTACACTTGCACAGAATGTTACTCTGAAAACCAGAGAACCTTTTGCCCTGCAACCACCACAGCTGGGCAGAGTCCTGACCCCAGTGCAGTGCCAGCTTTAGTGTCAGCAGAGCACCAGGTTTCTCATCCAATCCAAGCTCCAACTGCAGGCTGATATCTGCCACTAGTACATCACATCACATGCTTTGGTGCCTGGAAACATCCAGCACAGCTTTTCCTATTATAATACCTCATTTTAGAGTTATTTTCCTATAGAAGAGCTTAACTGTGTTGGTTTGTATTCCTTAGACTTTTCTTAAAGCAACCTTGCTCAAGCCATGCACATGATTTCCCTTTTCTCTGTCCCTCAGGTGAGCTCTGCAATAGCAGATTTCAAGACATCGAAAGCACGTGTGACAGTGGTGTGGAGACCTCCTTCCGCAAGCTGAGTTTCACTTACTCAGACTCTCTGAACAGCAAGCCCTCACTAACACTTGGCAAAATGGCCCTGGGCTATGGACATCAAAGTTCAGGGCAAAGCAGTTATATAGCTGACTAGTGATCTTCAGTTAGCAATATGCAGTTACAGGAACAAGTGGGACATTTCAAATTACATCAGTGTCATCCTGGCTAGAGGGAAGGGAACTCACAACAAAAGCACACTGGAAGAATCCCACCTGAACCCAAGCAAATGGCAACTGCAGCATTTGACTCCTAGCCACAGCTTCCTTCCTCAAGTACATTTAATTGTGCTCATTTAGAAGCCATTTACAATAACTAGAGCTCCACTGCTGCATTAATACACAGGACTGGATGCTGTGAAAGACTGAGAGAGCTTTCCTGCTCTGTGAGGACTTTCTTTTACAGCTGAAAAAAGGCATTTGTTAATGCATAATACAAACTTACTAAGGAGGTTAATAAGCACACGAGCAATCAGGGGATATAGTTCTTAGCTGCTGTCTTCATAATTTTTGCAGAACAGTTGCATGCAAACATGTTATAAAATAGCTGGCAATGAAAAATCATTACTTTAATCACAATAGTGACAACTCAGAGAAAAAAAATAGAATCCTAAAAAAATCTTGTATATTTCAAATAATGTATTTAAACTTAACTTTGGTGTCTCTTATTCCAAATTTTTTTCAAGTTTGGCATTTTCCTACTTGTAAATAGGTTTTTTTGTATCTGTTCCTTTTTGAAAATATGTGCTTTTTAAATGCTTATTTTTATTTTACTTTTATAATAAAACCCCAAAATTAATTCTCCTGTCTGTGCCTGCTGTGATTTTTCACATTACTTTTCAAGTAGAGGTATTGAAGATTTTGCGTTGAAGATTAAGCTTCAATGCAAGACCATGCTCACTTCCAAGCACTAAAATAAATTAAAGATTAAAAGCCACCTTTCTTAAAGCTAAAATATCTTTTATGGAGGGAGAGCAGGTCCATCCGCTACTGGTGAGCAGCTGTGCTTTGAGATTAAAGCCTCTACCTTGTTTTAGTTCTCACCATTATGGCAGCAGAGAATCATTTAC
The DNA here is from genome assembly GCF_021018805.1 of Prinia subflava. Classification (NCBI taxonomy): domain Eukaryota; kingdom Metazoa; phylum Chordata; class Aves; order Passeriformes; family Cisticolidae; genus Prinia; species Prinia subflava. Next base: position 9,300,065 of record NC_086283.1, on the reverse strand, counting down.
ACTGAAACCAACTATTTAGTGTGTCAGCAAATCTCTGATGAGAGATGATGAGCTCTCCTTTTGGCTATCTAGAATCTCCTGTCGCAACTGTGCTCATGAGCAGTGCTTCTTCTTGTCTGACATGAATTCTGAGATGGTGAGTGTCCTGTTATTGATGCTGGCCCAACTAAACAGAACAAGCATCAGAGTTCATGATGAAAAAGCCAAGAGGGGCACTGTAGCATTGTCACTTCTTTCTAGCCAATTTTGGCACAAAGATGGAGTGTTGAGAGGAGTTCTTGGTTCAGCTGTGTCTTCACTAACTTAGGTGTCCCTCCTGAGAAAATGAATCAAGATAAACCTTAAGAATGGTTATGTCTAGAGCGGTCGATAGTTGCTGTAATGAATTAAACTACAAGTAACAAAAAACTTTTTAAATTAAATTTATAATCCATCTGAATTATTGAGAACTTTAATTACTTCCAGAGAAGATGAGTAAAAGTGCCGTTCTTTCTTTCTTGTATGTATAATCCTCATCTATGCAGTGTCTAAGGCATACAGATTTTTGTTCGATTTATGTACTTCTCCAGTGTTCTCTTTGTATTCCAGCTCTAATAGAAACAGGCAAAGGTTCTCATATTCCAGGAGTGGAGGGGCTTTTTGAGCCCTAGGAGAGCTGCTGTCCTAGTAAAACACCTTCTGCTGCCACATAATTTCCAGCACAGCTCAGGGGGCTGGCAGACATTTTTACAGAAGCTTCTACAATCCTGCAGGTCTCCAGGGCATCCTAGCTGTTTTTCACACCTTCTAGCTTTAATTCTGACCAGATCTGCTTTTAAACCTCCAAAAGACACCTGGATCTGTATTTCCTTAAAGCACTTCACCACCAGATGTTGCATCAAGTTAGGCCCTGTGTATTGAAGTGCTTTAAATGGTAGTCTGGCATCTCCTCAGTTTCAGTGTATTTAATAAAAAAGGCTTCAATACTTTTAGGTTTTTTCCCTTTGTTTAGAGATAGAAAAATACTACTGAGAGCATCTGTCTACACCTCGCTTATAGAGAAAAACCTCCAAACTTAATCTGTACATGCAGTGGAATAGAGCTCGCTCTGTTATTCTGCTGCTCTACTGCAGTAATAAACATCAGAAACTTATGGAATGCAGCAAAAGTTGTGACAACAGATCTCTTCAGATCTTCTTTACATTTGATATAAAATGAGTTATTCAGGAAGTTAAAGTGCCCTCGATTTTAGATTGGCAGCTACACCTGTGTATTTCCTGGCATCATCTGGACATCCCTGGACATCCCTGGTAGTGGGAAGCTCTAGGCAGCATTCTGAGATTCCGTGGGCTGCAGGAAGGATAAGAATCTTACCTACATGTAGTGGTGTATGAACTGTCTTTTTTCCCTTGCCTGGGAAAGTAAAATGCTTTTTTCACACATTTAAGAAAAAAGAGCCAGTCTCCTTGCTTCCCCCAAGTAAAGTGATAGGAATGGTGGTGTCCATTCGCTAGCTCATGGTGCAATGGTCAATACTCACCCACCATCCACAGATTCTGGCGTTTCTGGATGATCATGTCTTGATATAAAGCAGTTCTAGAGTAATGGCCAACAGCCCAGTCCAAACTTTTGCTGACTTCAGAAGATTCCTACAGCAACAGACAAAAGTTAATTACCAAGGAGTTGATTTTCTCCATTCAGCATTACGAAGCCTGGTGTCCCACTTAGAGTCAGGCTGGAAGACGTTTTTCCAAGGCTGCAGAGGTTTCCCATGGCCTCATTTAAACCTAATTTTCATGGATGGCTATAGGATTTCAGCCATCCAGTCACCCTTGGTATATGCACAATGCAGAAGAGCAGTAGTTCAGATACTTACAGGTCTCTGCTGACTGACTGACTCTACTTCTTACAGAGATGGCCTTTTTAAATTTAAATTTGGGGTTTCCGCACTAATTGAATGACTTTGGGGCTTTTGTTTTTCTACCTTGTAACATCTGACTGGAAAGCAAATTTATGTAAACACAACTCTTGGATTGAAACCTGTCATAAAAATGTCAAACCATGAGTTCCTGTTTCCCTAAGTGAGTAAGAAAGAAAACAGTGGCTGACAATAAAAAAGCTGGCTTGTAAGCTGCAAAACCCACCTCTCCTGTACTGAAAATAAGAAATTCATTAGCCCATTTCTCTGATCCTGACACTGCTTCAAGTCACTGAAATGCTCTCTGCTACCCATCTCCAAAGCCAAAAGGGAACAATAATAGAAGCAAAAGTATTGAAGAAAGATGTACCTCTAAGGCAGAAAATCTGTCCAGACCACAATGTATGCAAACAGCAGATAACAAGAA